>NC_059354.1:7330833-7649166 GCF_019703515.2 Myxocyprinus asiaticus | reverse complement strand
ACACAGCGACAGTAGCATATATAAATCACCAAGGTGGCTTACGCTCTCGTCGCATGTCGCAACTTGCCCACCATCTCCTCCTCTGGAGTCAGCAGCGGCTGCGGGCCACTCACATCCCGGGCAGCCTCAATGCCACAGCGGACACGCTGTTGCGGTAGGCAATGCTCAGCAGAGAGTGGAGACTCCACCCCCATGTGGTCCAGCTGACTTGGAGTCAATTCGGCAAAGCACAGGTAGACCTGTTTGCTTCCCGGGAATCCTCCCACTGCCCGCTCTGGTATTCCCTGACGGGAGCCCCCCTCAGAACAGACGTGCTGGCACACAGCTGGCCCCAGGGGCTGCACAAATATGCGTTCCCCCCAGTGAGCCTACTTGCACAGACCCTATGCAAGATCAGGGAGGACGAGGAACAAGTCATCCTCGTGGCCCCATACTGGCCCACCCAGACTTGGTTCTCAGACCTCACGCTCCTCACAACAGCATCTCCCTGGCAGATTCCCCTGAGGAAGGACCTCCTCTCTCAGGGACGGGGCACCATCTGGCACCCACGCCCAGACCTCTGGAACATCCAACGTCTGGCCCTTGGACAGGACGCAGAAGACCTAAGTGGCCCGCCACCAGCATTGGTAGACACAATAACTCAGGCCAGGGCTCCCTCTACGAGGCAGCTTTATGCCCTGAAGTGGCATTCGTTCACGAGTTGGTGTTCTTTTCCGAGGTGAAGACCCCCAGAGATGCGCAGTCGGGCCAGTGCTTTCCTTCCTGCAGGAGAGGCTGGAGCGGTGGCTGTCCCCCTCCACCTTGAAGGTGTATGTGGCCGCCATAACGGCACACCACGACGCAGTGGATGGTAAGTCCTTAGGGAAGCATGACCTGATCATAAGGTTCCTTAGAGGCACCCGGAGGCTGAATCCTCCTAGGCCATGCCTCTTTCCCTCATGGGATCTCTCCATGGTCCTCCTGGGCCTTCGGAGAGCCCCATTTGAGCTGCTAGAGTCAGTCGTGCTGAAATCCCTCTCTTTGAAGATGGCCCTCCTGATTGCGCTCACCTCCATCAAGAGGGTTGAGGACCTGCAGGCGTTCTCTGTCAGCGATACCTGCCTGGAGTTCAGTCTCGTAGACTCTCACATGATCCTGAGATCCCGGCCAGGCTATGTGCCTAAGGTTCCCACGACCCCCTTCAGGGATCAGGTGGTGTGCCTGCAAGTGCTGCCTCAGGAGGAGGCAGACCCAGCCCTGTCGTTGCTGTATCCGGTGTGTGCTTTGCGCATCTACTTGGATCGCACACGGAGCTTTAGACGCTCTGAGCAGCTCTTTGTCTGCTTCAGCGGACAGCAGAAAGGGAACACTGTCTCCAAACAGAGCCTTGCCCACAGGATCGTGGATGACATCGCTTTGGCATACCAGGCCCAGGCCGTGCCCGCCGCTTTGGGAATACGAGCACACTCTACAAGGAGTGTGGCATCCTTGAGGGCACTGGACAATGGCACCTCTCTAGCAGACATCTGCAGAGCAGCGGGCTGGGCAACACCCAATACCTTTGCGAGATTTTACAATGAGCCGGTTTCGTCCCATGTTTTGTCAGGTACGAACAGGTAAGTTCAGTAATACGGAACAGCTGGCCGAGTGTGTCGCTTGCGTATAGCGCCTTTCCCCTCCGTGAGTCAAAGACTTGTGCTTCTTCTCCCATGTGAGTTCATGAACCGTGAACCCTGGATGTCCTTCCTCCCTAGCCCTGTGGCTCACGAATTCGGCGGAGGAAATCGCAGCCAGACCCACTACGGGTATTAATATGCCCTGTACTGGGGTAGGTGCTCCACAGGTGCCAGTTACTCCGGTATCCCCCTGTGATATATTTTCCACAGTACGGTCGGCAGACCCGCGTCTCCCTTGGACAGAGCTCTCTCTGCCCCTTGTCGCTGTGTTTGAAGAAATCCTCCCCTTCGAGGCAGGACCTACCACCGTGACTCTTCCATGTGTGGCTGGTAAGCCCACGTGACGTATTGCCACATGTTATCTCCCCGTCGGGCAGGATGTGGTCTCCGCGGGGTCTTTTCCCCCTGAAAGAATAGGAAAGGGAAAGAACACCTTTCCTGATGTGTATAATAGCATTAGATGGCCCCAGCTGAATCTAATACTCTGTGGAGAGAAACATACGTTGCTTCCCCCCACTCTGGGATGTGGGGAACTACATGACGTCTTGTGGGGCATTGGGGGAGGTTACATGTGGACTGATACACCTGCTATTACGCACGCAGCAGCTTGCTTGAACCTGCATCGGCAGTTCACGTAACACGGTCCATCTATTGTGGTGTTTTTCTATAGGGACCCCTAGTGTCACTACATCGACACAACGTCCAGTGAGTGACAGAAGGGGAACGTCTCGGTTACTGTTGTAACCTCCATTCCCTGATGGAGGGAACGAGACGTTGTGTCCCTCTTGCCACAATGCTGTATTATCCGCTGGAATGGCCGGGACCTTGTCTCGGCTCCTCAGCACAAAACCTGAATGAGTGGTTGCGAGCCAGATCCTTTTATACCCATATGTCTGGAGGAGTGGCATGCAAATTCCACTCACCAATTCTCATTGGCCTTTTCTCAAAGATTAGAGGTGTTTGGGGCTCCCAAGAGTGACCCCTAGTGTCACTACATTGACACAACATCTCGTTCCCTCCATCAGAGACATTATTTATCACCCCTTATTTATTTTAGATACAATTCCTATATATTGTTATTTACACAGGGCAAATATACTATTTATCAGATCTACTTTTATTACGTATCGTATTTTAATGGGGATATAATTTATTACAGCTGACAGTTTCGTGAGCAAACAAGGTTTGAACATCAACCGTAACAAGATCAAACTGAAATTCACAGCTTTTTAACACTTCTGTGTACAAATTTGAAGGCTGTTTATTGGATAAATACAGGTAAACGTCATATTATGCGACTATGCATTACTTTACTGAGAGCTTATGACTTACTTGTTAAGTCTTGCCTTAAGAATAGGTGGTGCAACCAAATTAAGCACTGACTTAGTTACAAACTAACTAGTAGTTACTAAGCCCTTAGTGTGAACTTTACGTCCCAACTTGCGTGAGACCTTACGCACAGCTGGTGCAACCCTACCCTGAAGAGAAATAGTGCAGTATCTCATAGCACCAACTACCTGTGAATACACGCACAGTCAAATAAAGTATATTGTGAAAGGCTGAGTGTTCGACTGTATGCAGATGCTAAGCGTTCAAGTTAAAACAGAAGTACACTTTGGCCTTTAGAGTTGAAGTTGTATGGTATCTGGGATGCCAGTGAAGGATTATAGTCAGATTTTGAATTTATATGACACTTGTTATTTATGTACTGTGGAATTGCAAATTTAAGAATCATTATAAAATCAGGTGGTCCACTGTCTTCCACATAAAACCACATGAAAAACTAAAGTGATGCCCATTGTATTGGGTTTTCAAGGTATTTGATAGTGTGATTCTGTGAGATCATCTACATAGCTTAGTCCCATTATTTGGCTGGTATGATTAAATCACTTTTTGAAACAAGTGTGAATGCAATGACAAGGTGTGAATATCTCAAGCCATTTGGAAGTAGACAGTTATGTTAGTTGGATTAGGGCTGGTTGAATTCAGAGTCTTCACCCATTAGGTGTTTTGTTTCACCTGAAAGCCTTTGTTAACATCTGGATGTACTGCCCCCTGAATGCCCATAAAATACAATGTATGCCTCCCTAAGTAAGATTTGGTGAATGCAGTGCAAGACAGCACGATCTGACTTGTAGACTGGTGCTCCTGATTTCAGACATGGTCACAAGTCCCAGCAGTAGAGTCCAAGTCAAGTCTCAAGTCTTTCAAGGCCAATACTAAGTCAAGTCTCAAGTCTCTGGTCACATGTCAAAGTCAAGTCTTAGTTATTTTTCGGCAATTGTTCTTTATCTTTAGCTGGTGAGTTTAATAAACCTTTTTAAACCTTTGTCTTGCACCTTTGCTCTGGTCAATTTAGTGAACCTGCAGACGGTGAACAATGATTGCATAATAGACTTTTAACAATTAACATTTAAAACATGACTTAAACCATCATTGGGATAAAATATATGAAAACCCCAAATGCACGACAACTGCATACACTTTATAAGTAGGGAATGGGACAATATGGTTCTCACACGATTCAGTTTGATATTCAATATGAGGTTCACGATTCAATATAATCACACTTAAATAACAAAGTATGACAGAAAATTGGGGGGGGGGGGGGGGGGTTAATTTTGAGCAAATTGCACATTATAATTTATCATCAAAATAATGTTCTGTAATACAAAATATAAATGCTCAAAGTTTAAATAAGAGTTTTTCATATCACAAACAAGATCACAAACAAATAAGCATTAAAAATAGAGGGCCATATTCATGTTTATCAGCTGCAGACCAAGTAATAATGTATCATTTATATTTAATGATATGTTGTCATCATTATTATAATGACATTTATTATTTTTTTTAATCTAAAAATATGTGAGCTAATATGAGGGGTCACTGTATGAAATAATGTGTACAATTTACAAAAAATAACACTGAATTAACATTAATTTGTGTAACAAGTGCTATAATGGTACCGTTAATTTAAGAGTTTAACGTGCATATCACAGATTCGCACAACTGTTGCGGTTAATTTATTAACGAGAGAGAAGCCTCTAGTTTTTTATCGCATCAGTGATATGTGTGATTAAAATTAATATTTCTTTTTACTTTTATATCTGACTATAAAGAACAGAAATGATATTAAAAGACACATTATTCAATGAAAGTGGAGTGCGTGGATGTGATGTTTGATGGACACACATTACACGGAAGAAATGGTCTGTTTTAATTTCTAGAGCTTTTCAATAAAACAAGGCAATTTTTCAGGTTTCCGGTTCTTAAATTTCTAAAAGCTAAATTCAAGCTCTTTAAGCACTTCAAGGACCTTGTGCAAACCCTGTAAACAGTGTAGAAAAAAGCGCAGTAGGATTCAAATCAAGCAATAGAGATCATTATGATGTTTGACGGGTCATTTATGATCACATACATAGAAAGAAAAACATTTGTTTTCACAGCATGAAAGCCTGACTCACCTTTTCTACAATACAATACAATTCAAATTTTATCTCTATAGCACATTTAAAACAACAACAGATGACCAAAGTTCTTTCCAACAGATTAAATTAATAATGTGAACATTTACATACACATACAACTCGTAGCACCAGTTCATGCAAATACATCATCAAACTCAAATTATATAAAAAAAAAATAAGATCAAACTTCACAACCTTTTAACTTATAAAATAAGTAATATTATATTATAGTTATAAAACATATACAGCCAATTAGCTCTGGTCAGATGTAAAAGACATGCTGAAAAGATATGTCTTCAAACTCGATTTAAAAATACCCACTGTCGGGGAAAATATAATATGCAATGGAAGAGAGTTCCATAATCGGGGTGCAGCCACAGAAAAGGCTCTATCACCCTTAGATTTTAATCTAGATTTAGGGACAAAGAGTACCATCTTGTTAGAGGACCTAAGTTATCTGGCATTTTGATGAAAAATTAAAAGATCAGTTATATATTGTGGTGCAATGCCATGAAAAGTTTTAAACACAAATAAAATAATTTTAAATTGAATCCTAAATCTAACAGGCGACCAATGTAAGGATGCTAAGACTGGAGTAATACTATATCTCTTCTTTGTGTGGGTCAACATGCATTCTGCACCAACTGAAGATGGGATAATTGGCACTGAGAGATGCCAATATATAATGAATTACAGTAGTCAATGCATGAAGATACAAATACATGAATAACAGTTTCCAAGTCTTTAGTGGAAAGAATCGACTTCAGTATAGAGATCACGATCTAAACCAGTCCAAGGCTGTATCCTTAATGCCCATGTCATCTTCCAGCCGCCACAATAAATCACCATGATCAATGGTGTCAAAGGCGGTGGTTAGATCAAGCAAAATAAGGACTACCAACTTCCCTGAGTCAACCACCAACAATATATCATTAAAAACCTTGAGTAATGCAGATTCTGTGCTATGAAGAGTCCTGAAGCCAGACTGAAACATGTCTATAATTGCATTCTCAGCAAAATATGGGACAAGTTTAGATAAAAGGGTAACTTCAATGTAGGTGTTACGATTCACTGTTGTCTGCCTTGTGTTTTGCCTCTGTCATCTGTTCCCCCCGGACTACACTTCCCATAATCCCCTGCTCTGATCACTTCCAGCTGTTCCCTATTGATTCCCACCTGTGTTTCATTTACCTCATTTATCCATGTATATATATTGCCTTATTGTCTGTTTAACCTTTGTCAGTTGTTATGTGTTTATCCAGTTTGTGCTCCGAGTTCTAGCCTGTTTGTTTATTTTTGTTCTTGGTTCCTAGTTTTGCCATTCAACATTTATCCTGTCTTGTATTTTGTTTTATTTATTCATCATTAAAGTTGCTGCACTTAGATCCTGCCCATGTGACCTCCCTCATTGCAACAGTAGGCTGACAATTACTCAAAACAGAAGGATCTAAATTAGATTTATTAATGAGTGGCTGCACTACTGCAAGCTTAAAACAAGCTGGAACATTACCATTAACTCAGCTGGCATTTATAAGTAACTGAATACTAGTACATCTAGTAAATTTAACAGCAGCTGAGGTGGAATAGTATCAAATGGATAGGTAGAATGTCTCGTATGAGTTAATATATTCTCCAATTGTAGTAAAGAAACAGGCTCAAACTACTAAATGTACTTAAACAATTTAAATGGTGAGTTTTCAAATGTCTAATGAAGTTCGATGCAGTTTGTTGTATTTGTCGTGTCAAAGCGAAGATTTCAATAAATGAATGTCTCATTCTATTGTGTCAGTTCTTTTGAATCAGCTGTACCTACTAAAGAAAGAACCGATCTGCGGGAATGAGTCAGACAGCTCTTATAGTGAGCATGAGAGGCGGCTCTTCACTCTTTCCGAACATTTTTCCTGCTCAAGTGATATGTTAAGATAATGCAAGACCAATGATCTTGAGTCCAAGTCAAGACTCAAGTCAATTGTTTATGAGTCTGAATCGAGTCGCAAGTAATTTTTTTGCAACTCAAGTCTGAGTCACAGACTAGAGTTTCCATCTCTGCCTGAACTTCTACAATAAAGAATTTTACTGAAGCTTTTTCGTAGTCTTCTGCTCTTCTCTGAGAGTTTCCAACAGTTTTGGTGCTGTGACCCAGATGGAGTTTGACACCTGAAATCGATCTAGACATAACTTACTTAGCTTTACTATGATTTGGGGAGTGTCACTCTATCTCTACAGACCAGTACTTAAGAGGAGAATAAAATGTCTACTAATGACAATAGTAGTCTACTCTTTACTGTATTAACAAAGTAGTTAATGAAGAAGAAGTGTGTGGAGTGAATAAGCAAGCTCAAAGTAGAGTAGAAGAGGGTAAAACTGTTCCATCTGCAACATCCATAGTGCAAGTACAAACAGTCAATAAGGCTTTAGGTCCTGAGAAAATGGAGAGATCTGCTCAAAATTTGCCATCAGCACATGTTAATTTTTTTCTGAATTTAGGAGAGTGCTATCCAGAAAATTGCAGCTCTATTACATGTCTCTAGTTGAAATTACCCAGCTAATGTCAAAAATCTTGAAAGAGACACAACTGAATGATCCTGAGACTGCTGTTAATAGTTCTGAGATTCAGCAAACAAGAAAAGAGGACTTGAAAGAGGGAGTACTGAGAGTGTTAAAGGAATATTCCAGGTTCAGTACAAGTTAAACTCAATCGACAGCATTTGTGGCATAATGTTGATTACCACAAAAGTTCCTTTTGTCTTTCTCCTCCTGGACATTATATGAATGAGTATAGAAAGAGCAAAAAGAAATGCACAGCATTACTCAGCACCTATACAGCCCGCTTTCATTACTGAATCAGCTATTCCCCTCTTCACCAAACTCATGGGGCAGCTTGCTAAGGGACTAATGGTTAGGGCTGTGAGTGCCAGTATCCTCCCAGAATGAAGTCAACAGAAATTCAGAAGATGTTGTTTCTGAAATGGTAGAATCTGTTATTTGCAAGCTCATTCACAAACTGCAGAGCTAATAGAATACACACCACCCACAGGGAGAGACTAAGACACGCAGACCAGTGAGGAGCCCAGGGAAGAACCAAAGAGCAATAGGCCTTGGAGGCCAACCCTGCAGTGAAGACTTCCTCATAGGTTTTCCCCTTACAGTAGTTAATCCCCATATCACTGCTCCATAGGTGTCAAAATTCGTTACACTAGGGTAAAAAAAAAAAAAAAAAACTATACGATTAGAAAACATGATTTTCTGTGTCATCATGTAGTTTATACAACATATTACCACCCGCTGTTGTAAATGTGTAGCAGTTACAGTTTTGAAAAAAACTATCATCCATAGATTCTTTTACATTTATCTGACTCTGGGACACAGAATAAGTAATATGTGTCTGTAACTATTTAAGGTTACAAAATTAGAAGATCGAGCTTATATTAGCCAACAGATGACATTGAATGGATTTTTGGAGATTTAAATTTGCATTATGTGAGAGTTATTAGAAGTCTTAAAGGGGGGACTGTGGGATCACAGTAAACAATAACTTAGAAGTGGTAAACACCACTTAGAAGTGGTAAACGCCATTTTACATTTGTGAGCACACAGACTAAACATTTTAAATGTGTTTATGTGTGTAAACAGAATGCAGAGATTGGCCCTTTTAACTCAAAAAGCAAACTGCACAGCTGCTAGAAACTAGGGATGGGCATTTTGGTCATTTTGTCAACTCGAGAACTCGGACTAAGTACTCGTCGAGTACTCGAGGG
Organism: Myxocyprinus asiaticus; assembly: GCF_019703515.2. Lineage (NCBI taxonomy): Eukaryota > Metazoa > Chordata > Actinopteri > Cypriniformes > Catostomidae > Myxocyprinus > Myxocyprinus asiaticus. The sequence goes on along the minus strand of NC_059354.1, from coordinate 7,640,283 downwards.
GCAATGACATGTACATAACTGTATATATACATATTTTGTCATTATGTGAAGATTCGCTGCCCAACTCAATGAAAGAATGGGCACAACGTGCATCTGTCTGTTCTTCCTTCAGGTTACCATAGTAATCTTAATAAGGGCAGACCAGTTTTTTTTTAGTGATTGTCTGAACTGTCTATTTTCAAATCGTGGTTAGCTTAACAGGAGACTCCATAACCATCACGTTTTTAATATGCATGTTAAGTTGAAGTTCAGTTTTGAAGACCCTGCTTTTTGTTCCATTTAGCTGCACTCCATCTAGCTGTTTGAAACACTCACCTGCTGTACATGTGTTGAGTCCACTGCCACACACCTGGTGTGTGTGTGTATGTGTGTGTGTGTATGTGTGTGTGTGTTTGTGTGTCTCCCCAAGTGTTCGCTCATATGGGAAAGCCGCGACGCTCCATATTGTTGTTCCTGCGATGATTCATGAAGCATTCCATTCAACTCGGTGAGTCGGAATTTCCACATTTCATCTGGGGAAAGTGCAACGGAATGTCACATTATGTCGGACTTCTAACTTGGAAACTCATGTGGAAATCTTCAGCTCCCATTTCGTCAAGATACAGGTGCGTGTTACATTAAGCAAACAAGTTGGCGCCCAAGGCAGACATTCACTTTTATTAAATAATATCCATTAACAGGTCAAAGTTCTTACATTAAATGATAATAAAATGTATTTAGCAAATGTTTTGCAGAGACAGGTGTTCAAATCACGGTTAATTACACTCTTTTGATTATTGTAATGATAGCATTGCAGCGTCATATATCAGTTTGGTTGCTATGAGACGTCTCTGACAATTAGTGTACCCCTCAAAATCACAACGTAATCAATCTCAAAATTAAAAATAAGCTCCCTCTTTGAAATGTTTGTGATTAGTTGTCAGGTAATTGTCACTGAATTTCGAATTAAGTGAAAAGTCACATCATGCGTGATCACCATCAATCATCGATTTCATGATCGATCATTGCTGCCATGTCCAAGTACCCGAGTATTCGAGTAGTCATGCCCATCCCTACTAGAAACCCCAGAGAACACTTTTGAAAATCCAGGAGCAAAGCTTGCCTTCAATGTTATAATCATTACTTTAAATAATGAGTTGCTCTATCCACTGTCCCACAGATAGAGTGAAATAGATTTCCTGATCAGTATCACTCTGCCAGTCATTTCTGCACAACTGATCAAAAGAACATCAGCACAAGTGAAAACATTCTGTGAAATGAGTGAACATCAAACAGAGAGTTTTATTTTTTTATTTTTTGTTCTTTTAAAGAAACCCTTTAAATAATACACAGTGCAAATGTACTCTTTACTAGGCATGTAACGGTATCAAATACATTACAAAAATGGGCTGAACGATAAACAAACTTTATTGTTGTTCACTTAATAAAAAGATAAATTGCATTTTTAATACCAAACTGGCCTTTGAATTAACAGATAACAAAAAACTTTGAAAAGAACCCTGAACGTTTAAAAAAACTCCCATCAACACCATAGATACATAGCCAAATATAACAAGTTGATGTCTTAATATTTAAATGGTCATTATGCCACAGGGCCACTGATCAGACCTACAACTTGTTGAGGCTATTGTTAAAGTAAGGATAGACTAATTTTATTGTGCCAACTTCTAAGCTACAACAATAGCATACATGTTTTTTTTTTTTTTTTTTTTTTTTCTGGATAGCAAGCCAGTTGCTAATATAAAGCTAGGCGCTAGCTACAAATTTAATAACCGCAAATTCACTCACACTGTATGGAAATATACGATTGCGTTTCGTTCCAACTTGAAATAAAAATTGAAATCATCATTGAGCCACATTTCCTTTATTAATAATAGGACTTAGTATTATCTGATTCCAACTGTATTTGAGTTGTTACTATGAGACGCAGACATTACTGTGTAACTAGCAGAGTTTTAGCGAACAACTCTCTGACCACTAGAAAGCAAGCTACACATTATCTGCAAATGGCAACAAGTGTTTACTTTGTTTGTCATCTTAATTGGCACTTAGCTAGTGCTCTCTTAAAGTGTAGTCTCTCAGTTTTCAAAAACAGTTTGGAAAGACGAGCAGAACTATCACAACTTACATTTAACTCGCTGAATTGCACACAATGATTGTCCCGCGGATGAGCGGACATGTTGTCCACGGCAGTTTCGCTGCCGCTTTTCTCCCATGTGTTTTACACAAATGGAAACCATCTCCAACCAACAATCCCTGTATATTTTTATGGAACCCAAAATACTTCCACTCTACCAACTTAACCCTTGTAGAATGCGGATAAAGGGTCGGTAGCGTTCCTCCTTTTAGCCACGTTTCTCTTCCATACTGGTTTGTTTACATCAGAGTGTGCATGTGTCATTTGTGCCGTGTGCACGCATTGTTGTGAATCTTGATTCGTTATTGGAAAACACCAACTACTGTGCGATCAGAAAAATCAAAAAAATGTTGCCAAAAGGTTATCTAGAATTATTTACTGTATTTTGAAGTGCCCACGATAACAATATTGTGTTATTTACCGTGATATACCATATAACCGAATACCGTCACATGCCTGCTCTTCACTAAAGAAAGTTTGGAAAGAATGCCAAGAGAGTTTGATACAAAAAATAAAAATAAAAAATAAAACAATTACCAAAGGAAACATCCTTTTAAAAGAGTTAAGGAAAATTAGAAAATTATATGCATGAAAAGCTATTTGAATGCAAAAATTATAATTGTTACTAGTGAAAAAACGTGCATAGGTAATATGTGTATTTGTGTTGCAAGGGGTGGGGAGTCTGGGGACAAATGTAAAGAGAAGCCCAAGTAATGATTATGGAATTGTAGATAAAGAAATGTAGCCAATTTCACCAAGGGAATATATATAGATGTGGAATTAAATCCACACACAAAAAGGTAATACAAGTTTGTTTCCAATGAAAGGCAAGAGACATGGAACCAGTTCAAAAATATGCCAGAGTTCGGAATGGCATACTACTCATACTACTCTTACTACTTCTGCCATATCTCCCCATGGCAGAAATAGTAAGAGTAATATGGTAGTACGCAATTTTGAATTCAGCCAATATGTTTTTATTTGTCACACAACAATCAATAAAAACAATAATAAATAAGTAAAGAAAGAAAGAAAGAAAGAAAGAAAGAAACTCTGTGACACTAGAATTTGTTTAGAATTGCAGAGAGTCACATCTCAACAACAATTAATAGCACAGTCATACAAATGCACACACTAAACACGTTTTAGTGGAAAACACATTTTAGAAAGTTTTGTTATATTTTACACAGTTTTGGTACTGCTTTGGGTTGCAACAAGAGACACTGATGGGGTGCATTTCACAAAAGCATTTTGTGAATGTTTCACAAGTGCACTATACATACTGTAAGTAATACTGGCATTATATTCATGATGTTAGCCAGAGGGGAACTGGCCCCCACAGTGAGCCTGGTTTCTCCCAATGTTATTTTTCTCCATTAACCAGCATCTTATGGAGTTTTGTGTTCCTTGCCACAGTCGCCTTCAGCTTGCTCACTGGGGTTATAAATACAATCATTATTTAATTACTTATTTTTAAACACAATTCACAATCGTATTTGATCAAACTACACAATGATGACTCTAAGACTTTATAGATATTACAGTTTAATTTTCTGTTAATGCATGATTTTCTGTAAAGCTGCTTTGAAACGATGTGTGTTGAGAAAGGCGATATACAAATAAAAATGACTTGACTTAGCCAAATATGGTCGCATGTTCCATCGATTACCAACATACAGTAGTTCAACGATTTGGTATTTCTCGAATCTGTAGTTCCAACAATCATTTGAAAACAGCATAGTTCCTTGTTAGTTTGCTGTGTGGACATCATTTGACTTCGCTGAGGCTTCTAAATCTTTCATTCTGTCAAGAATTTGACCACATTTACATGCATTTAAGTTTAAGGGATTAAAAACTGTTAAGAGAAACTGCTTTATCACACACGGGTTCTGTCTGAAAATGCAGCTTTCATGTGTTAATGTGAATGCATAAGTGCTGTTTATATGTTTTTGAAAAATGTGCATGCACTCAAGTGCATAGGGGGAACGCCAAGGTCTGATGTGGAGGGAAACCCCACTATGTATGTGTCCCATTAAACAGTGCACACCTCTTTCGTTTCATCAGCAGCTTTCTTGAATTAAACTGCTTTCTGGTGTATGTGTAAATGAGCTATCATGATTTAATTTCTGCAGAAGTTATCACTCCAACTCCCGCATAACACCACTAATGACAGCTTTATGTTGCTGAGCCAACATGGTTCGAACGGTGGATGTGCAACATAGTTACTAGTGTTTTGGGAAACAGTTGTGACTAGCAAGTCAATTTCTCCAACGATGCATTGTATTATGGTGGTTAGGCAGTGAGTTACGTTGTTATACAGGAAACATACCCCAGGACAGTTTTTCTTTTCCAGTTAAAAAAAAAAAGGGCATGAATCCCCGAATTCCTAAAACATACAAAAACAAGTATCAATCTAATACTTCTTTGCAAACAGTCTTCCAACATTATGTGACATTGGTCTCTCTCAAATGTACATGTGCAGTGAAGAACTGAGGAGCAGAAGCAATGACTCTGTCACACTGCTGAGTAGAGCTGTCAATCAACATCATGATCATTGATAACCCCACTGAGCGTATGGACGAATCTGCCAGTCATCTGATGGATGAGCTAGAACTCAGACGTGTCGTCTAATCATCACTCAGGACACTCTCTGCACCCCTGGACATGAAAGAGACTTCCTGTGCAACCCTGGATCAGACAGTGGCCGCTGTGAGGTCTACAGGTTCCAAATTTCTTCACCCTGTGACAACTTCTTGAAAAACTTGACAGATGAAGGGTAACTAAAGGCTACTGGCATTAAATCAAAAAGCCACAAGAGGCCATGAGTTATAATGATTTGACCACGGGTGCTAAGTAATAACATGGAAAGTCAACATGTTGCTACTAAATGTTCCAGTACCCTGACAATGATCCCATTCTGCCGAGTTACTAACAAGCAGCATCACAAATTTTAGCATCAGTTCAAGTGTGTTTACTTTTTCGAGTGGCGTGACTGGTTGTGTGTTGCTTCAGCAGTGTAAACAGTGTCACAGACCAGATGATATACAGCAAGGGACAATGAAATAAATACAGGTGGAATAATATACATTAAGTATGGTACAGTATGCTAGTAGCCTTAAATATAATGCAACAGAACAGTACAAAGATAATTTGAAAAGAAAACACAGGTTCACAGATTTTACAGTGTTTATTTTTTGCATATTTATATTGAATTCAGGGTTTTTTGTGCATGACAAGCAAAAGAGCACCATTACAGGAATAGTTATGTTATTATCCTATATTATCCTTTCATTAAAAATAGCAGTGAGGTTCGGCAATCTGTTTGTACTACACTCGTAGTAGTAAAATATTGCATATTAAGAATCTTTTAATGCAATATATTAGTCCAATCTTAGTCCAAATGGATTGCAGAACCTCACTGCTATTTTAAATGCCAGGATAATATAATAAGCACATTGATATAGCCTACATATTAAATAATGTACAGTCCTGTGCAAAAGTCTTAGGCACATAAGATGTTTCACAAAAGCATTTGTCTTAAGATGGTTATTTATATCTTCTGCTGTAGTGTGTCAATAGGAAATATAAATGTTAGACTCCCAAACATTACTTTTGCAAATAGAAAAGATTAGAATAGAAGAACAGGGCACTCTGCAACAGATGGCATTGCCCCCACTGAGCCCCACCCACACACACACACTGAACATCGTGTCAGTCTGAGATTACATAAAGAGACAGAAGCAATTGAGACAGCATAAATAGAAGAACTGTGGTGAATTCTCCAAGAAGCTTGGAACATCCTATCTGCCAACAACCAAGAAAAACTGTGTCCAGGTGTACCTAGGAGAATTGGGGCTGTTTTAAAGGCAAAGGTGGTCACACCAAATTTTGTTTTAGCTTTTTTATGTTTACTGGACTTTGTTTGACATTAAATGATAAATGAAAACTATTTATGTCATTATTTTTTAAGACATTCTCACTATGCAACATTTTTCACAAGTGCCTAAAACTTTTGCACAGTACTGCACATTAAGACAAAACTACATGTAGCCTATATTATAAAATATGAGGTATTAGCACATCACATAAATATTTTAAAAAGAAAGCATTTCTTTCTGCATTGTATGGACCTACAGAGCTGAGATGTTCTCCTAAAAATCTTTGTTTTAGTTCTGCAGAAGAAATAAAATGGGGTGGCCTGAGAGTGAATGGATGATGAGAGAATTTATATATTTTTGGAACTATCCCTTTAATGCAAATCACACATATAGAGTTAAAATGTGATCTATGTAAATGTTGAACTGAAGACAAAACAAAGGTCATGAGTCAACTGATGCCAGTCATGACATTTTCCGTTTTTCTTGTGGACACCTGGAGACTTGTGCATTTAGGCATAATCAGAAGTTAATGATTATTAAAGTCACTCTGAATATTTATATAAATATTTCATGAGTAGTGCCTGAATTATTTGTCATTGTACGATTTATTACCATTAACACTTTACAGTACATTAATGTTTCCTTTGTTGAGGGTTTATAAAAGGGTTCATTAATGACTAATAATTAATTTACAAATGCTTTATAAATCATTACTATGCTTTATAACAAAATGCTAACTAATTAACTTTTCAATGTTAACTTTCATGCAGTATCTCACTACATTCCCCCCCAAAAAAACCACAAAAAAAAAAACAATTGCAACACTTTTATTTATGCACAAAAAGAGGGATTATCAGCTGAGATATCCAGTGTTCTTTTATTTGTTCATCAGTATAAAAATGTGCAACTAAAGTGCTCCGTGAATATTAAAAAAGTAAGAAGAACATTGGATACCTCAGCTGACAAACCCTCTTTTTGTGTATAAATAAATGTTGAATTTTTGTCCATTTTTAAAAAAAAAAAAATTATTATTATTATGGCATAATATCTCTTTGAAATTATTGAAATTTCATGCAATACCTACCAATTATTGAACCCGTTTCCCTTACATGTTATAAATACTTAATAACATTTATTCAACATTGGTAAACCATGAAAATACTGTATATTGTAATGTAAAGTGGACACATATGAAGTATTTATTAAGGAGTTGCCAACATTAGAAACCTGCACATAAAGTATGGTTTAATGGTCATCAGACTTTATTATATGTTACAGTATTGTCATGTCACTTCACTTTTATGTTTTCCCCAAGGCTCTTATTTTGAAAATAAGTTTTGTATCTTCCTCTTATGTCTGTCTTCCTGTTCCATTGCTCTAATTGTATCACAGGTGTTCTTCGTCATCTTGTTAGCCCTTGTGTGCATATATGCCCTCTTGTTCTTTGTTCCTTGGTCAGTTCTTGTTTGTATATTAATGCGTTGTAAGCCAACATATTGCCGTAGTTTTTGTGTTTCCTTCTTCCTTGAATGTCTGCCTTCATAGTTGTATTCTCATTTGTTTATCATTAAAAGTTCTGCTTTTGGATCCTCGCTCTCTCACCTCATCACTACACAAACCCTGACAGAAGAACAGACCACAAAATGGATCCAGCAGTACTTGTTGAGATACTTTCCCAAGAGTCCACTCCTGCAGCAGCGTACTGCCTCAAATTTTGGAATCTGGCAGCCAAATTGAACTGGATCCGGTGGTTCCGGAGACTCCCTCGACAGAGGCCCCTCAGCTCCTAGCTCCGGTGGTTCCGGAGACCCCCTCGATGGAGGCCCCTCTGATCCTAGTTCCGGTGGTTCCGAAAACACCCTTAACAGAGGCCCCTCTGCTCCTAACTCCGGTGGTTCTGGAGACCCCCATCGATGGAGGCCCTTCCGCTTCCCGCTCCTCCTCCCGAGCCCTCCACGGCTCCACCCTCTGAGTCTTCCACGGTTCTGCCTGCTCCTTCTTCAGAGACTCTTCCTCCTGCAGCTCCACCTGCTCTGCCTCCTGAGAGTCCTGCAGCTCCGCCTCCTGTGGCTCCGTCCGCTCCATCCCCTGAGCCTCCCATGGCTTTGTCTCCTGAGTCGCATACTGCTCTGCCCCCTGCAGCTCCGCTTCCTGAGACTCAATTCCCTGAGCCTACTGTGTCTGCGGCCACTTCTCCTCCAGCGGCTCCACCTGTTCCTCCTCCTGAGCCTCCTGTGGCTCCGCCCCCTGCAACTCCATTCCCTGAGCCTACTGTGGCTTAGCTCACTTCTCCTCCAGCAGCTCTGCTTGCTCCCCCTCCTGAGCCTCCTGTGGCTCCGCCTCCTCCGGCTCCAACCCCTGCAACTCTATTCCCTGAGACTCCTGTGGCTCCGTCTCCTGAGCCACCTCTGGCTCGCCTCCTGTGGCTCCGCCCCCTAAACCCTTGACACCATGGCCTCCAGGCCTTCTGGCTCTGCTCATGGCCATGGAGGCCATTTCCCAGTCTCTGCCAGTGCTTCTGACCACGGAGGCTGTTGCCCAGTCTGACCCCTGCCCAGTGACCGCCCAAGTCCAGTCTGACCTCTGCTCAGCGGCCTTCCATGTTCAGTCAGACACCTGTCCAGCAGCCATCCCTTACCTGGATCCTCATCCCTGGCCGCCAGACACTGTCTCTTTCCTGAGACCTCCACCTAGGCCTCCAAACAGTTCATCGGCTCCCTTCCTGGAGACGCCTCAGGCCTCACTCCCTTCCTGGAGCCACGCCCCAGGCCTCTGGACCCCGCTCCCTTCCTGGAGCTGCCTCCCTGGCCTCCGGACCCCGCTCTCTTCCTGGAGCCACCTCGCTGGCTCCTTGGTCGATTCTTGTTTGTATGTTAGTGCATTGTAAACCAGCATATTGCTGTAGTTTTTGTGTTTCCTTCTTCCTTGAATGTCTGCCTTCATAGTTGTATTCTCTTCTGTTTAAAATTCAATTAAAATTTCTGCGTTTGGATCCTCGCTCTCTTGCCTCATCACTACACAAACCCTGACAAGTATATGCTGTGAATGAGCATGAAGACCTGAAAAGGACTAGTTTAAACCATTCTTTTGTCATCAACATGACAAGGAAAGTGACAACAGAAGTGAGTTGTGACAAAGCAGACTGTAGCAAGATGACATAATCCCTACTTTTAATCACACTATACAAGTCTATTTTTGGTATGTTGTGTCATAAATCAGTTTTAAGTATGAATAAGTGTATTTTTTAAAAATGTATAACTTGTCAGTTAAAATACTCACTATTTACCAAGTATTGCATGAAAGCCACACTTTTTTATTCATGTTTTTGTAACTGCATATCAGTGATTTATAATGCATTTGTATTAGTCATTAACAAACCCCTTAATAAACCCTTTACAAAGGGGAACATTAATGTAAAGTTTTACACAATTACCTTTGCTAATGGATCAATATTCAGGTACTACATTTCCTTTATCACTGTAATTTACATTAACACTAATTTCAGATATTAAGAATTTGTAGCTTAAAAGTTTCTTACTCTTGTCTACTCTGTACTATTCTTATGGCATGTATAAGGACAGACTGCATCTCTCTGTTAAAGTTGATATCTCTGCTCAATACTGATGCTGCTGCTGTAAAATTATTCATTGTGAAGTTAACAAGCTCTCAGCTCTTACAGACACTTTAATAAATAGATGTGCCTTAAAAGTGGCAAGCCTCTTTAATCAACAGCCCTCTGCCTGCCCCTGTAAACACATTTAGAAGAGATTTACTGATTTGTGCAGGCTGTAATTTGGTGTAATCTGACGGATAGCCACATAATGAAAAATTACAGTTCTATGCTTATACAAAGGGAAAAATCACAAAATATCATGATTATTGATAGTTACAGAAGCAGGTTGTGCTATGTTATGCAACTGTTTGATTAGGCAACAGTTAATTGGATTTAAATAGTTTAGCTCTGAACTCAAACCACTGATTAATTGCATTTAATTATCCAAACCAGAACAATAGAAGGCCAATTTGACTTGCCTTTAAAATGCACCATTGGATTGTTTTTTTTTTTTTTTTATTTTGTTTTTTGCACATTCAAATAAACCACATTTTTCAATTAAATGACCACTTGAAGATTTTTTCTTGACTAAATGTAGTATGTTCTTTTAAAAATGTTAAGTGAAACATAAGATTAACAAAAATCTATCTGAACTCATTATGTTGTACAAAGCTTTATGTTTTGCTGTATGTCCTTACATTAACTTACACAGAAAGCTAATTTCTGTTAATTTCTTGTACCTGCATGAACACTTATGAACAGTGTTGGGTAAGTTACTCTAAAAAGTAATTAATTACTAACTACTAATTACATCATCTACAGTGTAATATGATAACTGTAATAATTACTCTTTCTGAAAAGTAATTGCATTACTTATTACCAATTAGTAATTACTTTCTAAAACCCTGATTAACCTCAACCAGATGAAAAATACAAGATAGACATGAAACTGTTCTTTTAATTCTTTCAAATAAATCATATAAAATCCAATAAATTATTCATAAACTGGCCAAAGAATTTAAGGGGGCTGCATTAAATTAGAAAACATACATTTTAACATTAGATGTTAAATTTCGATTTTAAATTCACTTTTGTTTTATATATAATTGTTCTAGAGTCTATACAGTATTTAACGCAATTACATCAGAAGTAACTGTAATTAAATTACTGAAAAATTAAGAGTAATCCCATACTTTACTTTTTTCAATGAAAAAGTAATTTAATTACAGTAATTAATTACTTAGTAATGCATTAAACCCAACACTGCTTATGAACTGCTACTGTATACTTTCCTCTGGTTTATCTGGACTGGACAATGTTGTGCAGAAGTGCTGGGTTGTGTTGTGTGTATAAATTCTCTTGTTGGACATTATTTATAAATGTCTCTCACTGTATCTACATGCAGGACAAGATGAGCAAAAAGCACAGAATTGCCGACAAAAGGTCTACAATTCACGTCAAGACAGAAACTAATAAAATGAAAAACTTCTTCACCCCTGTAGATTAGGCAGCGCAGTTCTACAAACATTAATTCTGGGTTATGCATGGATCTTGAAAGGGATAGTTCACCCCAAAATTAAAATGTTCTTATCATTTACACACCCTCATGCCATCCCAGATGTGTATGACTCTCTGTCTTCTGCAAAACACAAACAAAGATTTTTAGAAGTATATTTCAGCTCTGTAGGTCCTCACAATGCAAGTGGTCCAAAAATCACATAAAGGCAGCATAAAAGTAATCCATAAGACTCCAGATTGATAAATCCATTCTTCAGAAGCGATATGATAGGTGTGGGTGAGAAACGGATCAATATTTAAGTACTTTTTGCTATAAATCTGCACCCTGTGACCAGCCCCAACCAGTAGGTGGCTGAACGTGAAAGGGAAAGTCACTTCCACACTAGAATGTGGAGGTGAAAGTGTAAATTTAAAGTGAAGGACTTACAGTAAATATTGATCTCTTTCTCACCCACACCTATCATATCACTTCAGAAGACATGGATTTATCCAATGGAGTCTTATGGATTACTTGTATGCTACCTTTATGCGCTTTTTGAAGCTTCAAAGTTCTGGCCTCTATTCACTTGCATAGTATGGACCAACAGAGGTGAAATATTCTTTTAAAAATCTTTGTCTTTGTGTTCTGCAGAAGAAAGAAAGTCATACACATCTGTGATGGCATGAGGGTACATGATGAGAGAATTTACATTTTTGGGTGAACTATCCTTTTAAGCATTCAGCTGGCAATGCATGACATTAATATATTTAACTGTTAAGGCATTGTATTTACCTTATTTGACATAACTGTTTCATTATGTTACTTCTGTGTTTGTAGTACAAGTAAGATGTGTAAAGTTGCATAAAGTTGCACTGTTCATAAAACTGTTGCACTGTTAATAACACTGTTAATGTAAATATACACTCTGTGTCTTTATATTTGACATGCATTTTGCTACGTGGTCTTTTATTTAATTATTGCATATTTGTATTGAATTCAGGGTTTCTTGTGTGTGACGAGCAAATGAACAATGTTACAGCAATACTTTTTGTTAAAGGCAATTCGCTTGGCTACACTCGTAGAAAATATTGTATATAAAGAGTCTTTTATGCAATATTTCACTAATACGAGCTTAGTCCAAATGAATTGCCAAACCACGCTGATATTTTAATATTTATTATAGGCCTACTGTATTTTACATAATGTACATTAGGACAAAACACCAGGTATATTATAAAATATGACGTATTAGCACATTACATAAATATTCTTAAAATAAAAGGTGTTTAAGCTTCTATATTAATTATTTACTGCATATTTGCACAGGAATACACACTGGTATCTTTATAAATGCTCATGTAGGATATAATGCATGAACATATTATAAGCAGACTTACAAAAACAGAAAAAGTTTATGTTTGTAGTAAAGGATTCATGAACTCTAACTATTTAGTTTTAATTTTCGGGGCTGTGTAAATCAGCATCTGCACATACAATGTGGGTGTTTGCCAGTTTGCCAGCCATGCATCAGTGCACTGGATTGTGCAGCAGCAGACTCTAGAAAAAAAAAATAACAAAAAGCTCATATCTCATTGGTCAGTCAGTTTTCTTGCAATCTGATCCAAAAAAAAAAAAAAAAAAACGATCGCCCTCTGTAAAATAAAATAAAATAAAACCTTTGGATAGTCACCGTACGATTTGTCGTACCCGGTGTGAATAGCGCCATACCAATCAATTTGATCCAATTCAAAAGCTGGTTCGGAAGGAACATTCGCAACAAAAATTCGAGCACTTTTCTGTTAATGATTGTGGAACAATTAATAATGACAGTTCTCATGGTTGAAATCATGGGTAGCCTGTGGTTAAAAACTAGATTAAAATCATTCAAATACTATTTTTGTATAATATTAAACAATATAATACAATAATAATAAAAACAAATCCTTACAAAAAAACTACATGTAGGCTTAATGGAGCGTTCCCTTTGCCCAACAGTATGTGGGACATTAAATTTTTGTCAGAAAAAAGCTTCAGTACAGAATAAAATCTCAAAAAGGCTACTTTCATCATATTTAATTACACTTAATCAGATTTAAAACAGCATTTAAAAAGTCAAAAACGGAAGCTGTTTCCTTAAAGATCTATGTATACCTGGTCTAACCCTTACAATTGATGTTCATTAATGCAACCTTATGTAGTCAGGGTTATTGAAGTCATATTTTGACTAAAACATAGACGTTCCTATATGACGCACATATTTAGTTTGTAGGCTACACTGTTCATGACACACAGCATTTCTGTAAAGAAGGGTAAAGTTTAGATTACATATTGACAGTATGAGAGAAGAGATAAGTTTCATTCGAAATATGAATTTATTGTATTAAACATGACAGCTTAATCGTACCAAACAACAAATAACTAGTCTGTGCAGTGCTCACGTTGTGTTTTACAGATGAGAGATCCATAACCATTACAAAACAATCTCATCTGAGTTTGCTCATAAATATTTTCAATGACAAATGTAAGACTTCATGCATGTATGTTCATAGGAGATTTGGGTGGTTCATCCATAAATGAAGAAGGTGAAAAGGCGTGTGCGCAATAAGGAGACAGTGCGTTCAGTTTATTTCCATAGAAGTTCAGACCAAGACAAATAACACTGTGTCCATCAGGTGGTGCATAAACTTGACAGGTCACACTTCTTTTCTGGCAGTAGATAATCCTCATCATTTTTAGTACGCGCCCACGATGACCGCCTCTACCTCTTTGGAGGGTCTCCGGTCCATTACCAAAAAGTTAATCATTCCCTCCGACTTGATAAGCAAGTTACAGCCCAGGAAAAAGATCCCGAAGACTACGGTGAGGGAGAGGACGCACATCACCGCGATCTGAACTATTCTCATGACGAAGAGACTTCTCTCGTCCGGAGCGGCCGCCATAAAGCCGTTATCCGTCACCACCGATGAGAAGTTACAGCACAACAGGATCTCCTCAGTCCGGTTGGAGAAGATTCCACCGTCAGTTTGGTTGAATGTAGAATTCATGTCCACTTTCCAAAAGACACGGCGCAGATAAAATCCTCGAATGAATCAATGTGTTCAGGGAGTTCGGATGTGAAAGTCTGAACACGTGAGGTTTTGTCAAAAATTGTGCGTGTAAAGTCAGGCGCACCCATCCAGCTCGGCGACTTTGGTGCACTGGCGTCCCAAAACGCGCTCCCGCACTGATGTTGCCTTCTGTAACTACACTCACTGAGCGCTTCTGCTCAACATCACACCTGCTCGGGTAAAAAACATTTGAGCGATGGGAGGCGACCGATGTTCCTCCAGTGTTATAGTCATGCCTTGTGGCGCCACCTACAGCAAACACCGCGTAATGTTGGAGAGTCTTCTGCTTATTAAACCTAAAATTGGAAAGTTTTAACGGACCGATTATTAAAAGCATTGCATGGTCTGGATCGATGACATTTAAGGATATAAAAAATGGTGAAAAGAAGTATATTTTAAAAATCTAATTAAAAAAGCATGTGTTTTTTTATTTTTAGATTTCATACAAAAACTATTTAATTACTTAATGTAATGTGGTGTAACAATAACATTTTTTTTTTTTTTTTAAATCGAAGAATATCAAGAAATTTTCTCAGGGTTACACCATCTGACCTGAAAAAATAAAAAAAATAAAATCATAATAAATGCCAAAATATTGATTTGACAACACACACACACACACACACACACACACACACACACACACACACACACCAACTGGCGGCCAGAAGTTTGGAATAATGTACAGATTTTGCTCTTATGGAAAGAAATTGGTACTTTTATTCACCAAAGTGGCATTCACCTGATCACAATGTATAGTCAGGACATTAATAACATGAAAAATTACTATTACAATTTCAAAAAAATGTTCAGAACTTCTTAAACTACTTCAAAGAGTTCTCATCAAACAATCCTCCACGTGCAGCAATGGCATCTTTGCAGATTCTTGGTATTCTAGCTGTCAGTTTGTCCAGATACTCAGGTGACATTTCACCCCACACTTCCTGTAGCACTTGTCATAGATGTGGCTGTCTCGTCGGGCACTTCTCACGCACCTTACAGTCTAGCTGATGTAGTGTACACCTTTGTATGACATTGAATGAGGACTGACGAGTTTCTTGAGAAATCTGTTTCTTTTTTGTCATATTTGACCTAATATTGACCTTAAGACAATGCCAGTCTATTACATACTGTGACAACTCAAAAACAAACACAAATCATTTCAGCTTCATTTAACAAACCAGATAGCTTTCAGCTGTGTTTGATGTAATGGCAAGTGATTTTCTAGAACCAAATTAGCAATTTAGTATGATTACTCAAGGATAAGGTGTTGGAGTGATGGCTGCTGGAAATAGGGTCTGTCTAGATTTGATCAAAAATGACTTTTTTCAAATAGTGATGGTGCTGTTTTTTACATCAGTAATGTCCTGACTATACTTTGTGATCAGTTGAATGCCACTTTGGTGAATTCAAGTACCAATTTCCTTCTGAAACAGCAAAATCTGTACATTATTCCAAACTTTTGGCCGCCAGTGTGTGTGTGTGTGTGTGTGTGTGTGTGTGTGTGTGTGTGTGTGTGTGTGTATATATATATATATATACAAAATAATAAAATAAAACTTCACCCAGTATTCTTGAGGATCTAAAGAGGTCTTCTCTGTTTTGTGTTCTTACACCAATGACTTTGGTTTGATGGTCAAAGGGTTAAGACCCAGATACATTTTTCAAAATGACTTTGAAAACATGTCCATAATAGAAAATGTGCATTCAAGTCATTGTTTTGTGTGAATGGCATTTGTACATGTATATGTTATTTTTTTGTAGGCACGACTATTAGGTAAGCATCTATACAGAAATCAACTTTCAAAAATAATCATATCCTGAGAAATAATTACTGTAGTAAAAAGAGTGACAACTAGCCCCGTCTCCCCGTCTGCTCTTGTAACGTTCTAACTTTCTTGAGCATAAAATCCACAAGTGATCGCCCTACACTGGGTAATGCTGCCATCTAGTGTTTAAATTATTATATTTCTTGTTTCTTTAAAGGGATAGTTCACCAACAAATGAAAGTTCTCTCATCATTTACTCACCCTCATGCCATCCCAGATGTGTCTGAATTTCTTTCTTCTGCAGAACACAAATTAAGATTTTTAGAATAATATTTCAGCTCTTAAGGTCCATACAATGAAAGTGAATGGTGAATAGAACTTTGAAGCTCCAAAAGTCACATAAAGGCAGCATAAAATTGATCCATTATGACTCCAGTGGTTATGACAGGTGTGGGTGAGAAACAGATAAATATTGAAGTCCCTTTTTTTTTCTTTAAATCTCCACTTTCACGTTTACATTAAAATTCTGAAAGTGAAAGTGGAGATTTATAGTAAAAAAGGACTTAAATATTGATCTGGTTCATAGCTGAAGTGATTGTATCACTTCAGAAGACATTGATTTAAACACTGCAGTCATATTTACTTTTATGGTGCCTTTATGTGCTTTTTTGGAGCTTTTAAGGTCTGGCAACCATTCACTTGCATTGTATGGACCTGCAGAGCTGAAATGTTTATCTATAAATCTTCATTTGTGTTCAGCAGAAGAAAGAAAGTCATACACATCTGGGATGGCATGAGGGTGAATACATAATGAGATAATTTTTTTTTTTTTTAATTTTTTTTTTTAGCTAATTGAATGAAAAAAAAAAGAGAGAGAGAGAGAGAGAGAGAGAGAGAGAGAGAGAGAGAGAGAGAGAGAGAGAATCCGCTGGGGGAATAAAGCACGTGTGAGTATGTCTGAAAAAGTGGTGCAGAGTTACCAAAAGTTTGGGAACACTTTCAGTTGTCTGAGAAATGTACACAAAACACATCCACAATACAACTCGCGTTTTTATCTTGAGGTCGCTAGTAGCTGTAATGTTGTCCGCTGTAACCTTATTGGTGAACTTCACAACTGGCCATAGCTTTGGAAAATGTGATTACAATAAACACGTTTTAATCCACGAATTACACTGACTTTTTTTGTCTCTACGTTTAACATACAACAGATGTCGCTGTGGCACCTTTAGGATTTTACTCTGGGCTGCCAAAACGAACCACTTATTACGCATTGTCAAGGCAATCTCTTGTGTTAAGATTTTATTAATTGTTTTAGTTGGTAATAAGATATTTTGTAGAAAAAAAATTTTAAAGTAAAAAAAATATCGCGTTTTACAATGTCCTCAATCCATTTTCATGGATCAACAATGAAGAGTAAGAAGGCTGCAATGGGGCTAAAAAAATGTATTTTTTTCTGGTCGCAAAGTATTACAAGATTGAAAAAAATATATGATGTCTTCTAATTGAGCATTGACGAAGCAACATGATTTGTGTGAAAATTAATTACCCCACACTTGAGGAAAAAGGCCCTTAGGGGGATTTTAGTTGTATTGTGTAGATATAGGGGCAATAGTTATAGGGCAACATTAATCAATTTATGCAGATACTTTGGAACAGCTATGTGCTTTTTGAGTATCACATTAAGATAATGTACACTTCAAATAAACACTTCAGATAAGGATGCACCATTTCCTGTTTATTTTAATCAAATTTGGCATTTAATAACATCTCAGGTAATTTATAAACAAATTAATCTCCATTGTAATTGGATCAGTCAATGTGATCTCACTTTGAACATTTTTCATAAATAATCTAGTCCCCCCCCCCCCCCCCCCAACTGATTTAATCACCTTGAACATAAAGTATTTTGTCTCAAACTAAATGTGATCATTTACATTAGCAGGGACAGGGGCAGAAGGATAAAAAACGGCACTGATTTTTTCTTTTTTGTTGTTGTTGTTTTTTTTTGTTGAATGAGTAGTAATTATAAATACTAAACTAATTTCTTTGCTTTTTGAGTATTTAACCATTTTCTTGTATATACAATATATACTGAACATATTTCTCACAAAAAGCACCATGGTAATACATTTGTTTATTTATTTATTTTCAGACATGGTCTGTGATAACCCCATGTTTATGACATGTGTCATAGTAAAACCATGGTATTTTTTATAGTATCTTGGAGCAGGGGCGGACTGGCCATAGGGAGAACTGGGACTTTTCCCAGTGGGCTGGCAGCAAAATGGAGCCAAACGGCCAGCAATAAGCTGAAACGGACCGCCGTGTTATGCTGAACGGGCCGAAGAGGGCAGCAAAACGACACCGCGTTATGCCGAAGGGGGCCGCGATATGCTGAAAAGGACAGCGACAACCCCCACACTGCTCAACAAATTTTGGGCCGGTTTCTATGTAAAATCCAGGGCCAATTTCTTTTTCCGGTCCACCCCTGCCTTGGAGTACCATGACAGTATCATGAACTATGAACATGATCAAATATTCAGTACCATGGCATTACCCTGGTAACGTTGTGCACGGTGTGAAGGCATGATGCGAAAGTGCGAGAGCGAGGACTCGAGGAGATCGACTGTGTTCCGCAAATTCTAAAGGGTCCTTGAATAACGTATAGCATGCGAGTAAGGGCAGCCGGTGGAGTTTCTGGTGCCCCCCTAGGGTATGATGGTAACCCCCTAGGGAGTTGGTGCCCTATGGAGACTGCGTAATATGTGTATAGGGAGCTGCGGTACTGTGGTAGCCTAAAGGTATGTTTCTGAAAGTGATTAGTCTTATGGCTTATTAGTTTCAACAAAACCAAACTGGCTTTGGCTGAACCTGACAGATCCTTCAGTTTATGTCAATATTCTATAAAAGACTAATCGAATTTATATCACTGAAAGCGATGCGACCGCTCCCATTATAATAAATAAATCT
The DNA here is from genome assembly GCF_019703515.2 of Myxocyprinus asiaticus. NCBI lineage: Eukaryota > Metazoa > Chordata > Actinopteri > Cypriniformes > Catostomidae > Myxocyprinus > Myxocyprinus asiaticus. The sequence continues at coordinate 7,621,371 of NC_059354.1, read as the reverse complement.
GTCTACACTAGTAGTACGCGATGTCAGAAACGCGGTAGCAATTGTGTATTATTCTTTTTATGAACTTACAACACACACACGGAGTGGAATTTTCATCTGACCTGTCACTTGTCTGAGGTAACGGCACTTCGATGTTCCGGGGCAAATTCAAAACTGTATTTTTTGCATCCTTGAAGGGCACTCCTGTGGGAGGGGATGCCACTCGAAAGCTTGTTCAAAACGAAAGTGAGAAAATGAAACTTTTTTTCAGAGGGCCCTTCCACAAGACTGTTAGCGAAGGATACATTCATACAGTAATGCCATGTTTCCTTCAGAGTTCCCACTTCAAGGGCTCTGCATTTCGGAGTGAGTAGGGCATAGGGAGAATCACTTGCGATTGGACTCCTCCCCCGATATGCTGTAGCGCATGCTCTTAAAGGCACCTCCTCTTAATTTTCTTTAATACGCCCGCGATTTACAAAGAAATCTCATAATAACACATTATTACTGTTGTTGTGAGATTATGATGAAATTTTAATTTTGTTTTATTTAACTATTTTAATTTAATTATTAAAATGTCTCCCCTTTTTCTGGACGACCAAACGGGCACCTTTAGATTTGTGAACAAAAGGGGCAGGGTGTTGCGCTCCTGCTGCCCCCATTCTGTGCACGTCAGTGAAGCCAGCAAACGCTCAGATGCGTATTCATTGCCGTCTAAGGGACCGTCTAAGGGACCGTCTAAAAATTCCAAATACAGCGCTAAAATATCCAAGCAGTCAATCAACTGACTTAAACCTATTATATAGAAGTTATATATTTAAAAAAACTGTGAAAATAAATGTTAAGACTTTGAAGGTTGTAATAGGCTGCCAGTGGATAGACAGATGTCATATTTTCCCAATACTTTAGTTCAATGGGTGGAATTTTTAGACGGTCCCTTACGTATGACAGGCAATGAAAGTGCATCTGAGCGTTTGCTGGCTTTATTCTGTAGCTACAACAGACGTTGACTGTTTTAAATCAAATGCTTTATTCACGTATAGTATAGTTATATTGAACTTAATTATGCTAATGATATATTTGTAAGATTGTTCCATCGAGAAAATGCGAAACAATGATGAGAAATGCCACTGCAAATGCAACAATAAAGTCAACATTACATGATATAAACTCTCAATTCCGTTATATAAACTCGCAATTGTGAGATATAAACTCGCACATTAATGAGAGATTTGTCATTGACAGTCTGCATGTACCAGGCGTCTGCGGCGCACTTGCGCACTGCTTTGTCTTGAGATAGACACGCCTCTTATCTCCAGTCATTCTCATCCTGTGCCCGAAACTAAATGAACAGAGATGTCTTACGATCCTGGCATCATGTGAAACCACATCTGGTAATACTGAATGAAAAGAATATGATCGTTCAGATGGAAGGATAACCTGAGACCTGGCACAGGACATACGGATTCCTCAGCTGACTCCTGCAATGAAATCTGGCCGGTGATGCAGTGAGCAAAATGCATGCTCACATCATTTATCACAGAGACACTGCTATGAGGGACACCTGAAGATTTATTTTTGTTTTTATTTGACTGGAGCGATGTCTTTCGTGGTTATTGTGGTACCAGTAGATTCACGTGAAATTGTGTTGAATTTATAACGGACGCAACACGTTGATTAATCATCAGGAGCTCAAGGTGTCATTCAGCCTTCATACAGTAAGTACAGATACATTTACAATGCAACCAGCTAAAACATGTATCTACAGTAAATCAAAGAGCAGGCTTAAGACGGTTTATGTTAACAATGCAGTTTATTTTCTTGGCGTTTTTCATCTAAGCGTCCAGTTTTGAGCTTGTAAAATGAAAACATAATTTTGTTATTATTCCCCGCAGATTGTTAAAATATAGACTGACCTATATTATATGAATATAATGAACAACAGTGATTTTTAGGATAGGAGATAGCATTGGTTGGAGTGGACATACTAAATGCAAATGCATACTAAATATTTGACAAAAGATAGGCAACTTGACAAGTTCTCACTTGCGAGAATGTTAGTGCTGGGTAAAAATATCGATTTTGCGATTAATCGCGATCCTGCCAATCATTTTCGAATCGAATAACAAAATCTTTATCAATACCCAGGCTTAATGAATATCACAACTTTCAATTTTTTCTTAACATTGTACAGTAAGAAATATGAATCTAAACTAAAATTAAGCAAGTTAAAATGGCAAGTTACTTAAAAAGTAATCTGCTATAAATAACTAATTACTTCTCCAGAATGGTAATCAGATTACCTGATTACGTAAGCAAAAAAATAATCACATTACTAACTCTTTTTAAGTTACTTAGTCACATTTCACAGCAAAGTTTGCTTTTCCACCCAGCAAATTTTCTCCTTGTTAATTGTCTATATTTCCTGCTTGTTCATTGTCGCACACCCTTCAGCTGTCATAAAACGCAAACAGAGTACATATGAACAAATTAAGTCATATTATACATGTATAAATAGTATAATGTTTAGAGATGTGTAACTCTATGCAATTATAAGTGGCCTAATCACCATAATTGATAGTCAATAATAATAATCTGATTTTAAGAATTTTAAATGTAATGTTACAGTACTAAAAAGTAACTAGATTTCTGTAGTTAATTACTTTGTAATTATATTACACCCGACACTGAAAATAAGGCATTGTTTAATATAACTGATGCAGTTTTGTCATCTAAACTTGACAAGTTTTTAGTTAAACGGTGTGAAAATGATCTAGTTGAGTTGTTTCGGGTCATCCTAAGACAAAAACAAATAAATAAGACCCAAGACAAATAAGTACTATTCTAGCTATTTCATTTTTGAACATTCATTGCATGCTCAACTTTGTTAGTACATTGTGTCGGATGATCTCTACAACAACTGCAGAATAATAAGAAAAATCTACACCAGGAAGCTTGATTTAGAGAGCTTTAGTATTGTATTGTTTATTATTGTATTATTGCCATTTATTCAGAGAGAATTTTTACTTTCCATGTTGTTGCTGTACAAACCTTATGTCAATATTTAACATTGTGAGTCAAAAAAGGTGCAGTATATATATGCATCTGATGCACAGGCATACAGTATGTGGTTATACAGGCCACCATCTCTATGTGAAAAAAAAAAAAGGTTGCCATGGGGAAAACAGTGTTCATCCTTTAATTTGAAAGCTGCTGACTCAAGAACTCAAGCAGATGATCTGCTTCTGAAAATGCCTGAAGCGATTTTACTGGAACAGACTGTTTTGTTAAAGGAAGAACACACAATCAGAAGGTCACGCTTAAAGTACAGTGCTTTATTAGATTAGAGGTTTCGTAATGTCTGAGACATTGTAGCTCTAGTAAACAGTTTGATGACATGATGTAAAGATTGTACACAGATAATACCATGAACTGCTAATAAAGGAATATGTTGGGTTAAATTCAGTTAACCTCAATCGACAGCATTTGTGACATTATGCTGATTATTACCACAAAAGATAATTTCAAATGATCCCTCATTTTCTTAAAAAAAAAAAAAAGTTGAGGTTACAGTGAGGCACTTTCAGTAGAAGTGAATGGTGCCAATTTTTGTAAGGTTTAAAGGCAGAAATGTGAAGCTTAAAATTTGATAAAAGTACTTACATTTATTGTTCTGTTAAAACTTGTGTATTATTTTATGATTTATGTATGTATTTATCTATATGGTGAGCTCAGAGGTTGTTCATCGATGGTATATGCATCGTGTTTAAAAGCAGAATTTGTGGTGAAAAACTACACTTCCCATGATCGTGAAGAGAAAAATTAAACAATCAGAGAATCCCAGTGAACAATGTGCACCAAAAGAGCTCTGCAGTGACCGCCCACTCCCATAATGCATTGTGAATAATGCAATCGAGGCACTCTCCCTACTCTCAAACTACTTATTTATTTGTAAATATCAGAATATTTTGCAATAAAATATATTGTTTCTGATCATTTAATTAACAACTTTAAATCAATAGTTTTACATTTTTACATAATTTCTAATTTGATTGTCGTTCGCAATGCTTCATGGGATTGTAGTTCATTCCCTCATTAAAGACATACACAGTCCTGTACCTTTGTCTTTTTGTCCGATTTTCAAATACATTTTTGCTTCAAATCAGTGTAAGGTTGTGTTTCACCTTGAGCTTGTTGGTTTGGTTCATGGCTTACAACTTTTTTATGAAGGACTTTATAAAAATCCCTATGTTAAAAAATCAATGGGAAAAATATATCCGGAACTAAGACGGCTGACAAAGGGGGCGGGCACGCCTGCGCTGTATTGTGCTCCGTTATGTCAACATACTTTCATTCTGTAACATAGTCAAGGCAAAAACTGACTCTAGATCAGTTCAACATAGCTAAATGAGTTGTCTCTTTGTTGCTAACAAACTCTTTGCAAACATGTCAACTAATCGTGGCTGCAAATGAATATGGTACAAAGCTGTGACTCTCAGACGCTGCAGAGACTCCATATTAAGTGAAAAGCCTCTTAATTAAGACTCAATCAACACTCTTGTCAGGTTTAGAGTTTCAGGACACTAATGATAAAAGCTTTGAGGAAACCAAACACCACAGTGTGATGAGCCGAGTATGAGGTCAGTCCACAGCAGTCGTCTGTTTAATGGAATCTTTAAAGGAATATTCCGGTTCAATACAAGTTAAGCTCAAACGACAGCATTTGTGGAACAATATTGATTACCACTACAAAATGATTTCAACTCATCATTCAGCAAGGGCTTGCGATACCAATGATTTTAATAGGTTTAAAATGTAACGTTCAAGGCAACACAGATAGCAGAGAATAGACCCGGGTGCACGATTGTCACATTGGTGCGTGAGGTGTGCATATGCGCAATCCCGTGAGTGCTCTGGGACACAATTAATGTGTTGTTCCGTGAATCATTCCTCTCAGTCTCAAGTTTAGCATCTTATTCATGCTAGCGCCATCTTTGTTTTTTAATAGGAATGACAACGAGGCTGTGAGGGATAGACTTACAGTCTCTTCAGTGGGCTGTACTGGAGTTTAAAGTGTTTTTGAATCGTTCTGCGGACAAAACATTGCTAAATTGTCTGTTCAAGAACATTCAGTATACAAAGAACTCCAGACAACATGATTTGTGGAAAATCAGATGCAGCTTTATACCGTTTGTGCCACTGAAGAGAAGTCTATCCCTCACAGCCTCGTTGTCATTCCCATTAAAAATCAAAGATGGCGCTAGTGTGAATAAGGTCCGTATCTACGGCAAGCGCTTCTGGACACATTTTTCAAAATAAAAGTCCCACATTGAATTATTGAATTACCCTGCAAAAAAAAAAAAAAAAAAAAAAAAAAAAAAAAATATATATATATATATATATATATATATATATATATATATATATATATATATATATATATATATATATATATATATATTACACAACACAAACAGGATATCCCACAATATGGTGAAATTAACTTTATTATGATGAATTAAAAATTAATATGAATTTTAATATCTGCTGCATAGCTAATTGTAAAACTGTATATAATATATGCAGCCAGTCTACATGCAGTTTGGAACAAAAGACAACGATGATTATGATCACTGGGATAGATGGTTATTTTTTTATTCAAGTAAACTTAAGTTTATTTGAGCTGTGGGGGTTCCAATGGTCCATGCACACCGATGACATCATCATAGGAATATCGTATCACATACTGAATATCGCATTATCCAACAACTTATCGCATATCGCATTTTTCCTCCATATTGTATAGCCTTATTATGCAACAGATGCTGTTGATTAACTTAAATTGAACAAGGAATATTTCCTTAAAAGATATCCTCACGACTAAAGGGGGAATAGTCTGGAAAATTTCATATAATCCAAAATTATATAGATATTTCTAAGAAATTTGAAATTTGTGTTGTGTCCTGTGTCGTGATATGCTATACTTAATCTAAAACTATTTTAAACTGCATTTAGCTAATTATTGTAGAATTATTAGCTTATGCATTATTAACATGCAGCTTTTATGACCTCATATTAATTCAGAGATGCATTATTTGTACTTTTAAAATTCATTTGTCACACTGTTGGGCCATTAAAATGAGCTAATGAAGGCAAAAATATGAAAAATTTAGAAAATCTTGGTGACCTTACAGGAACTATGATATACACTTTCCATTAAACTGTACATTCATATAAGTTGTAACCTAAAATCTTGACCTTGTTTAGAAACACGTCCATGGACATGTTTTGCATCAAATACCCATGTACATTTACAATCTTAATTACAATTTAAATGTTTACATTTTCTGAAGAAAATGTCAGTGGAACTTTCCTGGTTTTTGCATCGGTAAGTTCCACTCACATTTTCTTCAGAAAATGTAAACATTTAAATTGTAATTTATGCAAGGCTTGTTGTGAGTGGTTGTCAGGGTGTTACTATGCAGTTGCTAGGTGGTTGCTGGAGTGTTCTGCATGGTTACTACAGTAGGTAGTTGCTTACTGGCAAAAGAGTCCACCCCTAGTCTCATAATATTCTGGTCTCTGGATATGGCTCGAGTCACTGCTTCAATATAAAACGCTTTGAAGACAACAATTCCCCATTTATTTATGATTTGAGTGGTTGACTTTTACAGTAAGTTTGGAGGAAAAAGGGTGAGGCTTGCAAGCCGAAGAACACCATCCCAACCGTGAAGCATGACGATGGCAGCATCATGTTGTGGGGGTGCTTTGCTGCAGGAGGGACTGGTGCACTTCACAAAATAGATGGCATCATGAGGAAGTGAAATTATGTGGACATATTGAAGCAACATCTCAAGACGTCAGCCGGGAAGTTAAAGCTCGGTTGCAAATGGGTCTTTCGAATGGACAATGACCCCAAGCACACCTCCAAAGTTGTGGCAAAATGACTGAAGGACAACAAAGTCAAGGTATTGGAGTGGCCTTCACAATGCACTGACCTCAATCTGAAACTGAACTAAAAAAGCCTGTGCGAGCAAGGAGGCCTACAAATCTGACTCAGTTACACCAGTTCTGTCTTGAAGAATGGGCCAAAATTCCAGCAACTTATTGCGAGAAGCTTGTGGAAGGCTACACAAAACATTTGATCCAAGTTAAACAATTTAAAGGCAATGCTAAAAAATACTAACAAAGTGTGTGTAAACTTCTTACCCACTGGGAATGGGATGAAAAAATAAAAGCTGAAATAAATAATTCTCTCTACTGTTATTCTGAATTTTCACATTCTTAAAATAAAGTAGTGATCCAAACTGACCTAAGACAGGGAATGTTTTCTATGATCAAATGTCAGGAATTGTGAAAAACTGAGTTTAAATGTATTTGGCTAAGGTGTATGTAAACTTCTGACATCAACTATACATTTGAACAAGCTAAGAACAATTGACTTTGGAGTCCTTAAAATCTTCAGTAAACATAGATATTCATTATGATTTTAGGTTTTAATGGGGGTTAGTGTCGCTCAGCAGACAGGGCTCATGTCTGCACATGGTTCGTCTGTTAACCGAGTGATTCCTGAAGTTCAGTCTGGTGCCACTGCACTCAAACAAAGCCCTGGACAACCAGGGCAGATGGCCAGAAAAACAACCATGATCAGATCTGAGACTCCAGCCAGTGTGTTTATGCTGTAAGTATGAGTCTGAGTGTGTGCGATTCAATTATGTGAATCACTTGATTGATTGCTTTTAGTACTAATTAGGCCTGTTTTGTGACCATGCTGGTTGTCATAGTGTGAGGGAATTACCTATCCCTTTTACATTAGACATTCAAAAAGAGTCTCTTAGTTTCTTTGTTTCTTCGTTCTGGACTGTTTGAAAACAATTTAAAGGAATAGTTCACCCAAAAATGAAAATTCTTGCATCATTTACTCACCCTCATGCCATCCTGATGTGTATGACTTTCTTTCATCTGCAGAACACAAACAAAGATTTTTAGAAGAATATTTCAGCTCTTTAGGTCCTCATAATGCACGTGAATGGTGATAAGAACTTTGAAGCTCCAAAAAGCATATAAAGGCAGCATAAAAGTAATCAATATGACTCCAGTGGTTTAATCCATATCTTCAGATGCAATATGATAGGTCTGGGTGACAGATCAATATTCAAGTCCTTTTTTACTGTAAAAATACACTTTCACATTCAGCCATCTACTGGTTGGGCCTGGTCAAAGGTGTAAATTGATAGTCAACATATTGTGCTAAAACTGTTTATTTATTTATTTATTTATTATTTTTTATTGAAAAGGAGAAAGTTCAATATTATTTAATAAGATGTGCAAAATTACTCAGATCGAACAATGTATCAATACAACCACTAAGTCATAAAGACAAGAAGTACAGGTGAAGGAAAATAATTATAAATAAATAAAGTAAAAAAAAAAAAAAATTATAAATAAATAAAAATATGCATATAAACCAACACAAATGTATACATAAATAAAGAATATGAGTAATCAAAGAAATAAAAGTAAATGTAGATTTATAAGTCAATGGTCTGGGTAGTTCTCATTTTAGTGAATATAAAATACAAAAGGATACAGTATAATTTTTTATAATTAAAAAGCATTTATTGCTAAAACTGTGGAGGATGTGGTAAGGGACCATCTGAATTACTATGATAAACATAAAATAACAAGATATAAACATGATGTACTGTTTTAAAAACAGGTTTGTGAGAGTTTTTGCTGAACTGAAGGTGTCAGAATAAACATCTAATTGCATACTACCATATAGGGCTGCAACTAATGATTATTTTGAAAATTGATGAGTCAAGTCAAGCCATATTTATTTGTATAGCGCTTTTCACAACATGCATCGTTTCAAAGCAGCTTTACAGAAAATCATGCATTAACAAAAAATGAAACTGTAATATCTATAAAGTCTTAGAGTCATCATTGTGTAGTTTGATTAAATGTGATTGTAAATTGTGGATAAATATACATAATTCAATAATAATTGTATTTAGAACCCCAGTGAGCAAGCCCAAGGTGACTGTGGCAAGGAACACAAAACTCCATAAGATGTTGGTTAATAGTGAAAAATAACCTTGGGAGAAACCAGGCTCACTGAGGGGGCCAGTTCCAGTCTGGATAAACAGCATGAATATAATGCCAATATTAGTTATTTATATGCAGTCCAAGTCATGGATAAGTAAATGTTAATGGCCAGTGTTTAAACAAAGATTTTGTATGAACTGTAAGATTAATGACTAATGTCTTTCAAGTACATCCTGGATTAACTGCAGAAGTTCACATAGATGCATTGTCCTTTGTTAGTTGGCTGATGAAGGCTTTTGTTGGCAATTAATTGATAGTCTATGTATTCAATTTTAAGAGTGTAGTCCATCATTAGACCGAGGTGATGCAGGCAGAGATCAGTGATGTGCATCGCAGTTCAACCGGCAGGTCATTTCGGTGAGGTCTGTCCTAAGTCCAAGGTTCAAGCAGTGGCATATGAAGTATCCCATGTCTTATGGTTGGAGTTAGCATCAGTTCATCCCATGAAGTCCATCGTAATAGACTGAAGTGATGTCTGGCTGGCACCGGATGCATTGAGTCATCATCACTTAGAGACACGTAGCAGTGGAGTCCGACACCAAGTAGGAACGGAGCTGGATCTGGCAGGCTCTGGTAACCTCGGATATGAATCCCTAGGTTGAGACACGGAAACAAACAGAATAAAATTAGCAGGATGCCATTCAATTTTTTGCAGTTTTGAGTTATAGATCATGATAAATGTTTCTGGTTCTAGCAGACCTAACTAAAGCAGTCTAATTCTGAGTTGATGTATAAATTAGGTGTATGCCTAGATAAATACGTGAGTCTTTAGTCTAGACTTAAACTGAGTGAGTCTGCATCCCGAACAGTGTTAGGGAGACTATTTCATAGTTTTGGAGCCAAATAGGAAAATGATTTACCTCCTTTTGTGGATTTTGATATTCTAAGAACCATTAACAGGCCAGAATTTTGCGATCGTAATGAACGTGATGGAATATAGCATGGTAGAAGGTCACTTAAGTACTGCAGAGATAGACCATTCAAAGCTTTGTACATGGTTAACAGAATTGTAAAATTAATACGAAATTTAACAGGTAGCCAATGTAACGATGTTAAAATGGGGCTAATATGATCATATTTCTTGGTTCTAGTCAGGACTCTGGCTGCTGCATTTTGAACCAATTGAACATCCTCCCAGTAATGCATTACAACTATCTAGTCTTGAGGTCATGAACACGGCTTGAGGTCATGAACGCATGAATTAGTTTTTTGGCATCAGCAACAAAGAGCATGTGTCATAACTTAGCAGTCTTTCTGAGGTGGAAGAATGCTGTTCTACAAACATTGGAAATGTGATTTTCAAAGGACAGATTAGTATCAAATAAAAAACCCAAGTTCTTTGCTGTAGAAGACGGTGTAACAGTACATCCATCGAGAGTCAAATTATATTTTAGCAGCTTATTTTAAGAGGTTTTTGGTCCAATAATTTGTACCTCTGTTTTGTCGGAATTGAGTTGAAGGAAATTTCTGTCCATGTAATCTTTGATTTCATTGATACACTCTGCTAATTTGTAGAATTGTGAAATTTCATCAGGTTTCAAAGAAATATAAAGCTGGGTATAGTTAAGTATAGGTATAACAGTGGAAACTTATTCCATGATTCCTGATAATATCTCCCAGGGGAAGCATATATAAGGAGAAAAGCAGTGGCCCTAAAACTGATCCCTGTGGCACTCTATACTAGGGCTGAAACGATTAGTCAACGTTATCGACAACATCGACAATAAAACATTTTGACAAAAATTTTCGTTGTCGAATAGTCGTTTGATCTTAACGTAACATAAGATCATATGAAACTCTAATGATTGCACACAGGAGCAGCACTGCAGCTTGCGCCTGACTGAGGAGAGGAAGAAAACACATCTCACAGTCCAGACGCACTCTAAACTTTCCAAACAGCTTCAGGTGATGTAGATCGCAAAGTATGAGGGAATTATAAAGCAAAAATACAAAATAAGTAAATACAGAAGCACTCTTGTTGTGGAATAAGCAGAGCCGGAGCTGACGCTCAGCTTAAGCAAAACTTGCGTGTCGAGCGTCTTTAAAGGAAACACCCCGCGTTACATATTTAATGCAGTTCTATTTAATGCGTTATAGCTTTATTAAAGTTAAAATAATAAGGAAACTGGCATTTCTCTGTGCAGTCAGCGCCTCTTCTATGAGTTGCGCGAAGTGTCCCGATCTAAGGGGGAGAGATTGAAACTGCACCCGGCTGAGGCACACTCTGTTGCAGGGACGCTCATCCCTCGAGTGCACGCGCTTAATACAGCTAGATTATAACGTGATGGCAACTTATTGAATCATAATATATGTCACTGTGCATTTCTTATCGTGAAGAAAATTGGCAAAACACAGCTTTATTAATAAGAGTTTTTATTTTTTTTTGTGAGTTAAAGATGGATTGAAGTGAACAGAAAGGTGAGAGAGGAAGTCTTCACCCCATTATACACTGCAAAAAAAATACATTTTTTATTTGTTTTTGTTTTGCCTTGTTTTCCAATATAAATATCTAAAACTCATTTAAAACAATGTACATTTACTTTAGCAGCTATACTTCAGAATACATTTTTTTTTTCATCTGAGAATGTTGAATATAATATTAAAAATACAAATATTTATTTGTAAATATCTAAAGATCCTATAAAAAAGATGCATTCACCTGAGAAGCAGCATATAAGATATTTAGACTTGCTTTTAGAGAATAGATCTTGAATATAAGTGTATTTTGTCTTTACTGCACTCGCAGAAGTATAACCAAGTGAAAAAATACACTTATATACAAAATACACTTACAGGTATATTTAAGAGACATTCTCTTAAAGCAAGACTAAATATCTTATGTTACTTCTCAAGTAAATGTATCTTGTTTTAAGGATTTTTAGACAATTTTAAATGGAAAAAAAGATTAATACGCTTGAAAATAATAGGATTTTTATGTAGTGAAATTTTTACTGAATTAAACATAATAAAAAGTATTTTCTCCCTTTAATTCAATGAATGTCATTTAGAGGTATTTTTAAAAGATGATTTTGTCCAATATACAATTTTGATTTTGATTTTTTTTAATACAACCTTTTAAGTCGGGCACAAGCTGAATAGTCGGTTTAGAGCTGATGATTAATCATTGCAATAATCACCCGAATAGTCGAATAATCGTTCTAATAATAGTTAGATTAGTCGATTATCAAAATAATCGTTAGTTGCAGCCCTACTCTATACTTAACTTTTGTTTGATTTGACAATTCCTCATTTACACAGCCAAAGTGGTAGCGGTCTGCTAAATAGGACCTAAACCATGCTAATGCCTGTCCACAAATGACAGCATAATTCTCAAGCCTATCCAAGAGAATGTCGTGATCTATGGTTGGGATGGGCATTTTTGTCATTTTGTTTACTCGAGTACTCGGACTAATTACTCGAGTACTTGTCGAGTACTCGAGGGGCAATTACATGTTCATAACTATATAATAACATATCTGTCAAACATCTTGTTCCAGTGTATCGTCTATTCATTATTATAGGCTGTTATAAAATAATATGTTACAAAATGTACAAAAGATTCAAAATATAATGCATGATATTTTATCATTATGTGAAGATTCGCTGTCCAAGTCTGAAAGAATGTGCCCAACGCACATCTGCCTGTTCTTCCTTCAGGTTACCGTAGTAATCTTAGTAAGCATGCACCAGTTTTTTTAGTGACTGTCTGAACCATCTGTTTTCAAATAACAGGAGACGCCATAACCATTGCGTTTTTAATATGTGTGTTAAATTGAAATTCATTTTGCATTGTGTTCCATTTAGCTGCGCTCTGTCTAGCTGTTTGAAATACTTGCCTGCTGTATATGTGTTGCTTCAGCGCATTGAGTCCACTGCCACACGCGCCTGGTGTGTGTGTGTGTGTGTCCCCCAAATGTTCGCTCTTGTGAGGAAAGCCGCGATGCTCTGTATTGTTGTTGCTGTGATTCATGAAGTGTTCCATTCAACTCAGAGAGTCTGAATTTCCACATTTCAACTGGGGAAAGTGCAATGGAATAACACTTTATTTTGGACATCTAACTTGGAAACTCGTGCAGAAATCTTCAACTCCCATTTCGTCGAGATGCAGGTGCATGTTACTTCACGCAGGGCAGGGAGGTTTACAGTCAGTGACAAACATTTACTTTTATTAAATAATATCCATTAATGAGTCAAAATTCTTACATGAAATGATAATAAAACGTGTTTAGCAAAATACACAAAAGGTGTTCAAAACATGGTTAATTACACTTCAAAATTAAAATAAGCTCCCTCTTTGTTTGTGTGTTTAGTTGTCAGGTAATTGTCATTGGATTTCGAATTAAGTGAAAAGTCACATCATGCATGATCACTATCGATCATCATTTTCATGATCGATCATTGCTGCCATGTCCGAGTACCCGAGTACTCGAGTGCTCGTGCTCATCCCTAATCTATGGTGTCAAAGGCAGCAATAAGATCTAAAAGCACTAGAAGAGAAATGCAGCCACAATAGATGGTGAGCAAGTCATTTGTAACTCTGATTAGTGCAGTCTCTGAACTGTGATGGGGCCTAAATCATGACTGAATTTGTTCACATATACTATTTCTCTTTAGAAATAAACGTAGTTGGGAGGACACTACCTGTTCTAGTATTTTCGATATAAACGGGAGATTTGAAATTGGTCTATAATTAGCAAATGTTCCAGGTTCAAGCTGTGGCTTCTTAATAAGTGGTATGATAACTGCCATTTTAAAGTTTCTTGGGACATGTCCTAAGGATAGCGAAGAGTTGATAATATTAAGGAGAGTTTCTGAGATTACAGGGAAAATTAGTGTGATCATTGTACCATGGTGCGGGGCTTTTTTCTTTAATTGGGTTGGGGGGGGCACATTATCAATAGTGCTAGAGAGGACTTTATTTATATTTTCTGTTATTACATCAAGTTCTTCTAGGCTTTTTGGCTTACTGAGTATATGAGATAAATCTGGAAGATTATTACTGAACGATAGCATGGTGTAGATTGATTAACATTAGCTGATTGCAGCATTCAAGAGATGAGGTAATGGTCTGAGATGTCATCACTCTGCGGCAGAATTTCTATAGTATCAACATCAACTCCATATGAAAGAATTAAATCTAGCATATGATTATGGCGATGAGTTGGTCCTGTCACATTTTGTCTGACTCCAAGAGAGTTGACAATATCGATAAATGCTAATCCCAATGTGTTATTTTCATTATCTATGTGAATGTTGAAGTCACCAACAATTAAAGCTCTATCCACAGTAACTACTAGATCTGATAGAAAATTTGCAAATTCACCAAGGAAACCAGAGTATGGCCCGGGTGATCTATATACTTTAGCAAGGGCAAAAGACAACAGATTTTTTGTATCTGACAGTGTCACATTAACCATTATTAGTTCAAAAGACTTAAACTTATATCCTGTCCTCTGAGTAACACCAAAAACTTCACTGTAAGTTGCAGCAACACCTCCTCCTCGACCCTTCAGACGAGGTTCATGTTTATAACAGTAACCTGGGGGAGTATATTCATTAAAATGAATATATTCATCCGGTTTAAGCCAGGTTTCAGTCAAACAGAGCGCATCCAAACTATGATCTGTAATAATAGTGTTTTGGTTGAAAGAGATCTAATGTTTAGTAGCCCTACCTTTATATGATGTTTATTTTACATTTATTTTTGTTATTTTCAAGTTTTACCGTAATCCATTTTTGTCTAAATTATTTTGTGAGTGGTAGTTCGGGGAACAGACACAATCTCTATGTGATATCTAGGTGATACAGTCTCTATGTGTTGTAATACTATCACTATTAAGACTATGAGCCAAATTACTAGAGAGGAAAGCGGCACCATCCCTGGAGGGACGGAGTCTGTCTCTCTTTAGCAGGTCAGTTCTACCCCAAAAACTCTTCCAATTGTCTATAAATGCTATGCTATTCTCCAGACACCACTCAGACATCCAGCCATTCAGTGACACTAATCTACTATAAACCTCATCACCACGATGAGCATGGAGGCACCAGAGCATATTACAGTGTCTGACATAGTTTTTGCAAATTCACACACCTCTTTAACGTTATCTCTATTGATCTCCGACTGGCGAAGCCGGACATCATTAGGGCCGACACGAATAACAATTTTAGAAAATCTACATTTAGCATTAGCCTGCACTTGTAAATTTGATCTGATGTCAAACACTCTGGCACTAGAAAGACATTTAACAATAGTGGCTTGAGTCTCTATTTCCACATTCCTTACAATATAGCGTCACCAACAACAAGAGTGCTTTAAACATGATTCTCAGTGGGTGCATCACTGAATGGGGAGAATCGATTGGAAACCCTAACAGGAGCGGGAGAGTGGTGTCGCTTTGCTGAACGAGTATGCCGTTGAGATGTCACCCAAATGCCCTGCTGGGGGGGGCTCTACAGCCAGAACCACAGTGTGTGTGTCGCTCGCTGTTCTACTCGCATCTGAAACAGTATCTACCGGCTTCTCTTTCTCTAGTGTTCGGAGGCATGTCTCTAACTCATTAACCTTCTCCGTCAGCCTGACTAATTCCTTACATTTATCACATGTAATTCCCTCACTGCTGATGGAAGAAGCTATAGTAAACATGTGGCATGAAATGCAGGAAGTAATAACATGAGCGGATGCCATGACTTACAGCAATTGTTTGTTGTTGTTGTGGAGGTTCCTGATCTGCAGATGTTTGAGATTGATGCAGTAATCCTTGTAAAACATGGAGAAAATGAATGCACCAGTCGAAATGCGAGATGTAGACAAGTGGAAAAAAAAGAAAAGAAAAAAGAAATCGGGTGCGCGTGGTAATATATACGCAGTTGAAATAGTAGAACTGTAAAATGGCAAAGGATAAAACGATGAACATAGAAGAATAAGCAATGCTAAGCAGGCTAGCAAGCTACAAACAAAAAGACTTGTGCAGCGTGCTCTCAGCAATCCAACCTAACCTTTGATTATTTCTTTGATTAATCGATTAATCAGATAAAAAACTACATTTAATTTCCAGTCTTTTATAAAAATATATATATTATATTCAGCATTATATACACAGTTTAATGTTGTACAGTTATCTGTAAATGCAGAGCAAATTCACTCTCGTGCTGAAAAGTCGCATCTCGGCGGTGCTCATTGTATTAGATGTGCTTACATGATGAGTAGAAACCATCTAAAATCTTCAAAACCGGCACAATTGGACATCTGAGACATCGGTGTGATATCAGTGAAAGCTGCAAAATTAATTACATTGAAACTGAAATTGTGGTATGATGTTGCATGGTTACTAAACTGCAAACAGTTTAATTCAAATGAAGGCACTCCCTTTCTCCATTCCGATCAGTTTGATTGACGCGGAAGCGCGTGCTTGCTTAGTCAAATTTGGAGGCTCGCTTGTGGTTAAAACAAACAGTTTTTGCGAAATACGTGGAAATACGTGCCTAATTTTGAAATTATGACATACATTATAAAACATAGAAAATAGCTATAAATGTAACTGATGCGCTGGAGAGAAACAACTCTTAAGCGCATCAAACAGCACACGCCCTCTTTCAACGCACCTGATGCAGCAACTACTCCACATTAAACTGTATGCATATTATGATCTTCTTTGAAGTGTTTATAAAGTGCTCTCGTGCACTGGACAACTTGGGTCATGTTTTTTCCGCTTCTCCATTCTTTTTCATATGAGTTATAATGCAACACATTTTTCACTATATATTTCAAATATCCAACTAATCGATAATGACATTTGTTGTCGATGATTTCCATTATCGATAAATATGCTGGCACCATAGATGTGTAGACCAGACATCTTTGGCGCCAGACTTGGAACAGTGCATGACGGTTAGAAATTTTGTCTGACTTGAGATGGCACCACTGCCTTATCACCATAACATATGCCATCAAAGCACTGCAGGAGCGATTTGAGAACAGCTGCCTGGCTCAGCCGACACAGCTGCTTCAAAGTGGCTGCAAAAGCTATGAATGACGACACAGCTTATTCACGACTGGTCAAATCTCTCCGATGAAAACGGTGACGTGTGTTTCATGGGCTGCATTCGGAATGGCAGACTTAATTACTGATGTAAAAAACAGCACCATCTCTATTTGAAAAAAGTAATTTTTGATCAAATCTAGACAGGCCCCATTTCCAGCAGCCATCACTCCAACAAATTATCCTTGAGTAATCATGATAAATTGATCATTTGGTTCTAGAAAATCACTTGTCATTATATCAAACACAGTTGAAAGCTATTTGGCTTGATAAATGAAGCTTAACATTGTCTTTGTGTTTGTTTTTGAGTTGCCACAGTATGCAATAGACTGGCATGTCTTAAGGTCAATATTTGGTCAACATTTGGCAAAAAAGAAATGGCTTTTTATAGAAACTCATCAGTCAATCATTGTTTTGAGGAATGAAGGCTATACAATGCTTGAAATTGACAAAAAACTGAAGATTTCATACAAAGGTGTACACTACAGTCTTAAAAGCAAAGGACAACTGGCTCTAACAAGGACAGAAAGAGATGTGGAAGGCTAGATGTACAAATAAACAAGAGGATAAGTAAATCAGAATCTCTAGTTTGAGAAATAGACACCTCACATGTCCTCAGCTGACAGCTTCATTGAATTCTACCCGCTCAACACCAGTTTCATGTACAACACTAAAGAGAAGACTCAGGGGTGCAGTCCTTATGGGACGAACTGCAAAGAAAAAGCCACTTTTGAAACAAAAAAAACAAAACAAAAAAAAGGTTAGAGTGGGCAAGGAAAAATAGATATTGGAAAAGAGTGTTATGGATCTTAACTCCATAGAGCTTTTGTGGGATCTGCTAGACTCTAAGGTGCGTGAGCAGTGCCCGACAAAACAGCCACATCTATGGCAAGTGCTACAGGAAGCGTGGGGTGAAATGTCACTTGAGTATCTGGACAAACTGACAGCTAGAATGCCAAGGATCTGCAAAGATGCCATTGCTGCACGTGGAGGATTTTTTTATGAGAACTCTTTGAAGTAGTTTAAGAAGTTCTGAACATTTTTTTCAAATTGTAATAGTAATTTTTCATGTTATTAATGTCCTGACTATACATTGTGATCAGCTGAATGCTACTTTGGAGAATAAAGTACCAATTTCTTTCCATAAGAGCAAAATCTGTACATTATTCCAAACTTTTGGCCACCAGTGTGTGTGTATATATATATATATATATATATATATATATATATATATATATATATTTGAAGTCAGAAATTTACATCGACCGTAGCAAAATATATTTAAACTCAGTTTTTCACAATTCCTGACATTTAATCGTAGAAAACATTCCCTGTCTTAGGTCAGTTAGGAATTTTGGCCCATTCCTCCAGACAGAACTGGTGTAACTGAGTCAGGTTTGTAGGCCTCCTTGCTCACACACACTTTTTCAGTTCTGCCCACAAATTTTCTATCAGACTGAGGTCAGGGCTTTGTGATGGCCACTCCAATATCTTGACTTTGTTGTCCTTAAGCCATTTTGCCACAACTTTGGAGGTATGCTTGGGGTCATTGTCCATTTGGAAGACCCATTTGCAACCGAGCTTTAACTTCCCGGCTGATGTCTTGAGATGTTGCTTCAATATATCCACATAATTTCACTTCCTCATGATGCCATCTATTTTGTGAAGTGCACCAGTCCCTCCTGCAGCAAAGCACCTCCACAACATGATGCTGCCATCACCAT
The DNA here is from genome assembly GCF_019703515.2 of Myxocyprinus asiaticus. Classification (NCBI taxonomy): domain Eukaryota; kingdom Metazoa; phylum Chordata; class Actinopteri; order Cypriniformes; family Catostomidae; genus Myxocyprinus; species Myxocyprinus asiaticus. The sequence goes on along the minus strand of NC_059354.1, from coordinate 7,602,521 downwards.
GCTTCACGGTTGGGATGGTGTTCTTCGGCTTGCAAGCCTCACCCTTTTTCCTCCAAACATAACGATGGTCATTATGGCCAAACAGTTATATTTTTGTTTCATCAGAGGACATTTCTCCAAAAAGTAAGATCTTTGTCTCCGTGTGCACTTGCAAAATGTAGTCTAGCTTTTTATGGCAGTTTTGGAGCAGAGGCTTCTTCCTTGCTGAGCAGCCTTTCAAGTTATGTCGATATAGGACTCGTTTTACTGTGGATATAGATACTTATCTACCTGTTTCCTCCAGCACCTACACAAGGTCCTTTGCTGTTGTTCTGGGATTGATTTGCATTTTTCGCACCAAACTATGATAATCTCTAGGAGACAGAATGCGTCTCCTTCCTGAGTGGTATGATGGCTGCGTGGTCCCATGGTGTTTATACTTGTGTGCTATTGTTTGATGAACGTGGTACCTTTAGGCGTTTGGAAATTGCTCCCAAGGATGTACCAGACTTGTGGAGGTCCACAATTTTTTGTGGCTAGGCTGATTTCTTTTGATTTTGCCATGATGTCAAGCAATGAGGCACTGAGTTTGAAGGTAGGCCTTAAAATACATCCACAGGTACACCTCCAGTTGACTCCAATTAGCCAATTAGCCTATCAGAAGCTAAATTAGGCTTGACATAATTTTTAGGAATTTTCCAAGCTGCTTAAAGGCACAGTTAACTTAGTGTATGTAAACCTCTGACCTGCTGGAATTGTGATATAGTCAATTAAAAGTGAAACAATCTGTCTGTAAACAATTGTTGGAAAAATTACTCGTGTCATGCACAAAGTAGATGTCCTAAACAACTTGCCAAAACTATAGTTTGCTTATATGAAATCTGTGGAGTGGTTAAAAAAATGAGTTTTTATGACTTCAACCTAAATGTATGTAAACTTCTGACTTCAACTGATATATATATATATATATATATATATATATATATATATATATATATATATATGTATATATATATGTATATATATATATATATGTATATATATATAATATATATATATATATAAACATATATACACATATAAACAAATATATATATATATATATATATATATATATATATATATATATATATATATATAATATATAAACATATATACACATATAAACACATACATACATACACACACACACATGCACACACACACACACACACACACATGTATATACAAAATAAACAGTATTTTGCGCCTGTGTGTCTTGAATCCGAGTCAAAGACTTGAGTTTTAATTGGAAACAATTTAACAATTCAGTTTATTGAACCAGTTTGTGTTGCACGTTACAACAAGGTTCTATTCATTAACATTATTAAATGCATTAGGTATCGTGATCTAAAAAATGAACAATATTTTTACAGCATTTATTAATCTTGGTTAATGTCAATCTCTACATTTACACAAAATTATTGTTATTTCATGTTAGTTCATAATGCATTGACTTACATATGTTAAGTACACCATTTTTAATGTTAAAAATGCTCTAGTATATGTTGTAATTAGCATAACCAGGATTAAAAATTACCATAAAATGATTATGCATTGTTAACTTATGTTAACTAATGTAGTTAATTAATGTTATACAACCTTAATTGTAAAGTATTTCCAATAAACTGCTTAAAAAAAAAAAACTGGTTTACAAAATTGCAGTTATCATCCAGTCACTTCACAGAAATCCATCCACAGCATTTTCATCTTCTTTTTGTAGCAAAATATTGGGGCCTTGTAAAATTCTGCATTTAATCACTATGCTTTTGACTCAGTTATGTAAATTAGAATGTTTTATGAGTGTGTTTATTATAGTTTTTTTCTTTTCTATTTGTTGTATCAGGTATTGTACCAAAAATATCTCATAGTTACAGTGTAAGTTACATTCTTAATGTAATATTCCAGGTTCAGTAGAAGTTAAGCTCAATATACAGCATTTGTGACAGGTTAAAAATGACACTGAATTCTAATATAATTATGAAGCCATTAGTTGTATTCAGCTGTGTACTAGTGAGTTGATTGAAACGAGTGATCTTCCTATTACAGTAATAGGTATGGAACAAGACTGGCCTGTTACACATATGTAATCATACTTGTCTATTACACATAGATAATTGCAATGTGTAAATATGTGTTATTCCATAACTCAGTCACATATTAAGTACATTATTTAGTACTCTGTACTTACTTTGGTAATTACACTGTAACAGGGACATAAAATAAAGTGTTACTGTTTATCTTCATGCAGTGGGATGACATCTGGGCGTTTGTCCTGTCCCATCACCCCCCGCCCCATCTCCTGTCTGTCTGTGGGGTCCTGACAGCAGCCGCTCATGAGACGCTTTGTGTATTGTAAGGTGGTACTGACCACCTCTCTGGTGTGGGTGCTGATGGATGTCTTCCTGCTGCTGTACTTCAGTGAGTGCAACAAATGTGACAACAAGAATGATGGCTCACTGCTGCCTGCACTCAGAGGTCAGTAAGACTGCTTAACACAATGTTGCAGAGGTGCAGGTGTCCACTTTCCATATGTCTTGCCTCTTAAGAAGGCCAGATATGCACCTATGCAGAGGAGGTTGGTATTGAGCAAAACTACAGGTAAAAAAAAAAACAATAAACACAACTGCCTTTAGCTCAACTGACTCCAGGGGCTCAAATGGAGCTCCCCGTAGGCCCCAAGGACCACAGAGAGGTCCCACGAGGGGACGAGGCACGGTCTGGGAGTATTCAGCCTCCTTGCACCTCTAAGGAACCCGATGACCAGGTTGTGCTTCCTAAGAGACTTACCGTCAACTGCATCGTGGTGCGCTGCTATAGCGGCCACATACACCTTCAAGGTGGAAGGGAATGCCGCCCCTCCAGCCTCTCCTGCAGGAAGGAAAGCTCTGACCCGACTGCGCATCTCTGGGGGTCTCCGTGTCAGGAAGAACCACTTATCGAACAGATGCCACTTCAAGGCATACAGGTGCCTTGTAGAGGGAGCCCTAGCCTGAGTGATCGTGTCTACCACCGCAGGCGGTAGGCCACTTAGGTATTCCACGTCCCGTCCAAGGGCCAGACGTTGAGATTCCAGAGGTCTGATCGCGGGTGCCAGATGGTGCCCCATCCCTGAGAAAGAAGGTCCTTCCTCAGGGGAATTTGCCAGGGGGGGAGACTGTTGCAAGGAGCGTGAGGTCCGAGAACCAAGTCTGGGTGGGCCAGTAAGGTGCTACTAGGATGACCTCCTCGTCCTCCCTGATCTTGCACAGCAGCTATGCAAGTAGGCTCACTGGGGGAATGCATACTTGCGTAGAACCCGGGGCCAGCTGTGTGCCAGCCCATCAGGGGAGCCTCGGTCAGGGCATACCAAAGCGGACAGTGGGAGGATTCCCGGGAAGGGAACAGGTCTACCTGCGCTTGACCGAATCGACTCCAAATCAGCTGGACCACCTGGGGGTGGAGTCTCCACTCTCCCCTGAGCGTGACCTGCTGCGACAGTGCGTCTGCTACGGTTGATGTACGCTACCGTCGCCATGTTGTCCATCCAGACCAACACATGCTTGTCCTGGATCAATGGCCGAAGCCTCCGCAGGACGAGCCTACTGCCAGCAACTCGAGGCAGTTGATACGCCAACACAGTCGTGGCCCCGTCCAGGAGCCGGCGACTGCGCGCCCATTGCACACGGCGCCCCAGCCACGCCTGGAGGCGTCTGTCATAACCACGACACGCCTGGACACCTGCACTAAGGGGACCCCTGCCCGCAGAAATGCAAGGTCTGTCCAAGGGCTGAACAGGTGGCGGCAGATCGGCGTGATGGCCATGCGATGTGCCCCGCGGCACCATGCCCATCTCGGGACTCGAGTCTAGGGCCAGTGCTGAAGTGGTCTCATATGCATCAACCCGAGTGGTGTGACCGCCGCCGAGGACGCCATATGCCCCAGGAGCCTCTGAAGTTGCTTCAGTGGGACAGCCGTTCTCCGCCTGAACACCTTCAGACAGTTCAGCACCAACTGTGCATGCTCGTTTGTGAGGCGCGCCATCATAGAGACTGAGTCTAACTCCATGCCGAGAAAAGAGATGCACTGAACTGGGGAGAGCTTGCTCTTTTCCCAGTTGACCCGAAGCCCCAGCTGGCTGAGGTGGCTGAGCACCAAGTCCCTGTGTGCACACAACAAATCCCGAGAGTGAGCGAGAATCAGCCAGTCGTCGAGATAGTTGAGGATGTGGACGCCCACTTCCCTTAGAGGGGCAAGGACTGCCTCTGCGACTTTTGTGAAGGCGCGAGGTGACAGAGACAGACTGAAGGGGAGGACCTTGTACTGGTATACCCGGCCCTCGAAAGCAAACTGCTGGAAGGGCCTGTGTCGAGGTAAAACCAAGATGTGGAAGTACTCATCCTTCAGGTCTACTGACGCGAAACAATCTTGATGCCGGACTAAAATGCGTTTTTGCATCAGCATCTTGAACGGGAATCTGTGAAAGGCCCGGTTCAGTACTCGCAGGTCCAAGATTGGCCGCAACCCACCGCCTTTCTTTGGTACGATGAAGTAGGGGCTGTAAAACCCTTTCTTCATCTCGGCAGGAGGGACAGCTCTATCGCGTCCTTCCATAGAAGGCAGCGGCGTTCTCGCCCATCACCGAGGTGAAGTGGACCTGGCGAACTGAATCGTGTAGCCGAGTCGGACGGTCCTGGTCAGCCACCACGACAGGTTGGGGAGCACAAGCCATGGCCCCAAGCTCCGGGCGAGGGGGACCAAGGGAACAATCGCGTCGGATGTACCGGCGGATGGGGCCTCGCGGCAGGACGGAGCCTGAGGCGCCACGTTGGGGGGGCTCGAGCCCCGAACTCGTGGCCGTGCTAAGTCTGTGGACATCGAAGCACTTACCTGGCTCCGTATACCCACCATAGGACCAGTCCGGGAAGGGGGAGGAGGGAAATCGTCCTCGTGGCCTGTCGCAACCATCCTGGCGTGGGTGCAATTGTGCCACAGCTGGGCGCGCAGGGTCGGGGGGCCCGCCTCCGGAGCGCCATGCCTGCCATAAAGGTGTGGTGCCCGGCGGTCGTGATAATGACGGCCGTGGACACCGAATGTGTGACCCAGGACGTGAGGAAATCGCTCTTTTCTTGAAAATGTGGGTACCGCAGTCCTTTGGGTGTGTGGCAAAATCATAAGAAAAGGAAAACAAGGATTATCCTCCCGGTCCTCCACCGGGGGATGGAGTGGTCTGTTTACCAGCTCCAGGTCTGTAGCGAGTCTCCGTCTCCCTGGGTCGCCTGTCTCAGGGGCACTTTGAAGCCTTCCTCGGGTTCTTAGCGGCGGGCCGTGAGACGGGTGGCGTCTGCTTCCTGCGGGTGGCTCCACGCTGTGGTCGGCCTCCTGAGGTGGGCTGCGGCTGAGCCGGTGTTGCTGCCGCAGGGGGAGACAGCTTGGCGATGAGCAGACAGGGTGCGGGATCTTGATAGTGATGGTAGTGAGAGCGGAGGAGCCCATAAATTGGGTCCGGGCAGTGAGAGGTGCCCACCACGATCTCGTGAGCTCATCATGCACTGGGAAGAAAGGAACTGGGGCGGGGCGCGGCCGTGAGCGGCGTTCTGAGCCCTGGAACCAATCGTCGAGCAGCGAGGGATCGGGGGGTGTGGAGGGTTCCACTCCAGCCCAACGCTCGCAGCCGCCCGGGCAAGCATGGCCGCCAGCTACGCATCAGCCTGCGACTGGGCGACCACACCCGAGGGTGGGAACCCAGTCGAGTCTTCGGCGTCAGACTGGACGAGCCCACTCTCCGATGCTGCGATCTAGAGCTCATCCTCTTCGCGAGCCCCAAATGAGATTGTGAACTCGCCCTGAGACGAGCCGGCGGTCTCATCCCAGAACTCTACCGGGGCACACGAGCGTACTGGGGAATGGGAGGTCCGTAGGGGGTTTCCCGGCAGAGAAGCTCCCGTTGAGGTCCCCAAATCGCCCCCAGTGCTAACCGCCGCGGTCTCATAACCGTAGGTAGAAGGACCGAGGGGGGGAGCCACTGGGGTGGCTTTCCCTCTGACAAAGGAATGCCGTGACCGCAACGTTGCCATGGTCATGTTCTCGCAATGAGGACATGACCCATCCACGAACGATGTCACCACGTGGGCAGCGCCCAAGCACGTGAGACAGCGATCGTGGCCGTCCGAAGCGGAGAGATAGTGACCGCAACCAGGAATTATACACAGATGGAAAGGCATCCTTAAACCATCTGTGCCACTCTTTTAGTAGGAAAATATACTCTTTTATTAGGAAGAATATACTCTTTTAGCTGCTGAAGCGCCCAGGGGTGTTCTCTGCACACCACCGGTGCAAGAGGGGGAGAAACCGCTGTAATGCACCGTAAATCCAACAGCTTTCGAGGTGAATGGATCAGTGGAGGAAATCTGAATGAGTGGTTGCAAGCCAGCTCCTTTTATACCCGTATGTCCGGGGGAGTGGCATGCAAATTCCACTCGCCAATTCCCATTGGCCTTTTCTCAAAGATCAGAGGTGTTTGGGGCTCCCAAGGGCAACCCCTAGTGTTACTACATCGACACAACTTCGAGTGAGTGACAGATAGGGAACATTCTTTTTAAACTTACAGTACTCTGTGCCAAGGGTGGGTGAAATATCAGTTGCAATGTTGCCAGATCTCACAAGAGAAACAAGCCTAAAAAAATAAACCACTTGCCTCTTCAAAATAAGCGAAAATAAGAAAATAATATATATTTTTCCCTGCACGGTGGATTTAAAAGCATAGAAATCATAACAAGCATACAGTTAATTAATAATAAAGTATAATTTTTATTACAGATACAGATCATAACCCGACAGCATCAAACCTGTATTACTGCATCAAAAATAATTCAGTGAAGACTTGGAAACAAATGAGAAATACTTTTACCTCTAATAATCTTTTCCTTGTATCTGGATTAGCCGTGTAGAATACGTAGTAATTATCCACAATGGGTGATTAAGCGAAGAAATGTGTGATGCAGCAGTTTTCTTAAGGATCAGAGCACATGTTTGTGATTAACCCTTTGGGGTGTTTGGTTTCATGGAAAAAAAATATCTGAACAAAAATTAACTAGTTATATCCGGTTACCAGCATTTAAAAATAACATTTACACTCCAGAACAATTAAAAAATACTTTGTTCCTTTTTACGGTTACGTTCTGCAAAAGTTTTTTGTTCGTTTTCGTTCCCTGAACTGTATTTAGTCCCTGTTTCCAATGTTCTGATTTTGTGCATAAATTAAATTTGTAACTTGGATGTAAACTTGTCACATGTAGCAAACTACTGTTTAAAAAACAAACAAACTAGTAGGCAGTATACAGTATATACTGTGCACTTTTCAGTAGGTAGTACACTTGTATTCGATTCTAAACACAGTCTAGAAATGTTTCTTTGAACTGTGATTGCTCACTATCTGCCCGTTTAATCCCTGAATCATTGGATCCTTGTCCTTACAGGAACACTGCCCGCTTAATAGGTTTAGGACTCGAACCGTAAGCAGCTTTCAGGTTTAAATGTTGTACACCAACAACCATAATTACAGTCTTTCTTGGAACTGCCATTACTTACTGAACCAAATGTCTTGGTATAAATTCAGTTTGTGTGATGTGCTTGTTGCCTTTAATAAAGTGCACAGACAGGGAGTGTGTGTCTATCTGAATTACAGTGTGTCCCAACATGCAGGATTTATTATAGAAGGAAAGCTATTAGGGTATTAAACAGTCAGTTGAGGTCTAAAGCATTCATAGTGCTGAGAAAGGCAGGGCTTACAAGCACAGCAGTCTGTCGGTCATTTGCAGGATTGATTTTTGTAAGGTTGGGCCAGTCTAAAGATCTTGTCTCATTGAGGTCTTCACTAGTGATTAGCTTAAAATGAAGTGGTTATGTAAAGGTTAAGGATTTGGCCTACTAACACAAAACTTACAAGCTCAGTTTAAAGCAGGAATTTCTGTGCATGAACTCATGGGCCCATCAGATTTACAATAAATGCTGAAAAATGTTAGGTCATTAATGTTAATATAATATCTGGAGACAAATATCCCATCCACTGCACATCATTTGGTTTTTATTGTTCGTAAAATACAAATCACCCTTTGGGTTTTTTTTCGCTTTGCATGCAGGCAATGGTTCACAGTTGTTCTCTGCTGGAATGGCTGCAGCAGAACAAATCTTAATGCTAAATAAATAGTGTACTGGGATCTATGCAGTAATGCAGGGGAGAATTGTTGCTTCCCCGTCTTAATTGCTATATCATTAAGTATATAATGAGTAAAAAGGGGGGGTTGGGCGGCCCCCCACTTTTTTGTAGCTGAAACTATTCGGTGGCCAGTTGTATAAAAGAAGATAAAAGACGCACTGTCTTTATATTGTAAGAGATAGTATTCTCATGACGTCACATATTCCATCTTTCCCCGCTGCTAAACTACGTTATACAAATCCAGCATACAAATTTGTTAATATGCAGAACATCTCAAACACTGGAGCTTAAGGCCAATTTCTGTTTCACATGGAGATGATAATAGAGAAATCCATTATCAAGGGACTGTCTAAAAAGTCCACAAACAGCACTAAAACATCAAAGGGATCCAAGCGTTAATTCAATTGACTTGCACGTTCTAACATGCAAACTGTTATAAAATGTTAAAAATAAATAAATAAATCCATACAAATACAAATATCACAAGACGAGGCGTGGCACAATAGTGTGAGCCTGAGGCAATCGTCTTTGTTCCGCGACTGCTACCGGGTCCTTGAATAACATATAACGTGAGAGTAAGGACAGCCGTTGGAGTTTCTGGTGCCCCCCCTAGGGAGTTGGTGCCCTACGCAGGCTGTGTAATATGCGTCCAGTATAGGGAATCTGTACTGTGCATAACTTACCACAGTTGCTATTTTCCCAATATGTTTAATTATATATATACAGTATTCAATTATTTCACAAATAAATTTATCTAAAAAAATTATATATTATATGTAAAATTATATTTTTACATTCCAAAGGCTGTAGTAGGCTCCTAGTGGGATGCATATATCTAAAATATAGAGATATTAAAGAGTTAGTTTTGACTCATTATTGTTTTGAAACCGTGATCTAATGTATTATTTAGTGAAACTAGTTTTGACACACTTCTGATTTAAGCTTTGCCCACATCTGATTCTTTTCGAATACAGATACAGATAATTTTTCAATAGCAACAGAGACAGATAATGGCTTTGCTGCACACCCCTCATGGCTATTTTGTGGTATAACAGAGGGTATAAACTTTTTTTGCCTACTAATTTTTGATTAATTCAGAAGAACATATTAAAAGAATGTAATGGCAAATATATACATTATTTTGAAACTATTATTTTTACACATACAGCATTGGGGTATGTAGGATGCTAAATATAAATAACCTAAAGAAAGTCAGTTTCTTCAAGCACATCTGAGGACAGGAAGGTAATTAATTTTCTGAAATAGTTTTGCACTTCCTCACAATAGGTTTTGCATTCCCTCGCAATAAGTTCTGTATTCTACTCGCAATAATTTTGCAGTCCCTTGAAATACATTTTGGATTCCCTCACAATAAGTTTTACTATTTTGAATACAATTGCACAAAACTATTAAATTCCCTTGCATCAAATTTGTAGTAAAACCATAGTCACCACATAATTTACCATGGTTTTACATCAGTAACTATATTTCAACTATAGTATTTGTAGAACACCATAACCACAAAATCTACCATATTTTAACTGCAGTAGCCATATTTTTACCATGATATTTGTGGTAAAACTACAGTAATAATACAGGAAAACCAAAACTATGGAAATACAAATCATAATCATTCTACAACAAAATAGTACTGGTTAGATGTACTATATTAACACCATTGTTCATTTGTGGTACATGTACCATGGTTTTTAAAACCATAGTCCTTAAAAAAAAACTACATGTTTACTATTGTAAAACATGGTTAATGTTTCATAAAGCCAGCGCCCCACTAGCAGTCTCCAAACAACTAGATTTTGGCCGAGGGTGTCACACATGCAGACAGTTTTGCTGAGATCTCGCTCTGTTCAGTCAGAGGTGTGACAAATTTGCAGATACAAAATGGTGGAGGGGTGACAAACATATACCAACTCACCAACTCTCTCAATTGAACCTACAGAATCTACAAAACATACAGATTTCTTCTCCATCCAGGTGGTCTTGTGCCGATTGTTTTGGTGCAGATCCGAGTGAGAAAACGCACCAAGTTCCGAAACAGATGCGCCAAACGAGCCAGGTGTGCGATTCATGTAGTAACATACATGTACCCTATGAAAGTGCATGATTGTGCATTTATCCCCTCGAGGCTTGCCTTAGAATGCGTATGGCCATATGCAGCTTTCAGTGAGTAAAGAAGTTCAATGAAAACAGACTGTTGTGGCTCCACTTTCTGATGTCATTTTAATGTAGGAAACAAAGGCAGAAAAAAACACTTGGTGACAGACTCACTTTGGATTACAATCAGCTTTTGTGATGATATGCAGCTGAGTGCAATGAAAACATTCAGATCAGCTTGACGTCTCTTCAGTTCTTCAGTAAAAGAAGCTCATTGGTCACTTGACGAGATCACATGACACCACCTCAGTGACAGAATGATTTTTTCTAACCATTTTGATGTGTTTTTTTCCATTGCTGGAACCATTAACTCAGCAGGGTCCAGACGGTCAAGTGATTAATGACTTCCTGCTGAGAGACACTCATGTGTGCTCTGTCTCCCTCCACCTGGCCGGCCGGTTAATGGAGCTCACACCTGAAAATCCTTGGAAAAATCGACTAGTGTGTTGCCGGCTTAAGTAAGGGATAATCCACGGCTACTGTAGGTGTGTGTTAAACGATTTTAAATGCGCGATGTGTAGGCGAAAAACCACCCGACGCAAAGTGGTTGCCTCCGCAAAGTGCATTTAAAATCGTTTAACGCACATCTAGCCATGGATTATCCCAATTATACCATGGTCACTTGCCAGAATTGATTAGTTACAGCTGTCATACATTTTTTGCAGTGAAAATTTTGACTAAAATAACGAATAAAAAATAACGGTTAATTTTATCTGAGGGTCGTTAGATCTACAGCTCTGCCTATTGAGACACAGAGAAAAAGTAGTGCGACCATACACTACTTTTTGGTCAAAACTGTGAATTTAAGTACACAATCTAGAAATAATAACATCCACAGAATGTAGAGGGGTTGGCATACCAGAGAAAATTTATTATTTAATTTTTATTCTTTGTCATTTTCACATAAATGTGGAAAAACCGATGTTACAAACATGGCAGCAACAGTATAAGTAGCACTTACTGTATGATAAGGGGAAAACCATTCAAAACACTCTGGAACCTGCGGATTTTGACCTCTGAATTAATGAAATCACAATTTGTCCATGAACGGTAGTGCTTCACCGTAATATGCTGCATGCATTTTGTAAACAAACAGCGCTTCTCCTTCAGCGTTTGAGTCAGAGATGTGTGAGCGCGGGGGGCCTCTAGTGGCTCATAACATACACAACACATTAGAGTTTAGATCGTCTTGCATTGCCTTTCTGGACAGCGAAAGATGCATTTGATAGGTCCTGATTTCCTTCTCTCACTCTCCGTACAAAACAAGCTGAATTCCATTATATTAGCTATGCTGTTGAAAGTGGTCAAGAAATGTTTTCAGTTGCTGTAGCTCATTCCGCTTGCTCTGTAAAACCTTAACATTTTGGAATTCTTGCTTGTCTATGTGATATCCATGAAAGCAACATTATAGACTATAAACAGACTGAAATCGCGAAATGGCCTTAAACAATTTTAAGGCCATTCCACGATTTAATGGCTTACAACAATACAAATACTTGACTTACTCCTCGTTTCTAAGTCACGCTGGAATAAAGGGTCTACTTAAATGTACTAAAACTGCAAAATGCTGCATTTTTAAATACTATTATTACATGCGGATTAATGCCGACAGCACTAGTTAGAGGCACCATCTAGTGGCTGTGTGTGGAGCTCTCCTGAGCCCACAGTATAAAGTTTTTACACATGCAAATTATTGCTGAAATTAATTATTGCTGATGCAAAGTAGTGAAGGAATGCCATTTGTTAGTCATATTTAACATCAGCATAAGACATCTTTGCACAAAGTTCAACCTATTTGATTAAACATTGTTAGTTGACTATTAAACTGCAAAAAAAAAAAAAAATAAAAAATAAAAAACTGCTAAAACTAAAATTGCCAATCAGAATTGAGAAATTACAATGGTTCGTATTTTGTGTGGCCAAATGTGAAATATTTATTTCAGGAAAATAGTTGCTTATAGGATTTAGCCTCCTTCCTGATGTTGACTTACGACTTATAATTGATTTAACATTTTATTATTAACATTAGAGACTATTTGTTGTGTTGTATTTGTCATTTTACTGTCAGATAAATGAATTACTATTCTACATGTCATTTATTTCTATTATTCTTTGTTTCCAGCATACCATAAACTCATGGCTAGGATAGATGTGAACAGCCCTGAAGTAAAGACAATTGATGAAGGGGTAAGGAGAGTTGGTTGCAGGAGAGTGTCCAGGTTGAAGGGTGCACCCTTTCACTGAATTGTTTCAGTAAAATCAGTGATCCAGGCAAGGCAATTTGCAACATATGTAACCAACCTATTTATTATGGAGCAAATGGTAAGACTGCACTGCGGAAACATATGGAGCATCCAAAACACATTAAACAATGGAGAATCCAACAGCAAAACATGCGCATTGAGATAGCACCCACAGATAATGCTACTGTTGTGGCTCCTTCACAGCGAACGTCCAAGGTCAATTCCTCCTCTGTGTGACCTAATATAATATAAGGTGTGTGTGTGGCGCGGGGGGGGGGGGGTCGCTGGGGTTGCGGTCTTCCTTCCTTCTTTTTTGTCCTTGGCTGATCACATGCCTGATTAATATCGAACAGTGAATAAAACTGACTGGAACTACCTGTGCATTCAACGGTTTGAACCGCACACATTCAAGCCAATCAGAATCGAGTATTCGAACAGACCATGGTATAAGATTCTCTCGTGGAATCTTTGCCCATTCTTCTCGTGCTAAACTTCCAGATCATTGAGGTTTGATGGCTTCCGTGCTGCAACTGCTTTCTTTAAATCCCACCAAAGAATTTCTATGGGATTTAAATCTGGAAACTGAGAAGGCCAGTCTAGAACATTCCAGAACTGATTCCTCAACCAAGCTTTGGTTGACTTGGAAGTGTGCTTGGGATCATTGTCTTGCTGGAGAGTCCAATTATCACCAAGGTTCAAGTTCACCACAGAAGGCATAACATTCCTCCTCAAAATGGTATTTTTGGTATTTCTGTGAATCCATGATACCCATCACACTGTCAAGATTGCCAGTTCCTGCAACAGAAAAACAGCCCCACATAATCACTGACCCACCTCCAAGCTTGACTGTGGGGATAGTATTCTTCTGGTCATAAGCCTCGCCTTTCTTGCGCCAAACAAACCGCTGATCCATATGGCCAAACAGTTCCAGTTTTGTTTCGTCACTCCATATAACTGTCACAGAACTCTGCAGGCCTATCCAAATTCCTTCTGGCATATTCCAGTCAACCCTTCTTGTGCTTCTTGGTCAAGAGTGGCGTGCGTCATGGAGTCCGGCCATGAAGTCCTTAGTTGTTAAGTGATGTTCTTATGGTTGCCACTGACACATTTGTCCCAGCCTTCATCAGGTCATCCTGTAAGTCTTCTGCAGTAACACGGGGGTTTTTCTTAGTTGTCCTGATTAGATGGCTAAGGACTCTTGATGCAATTTTGGGCTTTCTTCCACAGCCAGGCAGGTTTGCTGCTGTGCCATAAGTTTTGAACTTCCGTATATTGCTCCCAATGGTGTCTCTAGGAATGTTCAAGGTCTTGGAAATCTTCTTATACCCATTGCCCTTTTGGTGCAATGAAATTATCTCCTCTCTCGGCTTTTGTGACAGGTCTTCACCATGGTTGCAACAGACCTTGAACACATCCCTGGGTCGTGTTTATATAAACACATCACAGCTGAAGCAAATTAAGGGTCGTTTTTGAGTTCCCAATGGGTTAAACATGTTTTAACCCAACTTTAGGTTATACAAACTAGCAGTAGGTTTTAAAATCAGCAATATTATATAGGGGTTGAATAACTGTGACATGGCAGTATTAACAAAATATCCTGCTACTCTAAAATATTACATCATTCATTTTCTTTGTTCATTTGCTATATCATTCAACTGATAAAGACTTAATTTAAAGCAAAATCTAGCTCTGCAGAAAAGTTAAAAGTTATAAATCCTTACTTTCTTTGGGGGTTTGAATATTTCTGATTGCAAGTGTGTGTGTGTGTGTGTGTGTGTGTGTGTGTATACACTACCGGTCAAAACTTTTGAAACACTTGACTGAAATGTTTCTCATGATCTTAAAAATCTTTTGATCTTTAGGCGTATGCTTAAATGATTGAAATTAGTTTTGTAGACAAAAATATAATTGTGCCACCATATTAATTTATTTCATTATAAAACTAAAATTTAATAAAAAAAAAAATTAAAAAAAAAAAGGTTTTGAAATTGGACCAAATAATAAAGAAAAGCAGCCAATAAGTGCCCAACATAGATGGGAACTCCTTCAGCACTGTTTAAAAAGCATCCCAGGGTGATACCTCAAGAAGTTGGTTGAGAAAATGTCAAGAGTACATGTCTGAAAATTCTAGGCAAAGGGTGACTACTTTGAAGATGCTAAAATATAACACAGTTTTGATTTATTTTGGATTTTTTTTTAGTCACAACAATTCTCATAGTTCCATTTATGTTATTCCATAGTTTTGATGACTTTACTATTATTCTAAAATGTAAAAAACAAAACAAATTGTTTTTTTATAAAGAATGAGTAAGTGTTTAAAAACTTTTGACCGGTAGTGTATGTATATATATATATATATATATATATATATATATATATATATATATCAGTTTTGCTTCATATTAAACTGTTATTTATCTATACTTTTCAGTATTGAATGGATTACAAGTATATTTATAATCTAAATTTCTCTTGCTTCGTCCCCATCTTGGATTTATTTTTCCGCCCATGCCTTAGAATTTGGCCAAAACAAGATATCTTAGGAGGCAGCATAATTAAGATCCCTACCTATCCCTAGATCCCTGAAGCCTTTGCATCGGGAGCGCGCCCATGATGTCTTAAAATGCTGCTCACTAGGTTTTGGAACAGACCCATTGTCTCTGTAAAGGCACAATGCTTCCAGATTTATTTCAATGACATGATATAATGGGCCATCCTTGTGCCCAAATGGATGCTATTTTTGGAATAGGTAGCAGAGCGATGGCAGTGTATGAGGGTGTATCAAATCCCCCAGTGCTCTGCTTTCAAATACTGTGAAGGTTGCAGAAAGGCGTAAAGAAGCAATGCTGCAGAGTTTTTTTTTTTTTTTTTATGTTGTCACTCCTGCTGTTATTGTCTAAGACCTTGAAAACTTGTTCTCCATCATAATGCACTCACAGCACTCTCTCTCTCTTATATTGCTGTGTTATGTTGTTAGTTGTATCTTATGCAGTTCCCTGTCAGTACTCATAAAGCCATGAATACAACTGCAGCTTCAAGAGTTATCCTGACTAAACCTGCCCCTCAGACCATCAGGTTCAACCTCGTAACTAAGAAACCCATTAAATCAGACAAGCCATCATTGACCATGTTTACATGCACTTAAAAAAACGTTTATTCTAGGGTTTTAGCAGAAAGCAGCGTTCTGAAACAGCATGCAAACAAGAACGCTGATTTCCTTATGCCGTTTAAGGGATTAAGAGAAAGAAGTTTAACACACCTAGGTTTCTCTCAGAGAGCATGGCTTAATGTGGCCATGGAAAATGCATAAGCGGGGTTCTGGTGGGTGTTTGAAGAGTGTGCGTGCATGGAACAGACTGGATAACAAGTGTCATAGGATGGAGCCCAACAACATTTTAACACAGCAGAAATAATTCAACATTTCTGGGAGTACAGTGGGAAAAACACATACACTATAAACTATACCCATTTATATACACCAATGTAAAATTGCGACACTCCCTCACGTTCACACATATGCTCCGGGAGTTTTACATAAGAGGTAAACCCCACTATTGCAGTGAAATTCTGCTGTAGGTCACGATAGAAACTTAATGAAACAAAGAGCAACAACTCCGGAATATCTGGAAATAAAGCGAATCAACGGAGAATAAAATTGCAAAGTCATCCTTGTATCACTTGTTTGTGATTTACACAAGTTACGGAAAATGATGTTGCTGTGGAGAAAGCCACTTACCAACAGAGCCACATGTGTACGGGAGTAAAGAGTACGCCGCTTATACAGTGGATGTAAACAGGAATGTTGTTTTCTTGCAATAACCTGCTTTCTCACAATAAGCTGCTTTCTGGTGTCCATGTAAATGTAGTCACTGTGAGCTCTGATTGGCTGTGAGAGGTTTGAATTGAATCTCCTTAATTTGCCCTGCTGTGGGTAGATCTGTCACTGTGGGAGAGTTTAGACTCAGCTGCAGATTTATAGAGAGAGGCAGTAATAAACACAGGGGATAAAGACCATCCTGTAATGACACAGAGAGAATAGAAATCATAGTTATTATAACAGTATTACACTTTAAATCAAAAAGTTCAAATAGCAACATTGTTAGACAAACCAGTGAGGATGAAAATGTTTTTGCATTTCCTTTGTGATAAACCCTATGTACTCAAAACAACGACACTGTAATCCAAAGAGAAATACACTGTTATTTATAAGCCTTTTAATTGCTTAAAGGGACAGTTCACCCAAAAACGAACAAAATGAATATTCTGTCATCATTTACTCACCCTCATGCCATCCCAGATGTGTATGACTTTCTTCTGCAGAACACGAATTAAGATTTTTAGAAGAATATCTCAGCTCTGTAGGTCCATACAATACAAGTGAATGGTGACCAGAAGTTTGAAGCTTAAAGCACATAAAGGCAGCATAAAAGTAATCCATATGACTTTAGAAGCGATATGATAGGTGTAGGTGAGATCAATATTTTAGTCCTTTTTCACTATAAAGCTCCACATTGTTCAAGCCCCGACCAGTAGGTGGCAATATGCGTGAATACTGGGAATCGCCAAAAGAAGAATGAGAAAGTGAAAGTGGAGATTTATAGTAAAAAGGACTTAAATATTGATCTGTTTCTTACCCACACCTATCATATTGCTTCAGAAGACATGGATTAAACCTCTGGAGTCTTATGTATTACTTTTATACCTCCTTCATATCATTTTTGGATATTCAAAATTCTGGTCACCATTCACTTTCATTGTATGGACTAACAGAGTTTAAATATTCTTCTAAAAATATTCATTTTTGTTCTGCAGAAGAAAGAAAGTCATACACATCTGGGATGGCATTATGGTGAGTAAATGATGAGAGCATTTTCATTTTTGGGTGAACAATTGCTTTAATGTTCTAAGACAGTGGTCTTGGAAGACCAAGTTTATTTATTTTTTCAGTCTTCTTTTTAGCACATAAAAAAGCTTTAAATAAATGGCTTAACATGTATATAGGGAAGAAAATGCTTAAGGGAATATATTTTCTCTCCCCATGGTTTGTGGCTTTATTCTTTTGGCAAAAGAAAGTTATTAAAAGTGAATTCCTTCCTGGTCATTGTTTTAGTACAAGTCACATCAAGGAATTTTCATGTTTCAACATTTTTCGAATGTCTTGTTAATCAAGTCTGTGAATTGCATAATGAAATGTTTCGTATTTGGTTGGTACATAGTTGGCAACCCTATGCACGGCATGTTTTTTATCCAGCGTACTTGTCGATTTACCTTCAAATATTCTATTACGCATTGTGTCATGTATACTTGGACAGACAAATGAGGACTGCTCAATTATGCAAAAACCTGCTGTAGCTCAATTATGAGTGTTGTATGGATGTCAATGTCCAGTGGCTACAGAGTGAGTAGTCACATGGCATTTATGGCTCAAGTCATTGGCTCAATATTTTTCTAGAGTGTCCATGATTCAAAGTTGGCAGTACTCAGGTTGCATACTTCTATGACTGTATGTGCCAGCTGAGAAACTGAATGGGAATGATAACACCTATTTTACTTACGGAATGTGACGTATTTCAGAGTGAAGAAGGATATTCAACTAGAAAGAATGTAGGGCGGGAGCTGATTTTATCCATTGGGAATTAATTGAATGGTGTAAAGTGGTCTCTATATGTATTTGAAGGGAAGGGCTTGAAAAATAAGAGGGCTTGATGACGTCAGCCATAAAAAAAAGTATTTTCAGAGATGGAGCAAGTTATTTAAATTTTATCAAATGTTTCGAAGACATTTTTTTTTTCCTGTAGAATAATGTGTACTGATGATGACATGCACAATAATACTAGGAACATGTATTAAGAAAAGAATAGAGTAATTTTTCATTTCATCTAGACTTTAAAGTGCAAATTTACAATGATGACGACAATCACTACATTAGATTAGCCTATTATCATGCCAATTATTGGGGAAGTCATTTTCTGGTTAATTCAAAATAAAATACTGTTCTAAATTGCATAAGCATTGTCTTATTTCATATTAACATGCCTATGTGGGGTGTGTAGAGGGCACAAATGTAATAAATGGTCCTAAATGTAATAAAGGGCCTAAATGTAATAATATCTGGTCTCAAATGTAATAAAGGACATAAATGTAATAAAAAACTGGGCTGTGAATGTAAAAACGCATGGTCCTGAGTGTAACAACATCCCTATATATTATAACATTTTTAAGAAATGTGAAAAAAATATATAAAAAAGACCCAGAGTAACCACTTTTGTTTCTAAATGTACCGAAGGCTTTAGTTGTTATAATTCTTACATTTTACACCAATGAGCCATTTATCAGCTAGGTGTTATAATGTTTACAGCTCCTTCAGGCATTATTAAAGAGTAACTAGTGGGGTGGTCAGTGTAATGAATAATCATCAGTATACGTCATATAAATGTGAACAATTTATTATTAGTTTAAAAATACATAACCACAAGTATTTATCACAATTATAATATAATCAATGATGTAGGTGAGAATGAACTTCTTTAATTAATGAAGACTTTTGGCCATGATACCATTCTGAACTATATGGAAAATAAATAAACCACCATTTACCTTCATCACTGAAAAGTAAGTCATTATACCAACTTTTATTAGAAACAAGTTCATAAACATTATGTAATATACAGTATATATTAATATAAACAAACACAAAATAGAACTACCTTACCCAAAATATACATAACACCCTTTTGGCACCTTTGTACAAAATATAATATATTTTCATTTTGGACCAATATTAACGTGTTAGTTAGTTCTGGGGCAGTGGTGGCTCAGCAGTTAAGGCTCTGGGTTACTGATCAGAAGGTCAGGGGTTCAAATCCCAGCACCACCAAGATGCCACTGTTGGGCCCTTGACCCTATCTGCTTCAGGGGTGCCGTATCATGGCTGACCCTGCACTCTGACCCCAGCTTAGCTGGTATATGTGAAAAAAAAGAATTTCACTGTATATGTGTGATAAATAAATATAATTATTTTTTTTTTTTAGTACACTAGTGAAAATTAATCTGTTTTGCACTCTTATAATTTATTTCTTATTTGATATATGTATCTCTCCTTAAAGATATGATATGATATTTATCATTCAATAAATGTCAGCAAATTTTTCACATTGACCATGTTGACTCCTGCAAACTTTTTGACCCCACTGTATATTTGTTTGTTTTGTACATTGTACTGTATAAACAATCAGCATGTTTCTTCTGTGTTTCAGCGGTGATGTCTCGCACACACGAGGCACCAGGTGAAATGGGGAAGGCAGTGATCATTCCTAAAGACGAGCAGGAGAAGATGAAGGAGCTCTTTAAAATCAATCAGTTCAACCTGATGGCCAGTGACATGATCGCACTCAACAGAAGTCTGCCTGATGTCAGACTGGATGGGTAAGTGTGTATGTGTGTGTGTTTGTATGAGAGACAAATGCTGTTTGATCACACTAATGGCACTAATTACAGCATCCAATCAGCTGCCAAGACAACCAATATGACACAAATCAACATTTATTAGTTGTCCATTGTGTATTGATAAAGACATTTTTTCTTTTATTTGAAGTAAGGCAAAAGTCCTCAAACAGAAAATCCTTTTATGTTTCTTTTTTTACATCATTTTCATTCATGAGTGCATGTGTGCGTGCGTGCGTTTGTTCGTTATTTCTTTCTTTGGTTGATCAGTTCAATCTTTTGTTTGTTCCTTTGTTCGCTTTTTTCATTCAGTCTTTCGTTCTTTCTTTTTTTGCTTGTTTGTTTTTTCATTTGTTCATTCTTTCTTTCCATATTTCTTAGTTTTTTCAGTCTGTCTCTGGTTTTAAAATGTGTTTGTGTTAAGAGTACATACACTGGCAGCCAAAAATTTAGAATAATGTACAGATTTTGCTGTTTTGTAATGAAATTGGTACTTTAATTCACCAAAGTGGCATTCAGCTGATCACAAAGTATAGTCAGGACATTACTGATGTAAAAAACAGCACCATCACTATTTGAAAAAAGTCATTTTTGATCAAATCTAGACTGGCTCCATTTCCAGCAGCCATCACTCCAACACCTTATCCTTGTGTAATCATGCTAAATTGCTAATTTGGTTCTAGAAAATCACTTGCCATTATATCAAACACAGTTGAAAGCTATTTGGTTCATTAAATGAAGCTTAACATTGTCTTTGTGTTTGTTTTTGAGTTGCCACAGTATGCAATAGACTGGCATGTCTTAAGGTCAATATTAGGTCAAAAATGGCAAAAAAAGAAACAGCTTTCTCTAGAAACTCGTCAGTCAATGAATGAAGGCTAAACAATGCTTGAAATTGCCAAAAAACTGAAGATTTCATACAAAGGTGTACACTACAGTCTTCAAAGACAAAGGACAACTGGCTCTAACAAGGACAGAAAGAGATGTGGAAGGCCAGATGTACAAATAAACAAGAGGATAAGTACATCAGAGTCTCTAGTTTGAGAAATAGACACCTCACATGTCCTCAGCTGACAGCTTCATTGAATTCTACCTGCTCAACACCAGTTTCATGTACAACAGTAAAGAGAAGACTCAGGGGTGCAGGCCTTATGGGAAAAATTGCAAAGAAAAAGCCACTTTTGAAACAGAAAACCAAAAAGTAAAGGTTAGAGTGGGCAAAAAAACACAGACATTGGACAACAGATAATTGGAAAAGAGTGTTATGGATCTTAACCCCATTGAGCTTTTGTGGGATCAGCTAGACTGTAAGGTGTGTGAGAAGTGCCCGACAAGACAGCCACATCTATAGCAAGTGCTACATGAAGTGTGGGGTGAAATGTCACCTGAGTATCTGGACAAACTGACAGCTAGAATGCCAAGGATCTGCAAAGCTGTCATTGCTGCACTTGAATGATTTTTTGATGAGAACTCTTTGAAGTAGTTTCACATTATTAATGTCCTGACTATACATTGTGATCAGCTGAATGCCACTTTGGTGAATAAAAGTACCAATTTCTTTCCATAAGAGCAAAATCTGTACAATATTCCAAACTTTTGGCCGCCAGTGTATACTGAACACAAGAAGAGGTTGTGGCTTCCGCTGAAATGATGAAAACATGCTCTTTAGTTATGGTTTTATACATTGTCCTCTAGAGTTTCCCTCTCTCTATCTGTCTCTGTGACAGAATGAGGAAGGTCTTTGTTAACAGCACCCAAAGAGCCATTTAAGTTACATAATGACATCCCAGAGAGCTGTTACAGCGAAACAGGACACAAACATCTGTTGCATTTGAGTAACACCACCATTCACTGAAGGACATCATTCACATGCATTCAACCTTCCATGCATTCATTAATGAATACTCGCTCTGTTGTTTCTCAATTCAATTCTTCCCATTTTCTTCCATTTTTTTGTTTTGTTTAATGTTGCACATAAATGTTACACATTGTATAGATATTGTAAATATAATAACTCTACCATAAAATTAACTATTGTTTTACATTTTGTTACAAAAATGTGGGTGGTGCTTGCCCGTGATCCTAGGGTGTTGTAGGTGGTTGCCAGGTCGTTGCTTACTAAGGGTGCATGTAATATTAGGGTGTGTGTAATATTGCTGTAAAATAAGCCAGCAGCAGTACTGTATTCCCCATTCACTCAGAGTTTGTGCAAGTTCTGCTGTGTGTGCAGTCTGCTGTGATCTGCCTCTGTTTGTGCCCTTTTGCCCCCATCCTGTCAGGCTGTCTGCGCACACAAAGTGAAGCAGTGCTGTAAACCTCATGTGCCCTCTGTTCATCTATCCATCCCCCTCTCTCTCCTTCCTCTCCCTTTCTCAGTCAGCTCCATCACTAATGCAGTCTCATGTGTTATTTAGGGTCTCTTGATGACTCTCCTCCAATGGCCACTGTGGCTACATTCACACTGCAGCAGAATTGCCCATCGAGTTTGGAGTGCTTAATATGGTTATTTTTATACATAGTTCAACTGTTCAATGAGTGTTAGGATTCACACCTGAATTTTGAGAGCGAGTTCAGTTCAGAAGTGCTGTATGAATAGAACCGCAGTCGTTACTAGTTGTTTGTCATGTCATTGTATATATGACACCTGAAAAACTATTATTTACTATTATTACACAGAATATATATAACATTTGGTTTGGGGGAAGGAAAAAGCTGAATTAGGCAATGTTTAATCGTTCTTAAAGTATTGTAGAAGTATTTAAAGAATTATTTAAAAGAAGAATTTAAAAGAAGTATTTAAACCTCTCTACCTGCTTAACATGTCTGAATGCAGTATGGTTTATTTAAGTAGGTGACACCCAGTTTTTATCAATTATAGTAAATCTCTGTTGTTGTGTTGTTCCTCAGCTGTAAGACTAAGACATATCCAGATGACCTGCCAAACACCAGCATTGTGATTGTGTTTCATAATGAGGCATGGAGTACACTACTGAGAACCATACACAGCGCTTTAAACCGCTCACCACGACACCTGCTGCTGGAGATACTGCTGGTGGATGATGCCAGTGAGAGAGGTGCACATCAAATCACCATTGTTTAATTTATTGATTAATTGTCTCTATTGAAAATAAAGGAAATATTTCTATAAAACTACACAACAGACTTTCAGAAATATAATCTGGTCAAGCTCAGGCACTGAAACGTGGAATATTTCTTAATTTTTAATTTTAAAAGTCATACATGCACCCGGAGACATGGCAAAAAAAATGAATACATTTATTTACTAGATAAACATCATTTATTTTTTTTATTTTATTTTTTTGCAGATTTTCTGAAGAAGAAATTGGAAGACTATGTTGCGACTCTGGAAGTTCCAGTGCGGATTTTGAGGATGGAACAACGATCGGGTTTGATTCGAGCACGGCTGAGAGGAGCGGCCGCCACACAAGGACAGGTCATCACCTTCCTGGACGCCCACTGTGAGTGCACTGTCGGGTGGCTGGAGCCACTACTGGCCCGCATCAAAGAGGACCGGTAAGTTTTATACGTGGCTCTTTAAAAGCACACACACAACTGTATTATCATGACCTGACGTAGAGCTTACATTTCCATTTGTCGCATGTAGATAGACTTTTCACTAAAGTCTGGTCCACTTTGCAGCTTATTCTGGCCAAGAACTGCCCACTTCAGCCCTAAAGTAAAGTAATTATAAGTTGGGATATCTGTAATGTTAATTGTTAATTCTCACGGGATAACTGATGTCTGTAGAAATCAATTACATTATTGCAAGCCCTTTCAAAATTTCATAATGTGCAGGATAAGAATTCAAGATACCTGCAATTAAATTTTCACTAGTTAAAATGCTAATTCTTGATATAAGCAACAGAATTACTACTAGTAAAAAATCGAATTCTTGATATATTTGCACTAGTAAAAACTTTAAATCTTGATATTAAAAAATGACGTCATTACTTACCCATATTTGATAGCAAAAATGGAATTGAAACTTGTAAAAAATGTAATTACCTCTAAGTGATTGGTGAAAGTCTGCCAACGGCCTAGTCACACCACTCTGACATTAATAATGTGTCTGAGAAATCGGTTGGGTCATCTTCAGTGTTGACATCCTTGGAGGGAACGTTGAAAGCGATGCTCGCTCGTATTAATCTGGACCCCCCACAACCAGTAGTGGGCTCTGAGAATGTTTTTCTGTGTCATGCACAAAGAGCCTCTTTTATGATGACTCAGTGCCGTGATTTTACATCCGTATTGGTGTCTGCATTACAGAGTTCAAAGGCCACACGTCCTGATCAACTGGCCCGCACATTGGCTGTGATGCAGGACCCGGAGGCAGTGGGTCTTGGCAGCATGCCGCCTGTAGAACCCAATGTTGCAGCACTCATTGTAACTCCTGATGAGGCACGATGTGCCCTGCCTCAACGTTGATTGCAGACATACAGATGAACTGCTGTCACGGGCATACAACTTTACAGCATGCCTTGGTCGTGCTTCTAATTTTTTGGCATACGTGCTTGTTGTGTTGAAACTGAGTGCAACATCATCTGATCCTTTAGTGACGGATCTAAATGAGTTTGCGTTGTGGCGATGGGTGCCAGTGCCAATCACTGTGGCACAGCTTTGGGCACTCTAGTGCAAGCCCGGCGCCAGGTTTGGTTGGCCCAATTCCCTTTGCCAGAGGTCTGTTGGAACAACTTGTGACGGCTGCCGCTATTACGTGGTCGACTCTTCGGACCAGTGGCACAGGAAGCTCTGGACCGGCGTTTTTCAGTCTCAGAGACTCATTCCCTTCATGTAGGGACATCTTCAGGCCCCAGGGAACCTACAGCGACCCCTGTTGCTCGCTATCAGAATGTTAGTGCAAAACCTACATCCTGCCAGATGTGGAGTCACATTTCTACGGGGGCATCAGTCTCACATGCGACACTAAGGTCCCCAGCATCATCCCCCCCCCCAATCTCTGCGGACGAGCACAGACAGGAGCGCTGACGTGGTAAGGTCGATTGTGGGCTGTTTTACGAAGAGTCAGCTGGCTCATTGGGGATCAATAACAATTGAACTAGTGGCTGCTGACTACCCTATTAAAAGGCTATTGTATACAGTTCCACCGTTGACCCCAGTACACACTGGCGTGAGACACAAAGTAGTTCACAATCCACACCATGTAGACACCCTTGTGCACGAAGTTCAAGTGTTGCTGCGCAAAGGAGTCATAGAACTTGTCAACCCCCAAGTTCATCCCATGGGATTCTTTTCCACTTATTTTCTGGTCACAAAGAAAGATGGTGGGTTTCAGTCTATCTTAGATTTAAAGAGTTTAAATCCTTTTCTAAAGTCCCTGCCATTACGAATGTTGCACACGGCAGATGTTTTACAGGCTGATATGCCTCAAGATTGGTTTGTGATGATGGATTTAAGGGACACCTACTTTCATATTCCAGTTGCTCTGGAACACAGGGGATTCCTTTTCTTTTCATTTATGGGTCAAATATTTCAGTTCAGAGTTCTCCTGTTTGGCCTCTCTCTGGCACCAAGGGTGTTTTTGAAGTGTGTTCAGGCCGCACTGGAACCACTACAAAGGAACGGCATGAGAGTGTTGCTGTCCCTGGACAATTGGCTTGTCTGTGCAGCATCACCACAGCAGGAAATGGATCAATCTCGCCAGTTGCTGGACTATATTATGGCTTTGGGGGTCACAGTGAACTGGGACAAATGCAGGCTTGTCCCAACTCAGTCGACTTATTTTATAGGTCTGACACTCAACTTTCAAACGATGCTGACTTCCCCCAAACCAGACAGGGTACGTTCAATTCTGACAGCGGTAAAGCATCTTTCGGCGGGCCACACTCAACTCTACATTACCTTAATGAGGCTCTTAGAGAAGATCACAGTGGCAACTACCAATGCTGGCTCATTCAGAAACAGCTGTGTCCAATTCGGGACAAATATGCAAGGGTCAAAATCACACATCGCTGCATTTAGGCTTTGGCTCCATGGTCATGGAAGCAGTTCCTCCTCAACGGATTTCCACTGGGTCCTCCACCTGCATGGTGGGAGGTAATAAGGATGGATGCCTGTCTTCTCGGATGGGGTGGAGTCTGGCGCCGAAGGGGAGTGAATGGCACTTGGAGCAGGGCTTTGTGCACAGCACATAAATTATAAACGTTCTGGAACTGACTGCAGTGTTTCTCACTCTTCTGCATTTTCAGATGGTGCTCAGGGGAAAACATGTCTTGGTGCACACAGTCAATGTGGCAATGTTTTTTAACATCAATCATCAGGGGGGCACAAGGTCATGGAGTGCACTTCAAGGAGCTCACAATCTGCTGATATGGGCTCAAGCAAACCTTTCTCCATTCAAGCAGCGTACCTGCCTGGTCAACTCAACCATGACGTGGATGCTCTCTCACATGGCAGGGTGTTACAGGGAGATTGAGGTGGTGCAGCTGATATGGCAGACTTATGGGACCGCAGTAGTCGATGTGTTTGCCAACAATCAGACAACTCACTGCCCTCATTGGTTCTCTGAGGGATGAGCCAGGATCACTGGGCCTGGATGCACTGGCTCACGATTGGCCTGACGTAATGTTGTATGCTTTCCCCCCGTTACCACTGATTTGGAGGACCCTGTGCCGTGTGTACGACTGTGGCCACGTATGCTGTTAGTTGTTCCTCACTGGCCTACAAGGCCATGGTTTCAGACCCTCCTGTCATTGTTAGTAGGGCCAACTTGTCCTCTACCCAGCAGATCAGATCTGCTGACTCAGTTGGAGGGGAGAGTTTGGCTTCCTCACCTAGACCGGTTGAAGTTGTGGGTGTGGCCACCGGGTCCTGCAGGCCTCTCCTGGAGTGTTCACACAGGGCCATGGACACTGTTTTAAATGCTCAAACAGCATCTACATGAAAATTGTATGCTGGTAAGTGGAAGGTGT
The DNA here is from genome assembly GCF_019703515.2 of Myxocyprinus asiaticus. Classification (NCBI taxonomy): domain Eukaryota; kingdom Metazoa; phylum Chordata; class Actinopteri; order Cypriniformes; family Catostomidae; genus Myxocyprinus; species Myxocyprinus asiaticus. The sequence goes on along the minus strand of NC_059354.1, from coordinate 7,575,498 downwards.
TCTGTGACTGGTGCACCGACCAGGCTGCTGATCCATTGCACTGTTCTATAGGATGGATTTTAGATTTTTTGCAAGAACTTTTGGAGCTTGGATGTTCTGTGTCTACACTCAAGGTGTATGTAGCTGATTTGGCAGCCCACTGTTCTGAGGTGAGTGGTGTCTCACTTGGGTCTGACCGGTTAGTTGTGGTCTTTTTGAAAGGGGCCAATCGTCTGTGCCCTCCACGGGGTGTGCGAAGCCCAACATGGGACTTGAGTGCTGTGCTCAATTCCATATGTCAAGCACCATTTGAGCCTATAATGGACTTGGATGTTAAATGGCTGTCTTTGAAGACTGCATTCTTCTTGGCCAATTCAGCAGCGAAGGTGTGAGTGAGCTCCATGTATTATCAGTGAGTGCTCCCTGTTTGCTCTGGGGGCCTGATTTCAGTAATGTTTCATTGTGGCCCAATGCAGCATTTTTACCCAAGACCTTGTCTTCACAGTTTATGAATCAGCCCATTGTGTTGGCTGCTCTGCCACCAGATCAGGCTGACATAAGGGTTGAGCTATGTCTATTGAGGTCTTTGTGGGTTTACATTGACAGGACAGCAGACTGGTGCTAGACTGACCAATTGTTTGCTTTAGTGATGCACGCAAAGGGACTGCACTCTCCAAGCAGAGACTAGCGCACTGGGTGATTCAGGTAATTTCTCATGCATACGAGTCTTCAGGGTGTCCCGTCCCCTCATCTATTCAATGTCACTCTACGTGTGCTCTCGCAACATCTTGGGCAGCGCTCAGAGGTTTGTCTTTTTCTGAGATTTGTGCAGAAGCAACATGGGCTTCAGCCTGCACTTTTTCTCATTTCTAAAGATTGAATGTGACTCCCATGCCAACAACTCTTTAATTCGATTCTCGGTCAAAGCGCAAGCACAAGAGTTTTCCACTAGTGCTTTCAGCACTGCCTATGGTGGTCTTCTACTTAGTCATAGAACCACAGTTACATTCGTAACAGCATTTTCACTAGTGGCAATTTTAATTTCAGATATCTGGAATATGATTTTACAAAAGACTGACAGTTAATTCACGTTATGCAATTTTATTTTTCCATTAAGGATTTTTTTTTCTAAGTATACATATTGGATATACACATCTTAACACAACTTTTTCCCTGCACTTCTCCAATTGGACATTTCTCATTTTCCTAAACAAAAGAAAACACAATCCTTTCTTTCTCTTTGTCATGGGTTACACGTCATGCACTAAAGAGTAATATAATAATTAATTTTATAATTAATTAGAATTATTATTTTTTCTAATTCAAGAACTCTTAAATAAACTGTGATAAGTTCAAGGTCACTTACCACGCTTCATCTTTTCAATAAAGCACTCGACAGCATATAATGCTTGAGGTGTATAAAAAAATAGGTGCATACAGGTGTTCTCAAGGATATCTTGTTTCCTTGCTGTTAAGCACCTCAAAATAAACTCTTGAATATCCTTCAAAGATTCAACACCATGATCAATATATAACCTTTGTTAAACCGAGTCACTAATTCTTTCTCAAAAGTGCTCACTGTAGCAGATTGGGAACTCATAATCACGGCTTTGTTTCCTAGTAGATTGAAAAAGACCTGTGACACTGACTCCTGGAAATCACATTAAATCCAGCCAATCAGATTTAAGCTTACTGTTTTGAAAAGCTCTTGCCCTTTTGTTCAATATGAATCAAATCTTCAGTGAACAGTCTGTGTGCCGTCTGAAGCTGACACTAGCTTTTCATAGACTGCAGTGAAGCAGATACTTTCTCTTAGAGAACTCGATAGTATGGAATAACATGAGTTAGTTATAGATTAGTTTCCCTTGGTGCAGGCCCCGTCCTTCCGTTCAGCGTCAGGATTCTGGCTCGAACCATCAGAACCTGCCCGGAGGCGATGACGGCAGGGTAGAGGCGCTATCCCCAAAAGGAAATTAGAATTTAATTATAACTTATTTCCCCCCAAAAGGAGAACTAAACTAATAGTTCCACTTAGACAACCAGGTCTCAGGCGAAGGAACCTGAAAGAATCAGAAATATTAGTAATACTGTGAAAATAACCTTCTATGATTAGCAAACATGAAACCCTTACAGATGGCATGTAATGTGCCATACCCTACTGAAAGATGAGAAATGGCATAGCTTCTGATGTGTCTGTGCAAACAGACTGCCCATGGAATGGGTTGCATTGCTTGCAATGTGTCTGTGAAACAGACTGCCCATGAAATGGGTTGCATTGCTTGCAATGTGTCTGTGAAACAGACTGCCCATGAAATGGGTTGCATTGCTTGCAATGTGTCTGTGAAACAGACTGCCCATGAAATGGGTGGCATTGCCAAGTGATGCATTTCTGAAACGCAATGTGTCTGTGAAACAGACTGCCCATGAAATGGGTAGCAATGCTTGCAATGCATTTATGCGAACTACTGCCTGTGGAATGGTTGGCAATGCTTGCAATGTGTCTCAGAAAACAATGTGCCCATGCAAAGCTGTGGCAAGCTGTAATATGCTGAATACATAAATGTACATTATGTATTGTAGATGATCATATAATTAAGACATTATTAGGGCAGTTTAACCAACAATGCAAAAATCTACACTGGTACGTTGAAATTACCCCTTAATAAAAGAAAACATTGGATAACTGCAATACATTGTTGATACATCACATTTGATTTAAATTATTCTGACTGGCAGCAATTATGCATGCTCTGCTAAGATTCCTTATTCACTGCTTATACACCACTAGATCAGCAGCAACAATTGATCCTTTTGTTTAAGAGAGAATGCAATAGTAAACATACTTACAAATCATGCAAGATATAGGCAAGGAGTAGGCGGGAACCAGCAGAACAGTCACCATAAATGTTTAATGATATAAATGAACTTAAAACAACAAAACATAAACGAGCACAGACACACATGCAGCGTGGCGCATCTCTCTCCCTCTTGAACTGGCACCTCCGGCTCCCCTTCAGCGGTGGCCATGCACCATCATGGCCCAGCCACGCCCTCCTCCTCGTCACACTCCTCCCATGCCCGATTCAGGCCGGAGCGCCACCGGACTGATTTACTCCCCCCCCACCTCTGGAGGGGAGACGCTACCTTTCCGGCCGTTCCGTCAGCCGGTGGTCCACCCCACCTCCTGTGAACCTGGGGGAGAGATGAGAGGAGGCGTGGGGAGAGGGCAGACGGTGACACAGAGAGAGAGAGAGAGAGAGGAGAGAGAGAAAAATACTTTCTTGCTGCTTCCCAGACACGCTGTCGCCCAGTCCCCAACTGCTTCTCCACCCTCTGGTGGATGGCAGCATGTCCTCTGGCCCCTGGCGGATGGAACCGCTCCTACCCTTCTTCGGTGGACGGCAGCGGTTCCTCCGGCTCTCGGCGACCGGCAGCGACCCCTCCATCCCCAGGCAGACAGCCACGGCTGCTCCTTTGGCGGACGACAGCGGCGAGGACTCCACGACAGCACACCCCTCATCCCTCCCGGATTTCGGCACCACTGTAACAGTATAAGGACTAAGAGGAGTAAGAGGAGGCGGGAACCGGCAGAACATTCAACATAAAGGTTTAATCAAATAAATTAACTTAAAGCAACATAAAACATAAACGAACACAGACACACATGCAGCACGGCCACGTGCATCTCTCTTTCTCTCTCAAACTGGCGCCTCCTTCTCCCCTTTATCTGCTGATTCCGTGCCGTCTGTGCACCATCACGGCCCAGCCATGCCCTCCTCCTCATCACAGTGAGAAAGGGCACTACAATGAAAGCATCAGCAGGAAATATTATAAATCTGAGAAACAGCAGCGACAATCCTGCAACAGGAAAATAACCATTGGACTATAATACTAACGAAATAGGAGTCAAACATATGTAACCATACCTGAACTGAAGAAAGATTATAATCATACCACATGCACTTAAATATTTCATATTTCGAAGTGCCTGAATACTCAATCCTGATTGCCAAGTGCAGAAATATAGTAGGGAATGCAAAAACCATCGATAACGTATGCAACATGAACCTGACTTAGCATATCTACGGAACAATATGAATATCGGTGAGCACCAACTACTCTTGTAAAAGTTATCTTTGACATTGCTGCTTAAAAAGCGATTACTGGATACAGTATGAATAATATTCTGGATGGTAAATAGTGAAACATTAAAGAAAAGCCTGAACAGAAAAGCCTGAAACCCTAACGCAAAATATGGATAAGAATATTGTTCCCCCAAAAGGAAATAATTGAAATTTACGTATGTTGCTGATGGAGACCAGGTACATGAACATCAAGGTGAGTACCAAATGAGGGACAACAAAGCGCTGTTGCTTGGAAAGCAAAGGCATGGCATTTGAGATGATTGCGTTTCTCTTTCACATGCGAGTGAGTGAAAACGGAATACGATCTGACCAGAGAAAACAAAATAATAAGAAAACACAAATCATTGCAACTACATAAAATTATAAAACAATGCCCAAGCATACTGAGCTACTAATTACATTTCAGTAATGCTATAGCACCATAGCCTACCACTAGGTGTCAGAAGTTACACAGCAACAATGATACTGGCTCTTTAAAGGAGATGTGATTGTAGGCGTCTGAAGAAAATCAAAGCAAGAGTTCGTGATTTAACGTGCGATAGGAGCGAATATCAGAAAACAAGAAGCATCAGCTGAACTTTTTGGAGATAATCAACCACATACACTGAAAGTATTTGTGCATAATCAACATGCATGATTTATGATATTTACTCTGATTCCCTGTTACTGGGATATACTCGGGCATACAACGCTGATGTATAATATGTAAACTGCGTGACATGGCCGAATGGCTGCAGAACACACTTTCTTACACTCAACGTGAAGATCGGTATGCAATGTGCATTGAATACTCTTGTAATGTGAAACATTGCCACAAAATGAATATTGCCGCTTGAAAAGCGATTGTTGATGCAGATAATGAATATGATAAACAGTGAAAAGAGGAATATTGATGGCAGGAATGCCTAGACCCCAAACACCACCAGCTATTTGTTTGCAATTGTTCTGTCAAAAGTAGGACAAACAGAAAACTTGTGTATCTTGTTGGATGAAATCGGGAACGTAAGCATCGAGGTGAGTACCCAGACGATGTATAATCCAAATGTTGAGCGACTGTTGCTTGAAAGTGAATGCATTGCGTGTGCTATGCTTGTGAGTTTTGCTCACATGCGAGTGAAGCATTGCGGCATACGAGCAACGAGACACAGCTGTGAAACCTTATAAGGCATAGGCTAGATAATGATTGGATGAGATTCTGAAATTGAATGAATGAATGACGTAATGCTACTACGAGTCCTCTGCGAGAATTATCGCTTAGGCTTCCATTACTATTAGTAAATGGCAGGGAAAATATCTTATGTTTAGAGTTCTATTATTGTTGTAACATTTGAATGAAGTCACGAGAGCAGGATCTAGATGCAGCTTAAAATTTAATAGAAAATAAATCAAATTATAAAAACAGGGTAAACACTGGAATCAAGGCAAGACTAGGAACTGGGAAAACTGAACAAATGTGAGCCAAGATAGCAAACGGTACATAAACTGGAGAAAACACAACAACTGACAAAGGTAAAACGGACATCAGGGCAATATATACACAGGGATAAACTAGGTAAATGAAACACAGGTGAGAACAATAGGGAACAGCTGGTAGTGATCAGGGCAGTGAATTATGGGAAATGTAGTGCAAGGGAGACTAGAAACAGATGGCAGAGGCAAAACACAAGGCAAAACAATAGTGAATCATGAGTCTCTGATGATCCTCCGAGCTTTTTTCACACACCGCCTGGTGTATATGTCCTGGAGGGAGGGAAGCTCACCTCCGATGATGTGTCTGGTAGTTCGCACCACCCTTTGCAGGGCTTTGTGGTTGTGGGCGGTGCTATTGCCATACCAGTCAGGATGCTCTCTACAGTGCTGGTGTAGAACCGCGTGAGGATGTGGCGGTTCATTCCAAACTTCCTCAGCCGTCTCAGGAAGAAGAGGCGCTGATGAGCCTTTTTCACAACGGCCTCAGTGTGGACAGACCATGTGAGTTCCTCAGTGATGTGGACACCCAGGAACTTGAAGCTGCTGACTCTCTCCACTGGTGCTCCATTGATGGTGATGGGACTGTGTTCTCATTCTCTTCTCCCGAAGTCCACCACAAGCTCCTTTGTTTTACTGACATTGAGGGAGAGGTTGTGCTCCTGACACCAGCGTGTCAGAGTGTGCACCTCCTCTTTGTAGGCTGTTTCATCATTGTCAGTGATCAGACCTACCACCGTCGTATTATCAGCAAACTTAATGATGGCATTGGAGCTACGTGTTACCACACAGTCATGTGTGTCCAGGGAATACAGGAGTCGGCTAAGAACACAGCCCTGCAGGGCTCCAGTGTTGAGGGTTGGTGATGAGGAGATGTTACTGCCCATTCTAACCACCTGGTGTCTGCTTGACAGGAAGTCCAGGATCCAGCTGCACAGCGAGCTGTTTAAGCCCAGAGCCCGGAGTTTCTCATCAAGCTTGGAGGGCACTATGGTGTTGAATGCTGAGCTGTAATCTACAAACAACATTCTCACATAAGTGTTCCTTTTTTCCAGGTGGGAGAGAGCAGTGTGTACTGTAGATGCAATGGCATCATCAGTGGAGCGGTTGTTGCGGTAAGCAAACTGCAATGGGTCCAGTGATGGAGGCAGCACAGAGCAGATGTAATCTCTGATTAGTCTCTCAAAGCATTTGCTGATGATGGGGGTCAGAGCAACAGGACGCCAGTCATTTAAGCAAGTGATTTTGGATTGCTTTGGTACAGGCACAATGGTGGACATTTTAAAGCATGTGGGGACTACAGACAAAGAGAGGGAAAGGTTGAATATGTCCATAAAAACACCAGCCAGTTGGTTCGCGCACGCTCTGATGATGCGGCCTGGAATGCCGTCTGGACCCGCGGCTTTATGGATATTCACCCATCGGAAGGATCGGGTTACATCCGCTACAGAGACGGAGAGTGAACTAACCTCTGTAGGTTTGGCCGCGGGAGCTCTCTCTGCGAGGGCAGTGTTATTTCCCTCGAAATGAGCATAAAAAGTATTTAGCTCATCCGGGACAGAGGCAGTGGTGTTCATGGCGGAGTTTTTATTCCCTTTAAAGTCCGTGATGATATTAATTCCCTGCCACATGCTTCTAGAGTTGGTGGTGTTAAACTGTCCTTCAGTCTTGTTCCTGTACTGGCGTTTGGCTGTTTCGGAGGGCATAACTGGCTTGTTTATGCTCCTCCGCATTCCCGGAATTCAAAGCGGAGGTCCGCGCATTAAGTGCCGCACGAACATTGCTATCAATCTAAGGTTTCTGGTTCGGGTAGATCCGTATTGTTTTGGACGGAACAACATCCTCTACGCACTTTCTGATGAAACATGTTACTCTATCAGCGTAAACCTCGATGTCGTCATCAGAGGCGGACCGGAACATTTCCCAGTCTGCGTAATCAAAACAGTCTTGTAGCGTAGAGTCTGATTGGTCCGACCAACACTGGATCGTTCTGTGGGTGGGTGCTTCCTGTTTCAGTTTCTGCCTGTAAGCAGGCAGAAGCAGAATGGAAGAGTGGTCCGATTTGCCGAATGGTGGGCGGGAGAGGGATTTGTAGCCATCCCGGAAGGGAGAGTAGCAATGGTCCAAAACCCGGTCCCCTCGTGTGTTAAAACTGATGTGTTGGTGGTATTTTGGTGCAATTGATTTAAAATTGGCTTTGTTAAAGTCCCCGGTCACAATGAACGCAGCCTCTTGGACTTGGTAACAACCTCTGTGGTCGTGAACATGGGCAGAGACTTGGGAACGACCTCCGTGGTCGTGAGCATGGGCAGAGACTTGGGAACGACCTCCGTGGTCGTGAGCATGGGCAGAGACTTGAGAGCAGAAGCCCTTCTTCTCCTCCTCAGGAACGCTGGCTCTGGGACAGACGAGGCTGGCAACGCTGGTTCTGGGACGGACGAGGCTGGCAATGCTGGCTCTGGGACGGACGAGGCTTCAGGCTCGGTAGCCGTGGCAGGCGTGGGTGTTGGCTCAGTGGCCGTGGCAGGCGTGGGCATTTGCTCGGTGGCTGTGGCAGGCGTGGAGCAGACTCGGGTGTGGCTGTGACATGGCATGGAGCAGACTCAGGTGTGGCTGTGACATGGCGTGGAGCAGACTCAGGCGTGGGTGTGACATGGCGTGGAGTAGACTCAGGCGTGGCTGTGACATGGTTTTAGACATCACTGTCTAAAACTTAGAATCTCAGAATTGATCTCAAGTGTTTTCTATAAAATGAATCCATGCAATTAAATGTGTTCTTAAAGTAATGTACATTTATTTTCTGTTTGAATTTTAGAAGATACATTTGTCAAAAATGCATTCAGGGAGTAAGAATTAACTAGAGTAAAGTAGAAATATTCCAAAAACTATAGTAACAAGCTTTTTTCCCCCTTCGTTACTATACACCTCTGATTATTTACCTGCTTTGGTTCAAGTTTTCTCAGAGAATAATCCTGTTATCCATCAGTAAGTGTGATTTGCCCTCCATTTGTAAAGTGATCTTTATTACATTCACACACATTCAGGTAGAGAATCTAGAATTGCATTACTTAAAATATCCTTTTACTAACACACACACACACACACACACACACACATGTTGGTGCAGCTATCATTATGAGGACTCTCCATAGGCATATTGATTTTTATACTGTACGAACTATAGATATTATACTCTAACCTAACCCTACCCCTAAACCTAACCCTCACAAAAAACATTCTGCATTTTTACATTTTCAATAAAACATAGTTTAGTATGTTTTTTTAGCGATTTGGATTATAGGGACACTAGAAATGTCCTCATAAACCACATTTATAGCATAATACCCTTGTAATTACCAGTTTGTAACCTAAAAAAAGTCCTCGTAAACCGCTTAAACCTGCCCCCCCCCCCCCCCCACACACACACACACACACACACACAGACACACACACATTGTTACAAGCTTACTCACTCTCATGCTCAGGTGTACTTCTGTGTTTGACACAGGAAAGCTCTCCATGAAGAGCCTTTTCTGTGTGTTGTATACTTTTCAGACATGCATTTACCTCTCTGAATCTTTGAGCAGTGAGGCTTGGATTGTTCATTTGGATGTATGTAGCATAATATGGTTCCTGTATTAAGTTTGCATTGATCAGAATTAGTCTTGCACAGCTGAAGATGGAGGTGTTTATATTATTAGCATCCTGCTATTGAGCTGAGAGTAAGCTGTGTTTCCATCCCATGTGTTCAAAAGAACAAAGTTGTCACTTCCGGAAAAATTATAGCCACTGTGATTCTTTAATTAATAAAATACTTGTGGTTTAGAACACAAAGAGCACTGTAATGAGCTTTGTCTCATGTCTGGGAGCATCAGCATGTCACACAGTTCTGGGAGCACTATGTGTGTGTGCATTCATCTATCCTTATTACTTTACTGTGTGGATCTATAAGATATTTTTCAAAACGGTCAATAAACCTGCTCTTCGGTACAGTTCAAGTTTGTATTCAACTTATTTGCTTTGCAAACTCTTCGCAGGCTTTGGATTTTCTAGACACCGTTATTTAGGGATGACCAGAGCAACAATTCAGATGCGATTCAGTAAATGTGTTTCCATCATAGTTGATGCACATTTCTTCTTATCGAATAAAAAAATGCATCCACCTCAAATGAGCGTACATGTTTTTTATGCACATTTTGGAGATTTTATTCGCATCTTTTTTTTTTTTTCATCCAGCAGTTTTTATGCTATATCCTAAAAGGAGCATAAAAATATGTGGATGGAAACCCAGCTATTAAAGGAGAGACCTGAGCCATACAGACCAGAATAGCTTAGAAACTTGAGGGTGAACTCTTTTGTCTTGGGCCAGTAAGCAGCCACACAAAACACAATAGCAATTGCCAAGCAATGCATTAAAAACACTTTTCAACCAAATAGCAAAGCCTTGGCTACCACTCCTAGCATTATGGCATTTTTTATGTTAATGATTTAAAACAATGAAATTATCTCAAAACAAAATATAGCCATAAGCTGCAATTATCGGGATCTAAACAGTTTGGAAAAGTGGAGAAAATTAGCAAAACTTCCAGATTTGAAAGAACAGATCTGTCAGGGGCAAAGTTATGTCATTACTAAATACTCTATTTAAAGTTTCTTTGTAGTTATTCCTTGTGCTACTTTTTTTTTATTTTATTTTTTTTTACTCCACCTAGACTGTTTGTCCAATTTGCATAAAATTTTGCATGTATCATCAAGAAACTCTCATGACAAAAAGTGATCAAAATAATTTTGATCCCTCAAATCATTTAGAAGATTAAAGCAAATAATTTGTTTGTCTATTGCCCAATTCACTTATCAATCTGTATTGATAAGTATTAATCTATTTTTGTCATTGGGGTCTCTAGATGATAAAAATGCAGAAGGAGATGTTTTGTTTTGCTAAACGTAAAAATGAGTGTTACAGCAACATCTAAGGTTGAATGTGTGTGTGTGTGTGTGTGTGTGTGTGTTTTTGTTTGTGTGTGTGTACACCTGAATATTGGGAGGAGTTTTGAGATCATCCTGCCATATTTGGTGTCTCTAGGACTTGCGTTTTTTTTGCTGCCCGGGCACCCTGTGTCTCCTTGCTGCATCCAGAAGTCATGTAATGGGGCTAATGCAGTTATAAGCCAGAATAAACCATAATATCCCATTCTTACATGCAGATTCAACTATAAGTAAACCAATTGAAGATTGATTTCCTCAAAAACTGTAAACACTAGAGGTGCACGATCCCGCTGTTTGTCTTAGATTTAAGGCCGATCATTTTTGCAGCATGCAGGGAATCACACATACACTGCTACTCTAATAAATGAGTGCTTGCTCAGCCCTTGAAGCATGACAGAGTGACCTTTGGAGGGTGAATTTTTGGTAATTCTAAGCATTCACGAATTTAAACTTTCATACATGATGTAATTCACATGAATATGCCGTTTTGTTTTTAAAAATGTGTAAGAATTACACATGTATGAATAGTAGGTTAACCATGTTCTACAGTAGTTATTCTGACTCATAGCACAGTGAGCAGGAAGAAAATGAAGAGGCTGCTAACGGGTATAAAAACAAATTAAACAACAAATAATCATGTAAATACAAATCTGAGTACACGTGATGTAACGTGAGTCATGATAATCAGATGTTGTTTTGAGCGATAGAGACTGTTTGAGCGATCATGTGCACTTTTAGCTTCACTCTCAACATGAGCGCTCTCTGTCAATCAAACATGCGGCTCTCCAGGTGCTCTTAATATCTCATCATCAGTCACTCATCTCAGTGCTATTCTGTGAGGATCCCCATTTAAATCAGATTAATGTTGGTCACAATACCACTAATAACAGATGCAACTGTTTAACCTTCAATAACGGCACCGCGTCTTCACACATTTGCTTAATAATTAGTGATTTGTGTTCCAACAAGACACCAAAGACAGTAAACAAATCATAGATATTAATGATTTCTCACTGGAGCAGTTTTAGAGCTTGCAATAGATATATTTTGATTATTTTTGAAAGTATCTCTGCTGTGTGTGATGCTCTCATGGTTTTTACTGGTTGCCAGTATGTCACAATGACCTTTTGATATTGATAAGAGAACTATTAATAACTGTTTTCAATACAAATAAATATTAGCAATTCACAATTAATGTAATTTTGGTAACACTTAATAAAACGTTTTCATTTCTTTAACATTAGTTAATGCATTAAGTATCATGAACAAAAAATAAACAATATATTTTTACAGCATTTATTAATCATAATGTTAGTTAATAAAAATACAATTGTTCATTGTTAGTTTGTGTTAGTTCATAGTGCATTAACTAATACAACTTTTGATTTTAAAAATGTATTAGTATACATTGTAACTAACATTAAGTTAATTAGTTAATGTTAACTACAGTAATGTTGTTAAAAAATGTTAACAAATGGAACCTTTTTGTAAAGTGTTACTGTAATTTTACTGTGGTGCATAAACATAACTGCAGCATATAACTTGCAAAAGTGTGGCAAAGGGCACTTTAAAAAAATCGATATCAGCCGATCTTAGTGTTAAAAAAAATCGGAGATCAGTATCGGCGTCAAAATGTCTCTGTGACATTGCTTTGTTTTTTGTAGCGTCCAGTCCAGCCAGACACAGCAACATGCTCAACCAATGCATGAGCTTTGGACAGGACTATCTGTTTGAGAAAAGCTCTAGCAGCATTTGTTTGCAATTTATACTTACACTGATATTCTGTTATCTAATGGGGTGAAATTCATACATTTTATTCTTGGCATAAGTGCCCAAATGCTTTGGGGTCGTTTGGATAGTTCACTACCTTCCCTCAAAACTTGCTTGATTGGTTTGGTGTGTCAGCCTCACTGCATACACAGCATGATGGTGCTGTTTGGGACATTCAGAGACACAGTATTTAAACATAACCTGTACACAGATGTACTCCATAGAGACATGACAAGTGTTTACATTATTTTTTTAATTAACTCTTTCCCCAGTTTTTGGTTTGGGTCTAGTTTGTCATTGCATCTAGTATGCTAGTAAATGCAGTGCTTTGTTTGTCAATATTATTTCATATGTTAAAATGAAAAAGTAATATCTTTATTCCTGTTGAGCTACCTAGGCCCCCGCCATAGCGGATTCTTGCTTGCATCATCAATATGTCATTGTCATGCCTTTTACATATTTTCAAGTTCGGACAATTCCGTCTCAGGCTCGGCAATTTTGGATTTACTGTTTGGATATAACTATGTATGTTTCACTGCGTTGCTGGGCTGAAGGTGACTGTGTTTTTTGGGTTTGTTATTGTAGGAGAGCTGTGGTCTGCCCTATCATTGATGTCATCAGTGATGAGTCATTTGAGTACATGGCCGGCTCTGATATGACCTATGGCGGTTTCAACTGGAAACTGAACTTCAGATGGTATCCGGTTCCTCAGAGAGAGATGGACCGGCGCAAAGGAGATCGTACCCTCCCTGTCAGGTATAATCCAGCATCAAGTGTTAATTCAAAACTGACCCTCAAATCAGAAGCATGTAGTCTTTCACAAATGACACATCCAATGGCAGGTCAGTCTCATGACGAAAATGTTGCCATAGCGGATTCTTTTTTTAAATGTATTCATTTTTTCTCCCCGTTTCTCCCCAATTTGGCATGCCCAATTCCCACTGCTTATTAGGTCCTCCTGGTGGCGTGATTACTCACCTCAATCCGGGTGGCGGAGGACATGTCTCAGTTGCCTCCGCTTCTGAGACAGTCAATCCACGCATCTTATCACGTGGCTTGCGGTGCATGACACCGCGGAGACTCACAGCATGTGGATGCTCATGCTCATGCTATTCTCCGCGATCCGCGAACTTACCATGCGCCCCATTAAGAGCGAGAATCACTAATCGCGACCACGAGGAGGTTACCCCATTTGACTCTACCCTCCCTAGCAACTAGGCCAATTTGGTTGCTTAGGAGACCTGGCTGGAGTCATTCAGCACACCCTGGATTCAAACTCATGACTCCAGGGGTGGTAGTCAGTGTCAATATTCGCTGAGCTACCCATTTCATCCTTAAAATGGAAAATCTGTCATTATTTGCTCTTAACCAATTTGACTTTCTTTCTTCCTTGGAACAGAAAAGGAAAATGAAAAAATTACAAATAAAAAAAGCATGTCACTTGTCATAGATATATGAATTATGTGAGCTGTTTTTAATGTGCAAAGTCATGTTTTAATGCCATTTTTCTTTTTTTTTTTACTTTCTAACAGAACGCCCACAATGGCTGGAGGTTTGTTCTCTATTGACCGCACGTATTTTGAAGAGATTGGCACGTATGACTCAGGCATGGACATATGGGGAGGAGAAAATCTGGAGATGTCCTTCAGGGTGAGAGATTCAATATTCCAAACAATGTCAATTTTCTGCTTTGCCATTAAATAGTGCAGTTCAGAAATGAACTAACTGTACAGAAATTGGTCAAACATACTCTACAACGCCACATGATAGAATTCTATAGTGGTTGTTCTCAACTAATGGGACATTTAGAAAGCAAATGCTCTATTTAATCTATAAATACTGCAAATAGTCCTTCTGCTGTTGTTTATCCATTTATAAAATTGGTCCTGTTCAGCCGTTGTCATGTACATAATTTTGCACATTGTTATGCAGTTCACTCTAAGATTAATACATTAAATGCTTGATTTGCATTATGTGACAGTGGCGACATTTTTGTAAAACAAAATGACGTCCTTAATTGCATGTTTTGCTGCAGTTTCCTTGTGAAATGTCCAGTGGGGGGCACCAAAAGCAAGTGAAATGGTGACGTAATTCATTTAAGGTGAATATTAGATATAGGTTTCAATGAGTAAAAACCTAACCAATAGCAAAAAAGGCAATTGAGAGGTGAACAAAACATAGATTCTCACCTTAAACCAACACCTAAACTTAACCAATAGTGTGGAAAAAGCAAATGCGACATGAAAAGCTAACTTTCTGAAGCAACAATGTCATTTTTTGTCGTTTCTATGACACTTTCGTTTCACGTCTCAGCTTGCGTGTTTGGGTGGGCTCAAGCTTTGCTACCACGCAAGCTAATCACATTGGAATAAGTGTGTAAATGTAGGTTGGTCTGTAATACAAGCATTAAAATTGTATCATTTTTCAAATGATGCGTTAAGAGTAAAGTGTTTATAAATTCATTATCAGCCATTGTAGTTGTGATTTGTGTGAAAGTGAATTTAATGCTCAATTGTTGTAGCACCTCTAGTGTTAATTTCATTAGGAAACTGCTGCTATACGTAGAATGCGGCACGTAAAAGATAGTTTGTGCAATTATAGTAACGTTTGTTTTATGAGACTAGGTTGATTTTAAGACCTTTTTGTTTTTATCTCTTTTTATCAATGTAAAATCTGGGTGCTGAAGCAGAACCAGTTGATAACCGCTGATCTGTAGTATGTGGACTTGTTTTATAGATCATTGTCGATTCTGATTGTATTTGTTGTGTGAATGTGTTTAAAAATAGATCTGGCAGTGTGGTGGATTTTTAGAGATAGTCACATGTTCTCATGTTGGACATGTATTCCGGAAAGCCACACCCTACAGCTTCCCTGGTGGAACTGGTCAGGTGATCAACAAGAACAACAGACGATTGGCTGAAGTCTGGATGGATGAGTTCAAAGATTTTTTCTACATCATCTCACCAGGTAATGCTTTAGGAAATCTGTCACTAATGCTGTCAATGAAATGGCCTGTGATATTAGAATAGCGATTGGTCAGAATGATCCACTTTTTGACTTAGTTGTCCAATATCTGACTAGCCAACAAGTGAGTTTATCTGATTTTTTTAGCAATTTTTTTTAGCTTAAATATTTTAGGGGCAGTGGTTTAAAGTGGATGAATTTATAAACACACATGGTTTAGCAGGCTGATAGTCTCCCACAGTCTAACCGTCTGATGCATATTGCACACAAAACTGAAAATCATATTTTTCTGATTGGCTGGTTTGACGCAACATAGTTAGACGGATCTTCCTGCCTAAGTGGATGGGCTTTTGCATGCTAACAGAAACTGTCAAGATGGTCTCAGATCCTCTCTGAGAAGGTACATCTCTAAATTCATCCCCATTAAAGCAGCGTTTTTGTAAAATATTCAACCTTCAACAATAGATTTTAGACTGCTTAAGCAATGCCCCCATTATTATGCATAATCTGTAACTTTCAGTTTAATTTATTTTATTTTTTGTGTGGAATATGATGGTTGTGTGCAGTAAAAGGTTATAGATATTGAGCATATTTATTTGCTGAATATCTGTCAGTTATCCTATTGAGGGGCAGCACTTGCATGTGATCTGGTAGCATAAACCTAAACCAGCCTAATTATATGGGGCTGCCTTAAAACTGACTAGCTGTTTAGACAACCCATGTCTAGTTGATTCTGAAAAAAACAATCTGTAGTTTTGCACTATTATTATACAGTTTTGAGCTTTGATGGCTGTTATGACTATTTCAAGCACACATTTTTGTCCAGTTTCTTGAAATCCAGTGAATACACACAATCTACTACTGATTCTTTTTAATACAAAGTAAGTTATAGGGTTAAAGTGAAGTGGAGTGGTTGTGAGCAGTGTCTGTGTTCTCTCCAGTTAGTGTCTGTGTGAGTTATGGCTGTCTGCTGGACTGCTGCACACTGATGCAGTGTTGTCTATGAACAGCATGTTAATTTTCATCTGTGGTCATGGCTGTTGTGAAGGACTGTAATTATCTTATCATTTGACCTCCTGGTCCATTGTTGAGGTCTCTGTGTGTTAGTCCTCACAGATACAGCTCTGGGCTAAAAAATTAGTAACATATAAAGAGAAAACTATACAATAATTTTAAGAAGTAAAACAATGATATTATGACAACACCCCTTAGTTACAGGTTTATAAAGGGGTTCATTGATGACTGATACATAATTTATAAATGGATTATAAATAACTGAAATACAGTTATGACAACATTAATAAAAAACTGCAACTTTCATGCAATACTTCCAAATAATTTTTATTTTAACTTAGATATTTTTTGCAATACACTTATTTACACCTATATTAATCAAAAACATAAAATGCCCTAATTTACGATTTATGTCACAATGCATCAAAAATAGACCTTAATAGTGAGATTAAAAGGAAGGATTATGCTATTTTGCTACAGTCCGCTTTGTGTTTATATTTATTACTGTAATGTCTGAACTTGCTTGTATTGTCACTTACCTTGTCGTTGGTGTCAAAATAATGGTTTTACCCATTCCTAGTTACTTAAAGTCCTCTGAAAAAAAAATGCTCATGCTCATTCGCAGCATATATCATAAAATAAAGCCTGATGACCAATAAAACATACTGAACTTTATATACGTAGGTTTCTAATTTTGGCAACTCTTTCTTCATATGTCTCCACTGTAAGGCACATTTTCACATGTTACTAATGCTAAAGGTTGTTTGTGTAATCTTGGACTTACACTGACACCTAGGGGTGTGGATGCAGCAAAATTCAAAATCAATAGTTTTCAGTTACAGATGCCATTGTAGAAATTCAGTATTCACAATCAGCCATGATTAATTTAATTGAAGAGTGAAAGTGTCCAATGACAAGACGGTTACTGAGATCAAGCAGGTAGTATTCAGTTGGTCATGTGATTCCAAAATGGCAGCTCCCATGAGGGCGCCCCTGCCCCATGTAGAATAAAACAGCTTTTATAATATTATTGATATGACTAGAGTCCTCATCTCATGTGTGATCATGATTTTATACATATGTTTATGCTACATACAGGGTCTGTTCCAAAACCTAGTGAGCATCCTCCAGAGGCAACATTTTAAGACATCATAGGCACGCTCCCAACGGGAAGGCTGTTCCAAAAGGTAGGCATCTTAATTATGCTGCCTCTTAAGATATCTCAGTTTGGCCAAATTCTAAGGTAGCATCGGATGTATCCTTACCCGGGTAGGGGATCCCAGAATGCACCGTGATGAGCTCGGTGGAAAAATAGTTCCAAGATGACGGAAGAAGCGAGAGAACTTTAGATTATAAATATACTTAGAAACCTTTCACTACAGAAAATTATAGGTAAATAACAGTTTAATATGACACAAAACAGACTATTTTACCCAAAATTTGTGTGTGCTGTGCATATTTTTGCTCATTAGAGGATTGCATCATTTCTCTTGCGTCATGTATTGAATTCAGCTGTGAGTTGAGTCTCACGTGCGCTGCAAGTGAGGAGCACTATTTGAATGATGCGCAGAGCTGCCACCTATGTAGAGAATTCCAAATCGCTCTCTTATGAGGCATCATTTCAGGTAGGATGCTGCTATAGAAGACAGCTGCCTATGTGGGCAGGAGACATCGAGGTACATAGCTCACTAATTTTGGAACAGAATAACTAAAAAAAAAAAAACTAAGAGATTGCAAGACAACGTACATACAGTAAATGAAGTCTTTTTTTTTTTTTTTTGTATAGCGCTTTTCACAACACACATTGATTCAAAGCAGCTTTGCTTTAACAGAAAATGAAACTGTAATATCTATAAAGTCTTAGAGTCATTATTGTGTAGTTTGATTAAATATGATTGTAAATTGTGTATAAAAATAAACATTAAGTAAGTAATTAAGTAAGTAATAATTGTATTTAGAACCCCATTGAGCAAGCCAAAGGCGACTGTGGCAAGGAACACAAAACTCCATAAGATGTTGTTTAATGGATAAAAATATCCCTGGGAGAAACCAGGCTCACTGTGGTGGCCAGTACCAGTCTGGCTAAACATCATGAATATAATGCCTATATGAGTTTTTTTGTGTGTAGTGCAAGTCATGATTTAAAATGAGTAAACTAAGTAAATGTTAATGGCCAGTGTTTAAACAAAGATTTTGTATGAACTGTACGATTAAATAGTAATGACTTTGAAGTTCATCCTAGATTAACTGCAGAAGTTCACATAGATGCATTGTCCTTTGTTAGTTGGCTGATGAAGGCTTTTGTTGGCAATTAATTGATAGTCTATATATTCCATTTTAAGAGTGTTGTCCATCATTAGACCAAGGTGATGCAGGCAGAGATCAATGAGTTACATTGCAGTTCAAAAGGCAGGTCATTTCGGTGAGGTGAGGTCCATCCTAAGTCCAAGTTTCAGGCAGTGGCACATGCAGTATCCCATGTCTTACTGTTGGAATTGGCATCAGTTCATCCTCTGAAGTCCATCGTAGTAGACTGAAATGATGTTTGGCTGGCACAGGCTGCAGTTATAAAGTAAAAAAGTAAAAATTACAAGAATAAAGTCATAGCATTGTGAGAATAAAGTAGTATATTGTGATTTAGAAAAAAAATCGAAATATTAGGCCAAACAGAGCTTCATTATCACAACGATAAAACGGATGCCGAGCCAGCAGCTTCATTAATGCAAGAGATGGATGTGGAGGATGTAATCATATTTAGAATAGGATTTAGCAATAAAGAAATCCTTGGTCTTTTGGCGCATCAGCACAGATTTATTATTAGTTTCTAGACACTGCAGCGGTTATGTAGGAAATTAAATTTATTCAGGAGAAAGAACCAGACTGATGTTCAAGCAGTCCAGCTCATGGGTGATGCTTGGTCTGCTTTTATGTTGGTTTTTGTTCTTAAAACAATACTATAACTGAGGAGATGTTACTATGTACAATATCTGTATAATTCACAGCAGTTCTAATTATTTTTTGCTTCATTTGAGTGTGAGCCTATACCTTGTGCCTCCCTTGACAGGCGCCCACATGTTGAAAACTCCTGTACTAATGCACACCTCATACATGAACAGAGAGCTTGCAAAAACTTCCCACAACTTCAGCTCGGTTGCATAGTCAAGTTATCTCCATGGTTAGTGATGTTATATGTAAAGACCCAGACGTTTCACTTTACTATTGTCCACCACATGACTTTGATGTTATTTTCCTTTCGATTTATTCTCAAAATATTCCGACTTTAATCTCATAATGCTTAGACTTTATTCTCGTAATTTTTACTTTATTCTCAAAATATTATGATAAATGACAATTGCAAATTTAAATTGTTAAATGACTTTGATTTTATTGTTAGCGTTAGTTTCTGCACAATGAACAATGAGCTGACAAGTTATCGCTTTGATCTGCAGTTTAAATTAAAAACATGTTTGATTCGTTTATTGTGCGCCTGATGTTTGCTCATAAAGTTCTGAACCGGTGTCAGTGTTGTGCTTAATATAATTAATTTATCACGCACACGCTGGGTCTCTCTCGGGCAGTTTCACTTTTGAAACTGGTTCAGATTAAAGTAAGCGTTTTCAGGTGATGCAAAGAAATACAGCAGCTTGCCCATATCACTTGCAAGCCTGGTTCACTGCTTGTGGTTGAATTCTTCATTCTCGGTAAAAAATCCGCTCCCGTGTTTATTATGGCCTGGACATGTGTCACGTGTAATGAATAAGTAAAAAAAAAATTTTTTTTAAAAATTTAAAAAAAATTATTATTAAATATGAGGACTTGACTTCATGTTAACCATCATCTAATATGACATTAAAATGAGTTATCACTGACATGATGCCTCATTCTATGAGTATAATTCACACAGGATTACTTAACCTCATGCGACCCTGCATCCAGGTGTGGATGTTGTATTTTGGCTTTGCTACATGCAATACATAATTTAAGTGAATTAAAACCAACTGAATACTGTTCGCAAGACTCTACACTGTAATTTAAAGTTTAAACTTCTGGTCCACCGCATCACGTGAAACAACAGCATGACGTCGATTTCCGTAAGTGGTACTATGGACGCAGCGCCAACAAAAGTGCCTGTAGTAAGAAACCTCTTTAATTTTTTTATTGAAACCTGTTTGGTTGTAAAAATTAGCATCTCTAGTTTAGTTTGATATGCCGCTTTTAAAAATTCCATACATTTTCCATGCTTCAGCATGCTGATAAATATGTCCACATATGTGGAAAATGGAAAGTTGAAAAAAACATGTTAGTTATTTTGAATCATTTTCAATATGAACACATCTGTGGGTAATTTAGCTTAATTTTAATATAAATTGTTATATTTAATTTTGTTTTCACTGTACAATACGGTTTTATTCATTGACATTAGTAAATGCATTCCTATATTTACTATGCATTTTCACATTGAGAATAAATGTATTTATGCAAAAGCTGCTTTCAGAGGATTTATATGGAGTTAGGATGAAAATAAGGTGCATTTCTAACTGTTCTAAGATCAGTGCAGACAGACAGCACACTGGAGGTTAAGTCATTCACTAAATAGGGAGCAAGGGTGCATCTTATGGCTTTCTATGCAGCCAAGTGCATTCACTTCTAAAATCTGACCAAAAGTTTAGTTTCAAGTTGCAGATGATGTTTGGACCACTCAACATGTTTGGCAGACATGGGACAATGATAATCAGTACATAGATTCAGAATTTTATAATGCTACAATTTATTTTAACATGGTTGGCAGTGATTTGATGATGCTGGCCATTACTTTTAATCAGAATTATTTATTCAGCTTTATAGAAAATTAGCAAATTTGTCTATAGCGTCTCAAAAACATGAAAAACCAACACTCCTGGACACATAAACTTGACAAAAAGTTGACTTTCTATATCTTGGTATTATTTAAAATTTCACAACATATTCCCACTGTCCACATATGTGGACATCAATGTTTAGGAAAACTATTTGCCCTAGAATGTTCTTTTTTTTTTTCTTTTTTTTTTTCTTGCTTATTAAGTGCTACTAGTTACAAATCAAAAAGGGAAATGGAAAATGCACACAGCAGTCTCCCGGGGGTCTCAGGAGGTTAAAGAAGCTGGTTTAACCACCTTATGATGATTTAAAGTAATATACAGTATATACAGTAGATAATGTGTAATTTGTTACCTTGTGCATTCATGGCGCTAATGTGCTAACATGCTATACGCTGCCATAATATGCTCCAATTATGCTGTTATTATAATTTATGATGACACTGATACTACTGCATTGATGGGTTGTATAAAAGTGTGTTAATAGGTAGAATACAGACAAAGAATGATGATAGGCATATCTAACTATGGCCAGATATGTGAATGGCTTTCTACTGCACATGAGTGAAGCAACATATCAGGCAACAGAGTGAATGTGCTCTTAAAAGGATTTTTGTAGAGTTGATTCCTTTTGTAGACTAGTTAAACAAAAAACAATAATAATAATAATAATAATAATAATAATAATAATAATAATAATAATAATAATCGCATGACATGTTCTTGGAAAATGTGTCTACGTGAACGATCACGCAGATGTAGGTAGTTCTGCACCAGCTCGCTAATAATTCTGCATGCCTGTGTGTTTATGTTGATGTTAACTGACTGAACAGGAAATAGCTTTCAACCTCAAACTAGGTGGAGCTTCAGGTCACACCTACCATTGACATGGACCAATGGTAGTAAGAATTTGTTTAGCAGCCGGTAAGAAGTTTTCCTAAAAGTTCTGGCGAGCTGTTATGAACTATGGAAACAAACTCAAAAACACCTTTGTTTTGGCCAGATTTTTTCTAAATGACGTCACACCTGTTCGTTCTTTGGTTTCATAGGAAATGTGAAGGGGACTTTAGATTTAGATCATTTAAGTGTTATTAATGTTATGTTGTTAGCTCCTAATGTGAATATACTCTGTGTTCCATGGGATCTAGATCTTTTCTGTAAAGTCATGATTTTAGTTTTATTGTGGTTTACTGTCAGGTTCCAGGTCTGACAGTATTTCTCTAGCAGGTCCAGGTTCTGTTGCAGACCCTGATCAGTGGGAGACAACCCCACAGAACCAGGCCATCTGCGTACAGCAGGCATTTGATTTCTGAGTTGTGTAGAGTGAGACCAGGAGCTGCAGATCACACCAGACTGGCTGCCAGTTCATTGATGTAATTGTTAAAAAATGTTGGGCTTAAAAGCTCCTCTCCAAGCTCCTGGGGAAATATTTTGTCCTTTTTGTGGTAATTTTCATGCCACATTTGCTTTCAGTGTACATTAATTTAACAAGGTCATGGGTTTTACCTCCTACATCCTACTACTGTAACTAAAGCTCAGCCCTGAGTTACACTGGTTCAGAGTAGCTGCCTCATAAACTTACTGACCTCATGAGTGAGGCTGATGTCATTGGAGTTGGAGTGAGTCCCAGCACAGATTAGCAGCCATTATTTACCTGATAGCTCTTTAATGTCCAATTGTTTAATTAAAAAGCTACAGTGTATGGAAGCATATGTTCAGGTTTAGTTTCACATAGGGTTTGACATAAACACTTACCAAGTGTAGAATGTAAAATAAAATTAAAAACAAATGTTGTGAAATAAAAGTTACTTGCCAGTTTGAACTGCAAAATTACATGGTTTAATTTTAATGGTAAAAACATAATGTTAAACTCACTATAGGTGACAAATAAAAGAAATACAAATTTGTCTACTAAAGGAAATGGTTTCAGCTTTGGTGCTTGGACCTTTAATGATGCATTCAAAAACAAGCTATAGGACATCCAAAAAGGAAATCTCAGAAATCCAAAAACAAGATATATGTATTGCACTAATTTAAGAGCCACATGTGTTCCTTATTCGGAAAAAAAATTTTGACTCTCGAAAATTGAGATTTTGACATTATTGTTTTAAAATAAACAAATAAAGGTACATTTCTAGTTTCAACACTAGAGATTTCAGAGGCCTGTTTCATGAAGCTCGGGTAGATCAGGTTCAGCGATCTG
Source organism: Myxocyprinus asiaticus (assembly GCF_019703515.2). Lineage (NCBI taxonomy): Eukaryota > Metazoa > Chordata > Actinopteri > Cypriniformes > Catostomidae > Myxocyprinus > Myxocyprinus asiaticus. The sequence continues at coordinate 7,552,114 of NC_059354.1, read as the reverse complement.
AAGATGCACGCTATTAACAACTCAGAGTTTGATCCTGAGTTCGTGATTAACCCTGAAGCCCATGCACATGAATGAGTGACGTTTGCCACGAACAGCCAATGTGTAATATATACATACATATATATGTGTGTGTGTGTGTATTTACCTAAAATGTAAAAGTTTTTATATACATCACACAATAAATTCGTCTCTAAAGTGTGAGAATCACCTTACAAAAATTTTTACACACAGTATTTTTTCCAGAGGTTTTTGCTATTACTGCATACAGGTAGAGTATTTAAAGAAATGCAAGAAAATCAGTAATGCATTTTTTATGTGCTGCTTAAAACATAAAAGGTTCGCCAAACTCTCAAATAACCCTTCTTATAATATCTTAATATATAGGTCTAATGAATTAAATTTGAATTTACTTAATTTATAAATCTAAATTCATTAAATATATAAGTGCCCTTTAATTTGGAGCGAAAGATACAGGGGGAGTGACTTTATTGCATCAGAGATGTCACTTCACTCACAGCTGATTCGTTCAGTATCTGTCTGCGATTTGTTACGCAGAGCAAAAACCTGCTCCAGAGAAGGTTAGCTGTGTAGTGTTATAATGGCAATTAACACCATTAAAAACCGACCTTTTTGAGACTGAACTCAAACTTACCTGGGTAGCCACTGAAAACGGTTTCGTGCAACAGGCCTCAGACCTTTGTTTTGTTGGACAAGAAAATACTTCATACCATGTGACCCACATTTAGTTTTCGGCCATTGAAAATGGGTAACACTTAATAGTATATCCATGCACCCACATTGAGAGTACCATATCACTGCCAAGCAAGATCACGTTTTTAGTTTCACAGTAGACTCGTTTGTCACTAATGGACCCTTTTCACACTTCTGGGGTTTGGAGCGCAGAAGTAAATGATTGCAGGGTAAACTTTGATAGCTGTGAATGGGAGTGAATGGGTGACCACGACAAACATCATTTTTGCTTACCCATTTACTCCCACATCAGGAGAAAAATGCCACTATTACATTTCCACAACTTTCCAAATGAAAATATAAATAAAATAATAATAATAATAAAAAATATAGCTGAGAGCAGTGATGTTGGGCCCAAGCACAACTGGTCCATTTCCACCTGGTGGCTTTCGGAAAATCATGCAAGGTGGACAAATGCATTTGGCAATTGACATAATTCTAAAAATATTTTGAAGCAATTAGAGAAAATATAAGAGGACTATTTTAAAGTCTGTTTTAAGAGCCACACTTCCTGCTTCCAGGTGATGGCGCTATGACCGTAACCCATAATAACCGCATCCATGTGATCAGCCCCCATTACCAAACATACAGTTTTTATCAAAATCATAAAATTCACACAGATGATATAAGGAACTTCCTGTTTCACATTTTTAGCCATACATTTATTGCTTCGTCATGGTAACATCATTCAAAATATCAAAAATCAGTTCGCAATTTAGCATCTACAATATCTTGGCATGATGTTGCACAAATTTGTTGCCAGTCACATGAATCCCCTAGGAGGAGTAGTTAAAAGTTCAGAGCTTGAGATTTTCAGAAAATCCAAATTGGCCGACTTCCTGTTGGGCGTAGCTAATGACTGTAATTATGAAAGTCATCTGGCTTGGTGAGAACTATATATGTACAAAGTTTGGTGACTGTAGGTGAAAATGGGGGTGCTACAGAGGCCATCTTACATGCCCATTTTACACCCCCCGCAAGTTTTGCCCACCCCTAATGGCTGACGACTCTGATGTGTGTGCAAAATTTCATGAAATTTGAAGCATGCCAAGTGCCTCAAAAAACACCCAAATATAGGAAGAAAGGAATAATAACAACTATAGATGCAAGCAGCAATGACGGGCCCAAGCAATATGGCGCCATCACCACCTGGTGGCTCTAGAATGGTGGGCGCATGCATTTGAGAAGGTCAATATAAGAGGACTATTTCAAAGTCACACAAAGTGTCACACTTCCTGTTGTTAGTTGGTGGCACTATGACTGTGACCCACAATAGCCACATGAATGCGATTAGCCGACATGACCAAACATACTGCTCAAGTTTGATCTAAATCTGTCAATGCACACAGAAGATATGAGACACTTACTATTTCCCTTATTTTGCCATAAATGTATTGCCTCACCATGGCTACACCGTTCGATATATCAAAAATATGTTCACAATTTAGCATCTTCAATGTCTTGGCAAAATGTTGTCTAAATGTGGTGAAAGTCTCATGAATCCCCTAGGTGGAGTATTTAAAAGTTCAGAGACTGCAGTAATCCAAAAATCCAAAACGGCCGACGTGTTGGGCGGACCTAACGACTATAATTATGAAAGTTGTCTGCCTTGACAAGAGGTATATATGTACCAATTTTGGTGACTGTAGGTGAAAATGGGGTGCTACAGAAGCAGTCTTAGGGTGTTTTCACACTTGGTCCATTTCAGGGGTCTGAGCTCAGTTCGGGGGATTTTTGGCCCATATGTGAACACACCAAACGATCTCAGACCCCTTAAAAGCGAACCGAGCCAAGACCATCTCAGGAAGTGGTCTGAGTACGGTTTGCTTGCAGCCTTTGGTTCAGTTCGCTAATAATGTGCATTGTGAACAAAAAGCACTTCAGGCTCACTTGAATTTCCCATTCTCATAATACCAAACATGTTTGGCCCTGACAGGTTCCAGTACTCAGGAAATGACAATGTGAGCACCGGAGAGAAGGGACAAGATGCTTGCTTTGTTTCTATGGATATGACAGAGGGAGATGCATATTAAAACTATTATAAACTGCACACGAAACAAACTCAGAGGTCTTTCTTTAGTGTTTTGTGCAAATGAAGATTTGATGGTTTAACCGGACGCCTTGAAAATCACATGGAATTTAAGAAATTACGATCTATGAATGGAAGTAACCCAAGGCTGTCAGTAAATTAAACAAATTGTGATTAATCTCATTGTTTCTCATTAATAAGACCATGATTGAATGCTGAATTTTGCCTCTAAATCCAGTATTTTTATATAAAAATACAATGCATTAAATTCTGTTATATTACTTTTCTTTGTAATAATGTAGAATTACATAAAATTGATGTCAAATATCAATAAATGAAGTTTTATTGAATATAGACACATGTTCTTATGCTGCTTATTCAATTTGAGAGCATTAAACATGTTTATAAGTTAATATGTAGAGCTATTTATACTCTTAACATTAAATATAGCCATTAAATAATTATAATACATACAATATTTTTTAAAGTGGGCTTGGTCCCACAAATGACACAGAGTGTGAATGCAAAAAGGACTGAGACCCCGTAACTGGTAAAGTGGACCAAAAAGAGATCTAAGCCCACTTACAAGCTTTAAAACAGTGTGAATGCAAAGAGAACTGGGTCCTTTTTAACTCTGTCCAATTTTTGGTCCACTTAAAGGGGTCTGAGTTTGGATCTTTTAAAGAGGACAAGTGTGAAAACACCCTTACACACCCATTTTAAACCTGTTAACTGTCACTGGCCAACAGGTGGGCCGTATGAGTGTGGCTATAAAACAAATGCTTTGTTTTATATCAAAAACTTCATCAATGTTCACATACTTGGTATCAAATTAAACCTTAAAAACTCAACTTTCATCTTCTGCAGTCTATTTTGCAACTAGAACATTACAGTGAAAGCATATTGTAAAATGTTAAAAGAGTGTATTTTTTAAAACATGCAACATGTAAGCGACTGTACTTATGTTTCATGTTCTCTGCTTATGATCCCATCCAATGATTGAAAAATCAGCATGCATTTCTTTAGGCTTGTTTGAGATGAGCAAGTTCTGCACATAACAGATCACCAGTGATCATGGACAGGTGCATGCCGGTTACAAATCTGTCCGACTTGCTGTGATAACATGATCTCATGTGTCAAAAATACTCCCGCGAGGCGGCTGCAGTTGTAGCAGGCAGGCAGCGCAGTTGCTTTTTCCGAACTGTGCGAACTGCAAGCATGATGGGAAATGACTTGCTAACGACACGGCTTAAACGACCGTGATGTTTTGTTCTCTTTTAAAATGTTAGATTTTTTAATCTCTAATTTCTGTATGGGATATGTGATTGGTATCATATTTCTGAAATATCTAAAATACTTTATTCAACAGAAATTTATGGAAATTCCATAATTTTCCATAATTAAATAACAGGTACATTGAGTGTTTTGTTCATCATATTTATTTTCATTTAAAAGCAACAGAATTTAAATTGCATCCACTTTATTAACAACAAAGTACTTGAATATGAATCATGCGATATATGCCTTTGATCTCGTAGCGGCTAATCCACTATGAGAAGTGAGAAATGTCTGACTTGACAGCTCTTATTTCACTCCTCCCCTGACTGCATCAGCCTGCTCTCTCTTTTTTAATGCTTTATTATAACAGTTCACATAACACAAGTAAAGAAAAAAAAAGAAACAAGCAAAGAAAGAGAAAAACAAAAACATATAAATAACTATGTACAAAGGGGTATTCGAATATTCAAGAGCCGTAGATGCAGGGGTACCTAAGATAGGTAAAAGTTTAAGGCTCTACAGCAGTCCAGAGTCTTTGTTGCCTTGGTGTTACTTACACCCTCCAACATATCAAGATACTGATAGAGCTGAAACTAAAATGTCCAAAATGTGGTATCTTCTTTGACCATCTTAATTTATGGTAATAGTCCTTTTACTTAACATAATAAATAGGTTAAGGACATAACAGATTTTCTTTTCCAAAGGTTTATCATTAAAAAAAATAAAACATTCTTAACTTCCAAAGTAATCTCAATCCCAGTGATCTCCTGCACCAACCTGGTCTCATCTGCTTTCAAGGTGAGGCATGTGACATCTCAAACGAGCCTAACGTGAGGTTTCACTGATGAAAATGGTCTCAACCATTTTATCCAAAACATCGGAAATAGGGGGTAAATGGGGAAAAAACCAACTGATCCTCTATTTTTATGTTATCATGTAATCAAAAATGTCTAATTTCAATAAAATATTGATACTAATTAATTTTTATGCTATCAAAATCAGTGGGGTCACTATTCTGTGGACTCTTCAAAGTATTTTGAGCCCACCCACACCTTAATCTGTGATTCACAGCCAGAGCTCTCATTCAACACAGATCAGACACACTGTGGTATTACCAAATGCACATTGGCTATTTACCTAGATCAATCCGGCCAATAGATCTCTAGTAATGGTTTGACTGGCAGGTCATGTAGGCAACAGTGTGAGGTTTCCATAGTTACATGGGCTGGCCTTTCTCAGTTTCTTTTGAGTGATCCCGAGGAATTATCTTGTATAATTTATGGCTGAAAAAATATAGTATATTTGTTGAAAATGAAAATAGTTGCTGGCTCCAACTGCTAACAGTATTTACATTGTAATAGGGCTGGGCGATATGGACCAAAATTTATATCTCTGTATTTTTTAGTCTGAATGGCAATGCACGATATATATCTCTGTATTTTCAATGCACGTAGAAGATATGAGACTCTTCCCGCCATTTAATGCTTTGCCATGGCAACACCGTTCCATATATCAAAGACTGTTCGCAATTTAGCATCTACAATGTCTGGCATAATGTTGTCTAAATGTGGTAACAGTCTCATGAATCACCTAGGAGGAGTGTTTAAATGTTCAGAGACTGCAATATTCAAAAAATCCAAAATGGCTGACTTCCTGTTGGGCGGACCTAATGACTATAATTATGAAAGTTGTCCGGCTTGTTGAGAACTATATCAAATTTGGTGACTGTAGGTGAAAATGGGGGTGCTGCAGAGGCCATCTTACACACCCATTTTAAAGGGGGCACTACAGACCCCCCACACACACACCCATGCGTGAACTTTTTCCCAGATCTAATGGACAACGACTCTGATGTAATTTAAGCATGCCAAGTGCCTCAAAAACACCCAAATATAGGAAGAAAGGAATAATAACAATTAATGCATTGCCATGGCAACAGTATTTAAGATATCAAATATCCCTTTACAAATTTACATAAGCAGTATCTTGACATTATTCTAAAGAATTTTGAAGCAATTCATGTAAACATAAGAGGGCTATTTCAAAGTCTGTTAAAAGTACCATACTTCCTGCTGCCAGCTGGTTGCACTATGACTGTAATCCATAATAGCCACATAAATGTGATCAGCACCCTTTACCAAACAAACAGCTGAGTTTTCATCATAATCATACAATGCACATAGAAGATATAAGGAACTTCTTGTTTCGCATTGTTTAGCCATAATGCGTCATGTTGACACCATTCAAAATATAAAAAATCTGTTCGCAATTTAGCAAGAACTAAAGCGCTTAGGGTGTTCATTGCCAAAGTTATGTTGCCATTACTCCGTTAATGAAGATGTGGGATTTCCGCATATGATTAAAACATTCATGTTGCGGTATGACATCCCTTCTAGCATCCACTTTAACAGCAAGGTTATTCCTTCTATAGTTATGTACAACTTGTGAATGTTAAATAAATGTTTAGTTGAGTAGGAAATGCACTTTATGTTGATACATGTAGCATAAATGCAGGTATTAAGTTAAATGTTGAGTTAGTAATTAGAATAATTGTTTATTTTTTTATTATACTTTTTTTTTAGTTAAGGACACTAACGGAAATTAACCATGGTTTTATTCAGTTATACTGTAGTAGCCATATAGTAGCCATGGTTTTACTATAGTAATATTGTAGTAGCCATGACTGAAGTAAAAATGACTGCTGTCAACATTGTTTTCTTGGCAGAAATCATAGTTTTGGTACAATTAACCATTGTTTTACAATAGTAATACTGTAGTTTCCATATAATAACCTTGATTTTACTATAGTATTGTCACAGGCCCGGTGACTCCCCAGCCTGAGTTTGGCGATGGGGGTATGTGGCAAGCTGGGCGTGGCCGAGCGGTGTCAGGGCAGAGCGTGGCCGGAGAAAGAAGAGGTAAATGAGTTCCACCTGTGCGCCACACCGGCCCGCGATCCAGGGAGGAATGGTGGGAGTATTTAAGGAGAGAAGACAGCAGCAGACAGGGAGAGAGAGAGAGAGACGCACGGAGCTGTATGACGGTGATGGCTGAAAAGCAAGGCTGTTGAGTGTTCTTGAATGTGTTTGTTTATTGTGCTGAAAAGCATGTTTATTTTTTGATGTACACTGAAAAGTGTTGCATTAAAGTCTTACGTGTATTGTTCATCCGGCTCCCGCTTCCTCCATAGGAAAGGCAGAGGTCTGCCACACACACACACACATATATATATATATATATATATATATATATATATATATATATATATATATATATATATATATATATACACACACACACACAGTATATATATTCATTTTTAATTGTTAATTTTTTTTTTATTGCTAACTGATTAAGTTGCTATAATTTAATATAATTATTTATTTAAAAATAGGAAGATCTGAAGATTATATTGTAATGAAGTAATTTACCATTTTTACATATCCTTAAAATTACTTTAAATTAACAAATGTAATTCAATGCATTAGGTGTTAAGTTGGTCTAAGTAGAGTTTAATATGAGCACAGAAGTCATTTGGCCTTGTAATTTTGTTGTTGTTATGTGGCAATAGGTCTCAATATCTTTTGTTGTTGCATTTTTTCTCTGTTCTCTTTCAAAACAAATTAAGTACTTTCACTTTCAGTCTGCATTTGGTATTCATGCGTACAACTGTTTAAATAGCCTCTAAATTATGTTGGGAAAATAAGGACATAAATTAGGTTAGACTACTGCATGTCTGCCCATAGAATAATCATTTAAATTAAAATTACCAACTGGTAACCAACAAACAACTATTGTTCCTCGATGTTGCCACAATGTGGTAATGACGGCTGGCACAGTTCCAAAGTTACGTTGTGGCTACGAATATAGGAATTTCACTTTTCCGGTTGTCACATCATAATCAGTTACATTGCCACAACGAAAGTTTCATCATCAAATTATGGTGCAGTTAGGTAATGCAAGAAAACTCATCTAAGGTTAAAATAGATGTACAATAAACCTGTAAACTAAAAACACAAATGAGGATTCAATAATTAGGCCTGTTGCAATATTTACATTGTCTGATATTTAAATCTGGTATATGGCCATATACAAACAAATACAATTAGAGTTCATATATTTGCACTATGCACTATTTAACATGAGGGGTGGCAACACCAAAGCAAGTGCCAATGCGTAGTTCTTATGGATTAAGGTAACAAGCTTCATTGCAACAAGTACTAGTTCATTAATTGGAGTCACAATCAAATTATAAATATGCATGAATTTGCTGGAATTTTGCTGAAACTGCATTTCCACAGGAACCACATAGTAACAATTTTGCTACTGATTTGCCAACATAAAAAAAAAAAAAAAAAAAAAAAAAAAAAGAATCTCCAGAGTACCAAGACATTGTCTATTAAACACATAAACAAATTCTAAATGTTCCTTAGCTTGACATAAAACTGGCAATCTGGAATAAACTTCACATTATGCAGGCCAAATTGTGTACCCATGGATGGAGAGTGCATGCATACTCAATGTTATTCTGCTAATAAAATCTGGTTGGCCTATCAACTTTGTAAAAGCTGGAATAAGCCATTTGAAAGGGGACATTAACACAAAGTTAGTTTTAAATAAAAATAAACTCTAGGAAAACAGTACTTTGGGTGGCAGTGCTGCGGAACTCATGAATATTAATTATTTTATACACAATAAGAGATTCCTTTAAATCACCTATTTTGATAAACAGTCGTTCTTAATGACCTATTCAAGCGCTCAAATATATATTTTACATTATATGGTAATTTCATCTCTACATCTGCCACTATCAGTCTTGGGATTTGGTTAGTCAGTAGATGAACACATAGATCAACAGTTTAATCAAGAACATGACTGATTGGTCTAGTGGTTACTTTTTGCGTCTAGTTTTAAGAGGTTCTGGTTTCTAATTCACCCAAGTATAACTTTTTATTGTAATAAACCAAGATTGCATCTGTATGTCAGTGGATGGGTGTTACACTTAAAAAAATAAAAATGCAATAAAAGACGAGAGTCGCGGAAACACAGACACATTTATTGACCATTCTGTATTTGAAAAAACAGCTAACTCCAAAGTTCAGACAGTGACAACCACAAACTCTCCGCTCCAGCAGTGGGAATCTGCGCAACAGCATCGGTGACCAAGATGGCACAGCTCACGAACACCTGTCTCCAATCGCACAACCCAGCCATGGAACACATTAAAATCAGCTCACCTGGATACCCCACACCTGAGAGAGATTAAGAGAGAGAGAGAGAGAGAGAGAGAGAGAGAGAGAGAGAGAGAGAGAGAGACAAAACACATGCTCTACATGCACACAAACAATACGGCCGAGAAGGCCATCACAATGGGGGACATATTTTGCTTTTCTATTTCCCTGAAAAGAGCGTGAGCTGCAGAAAAACTGCTGACACTAAACGACACTGATAACAGCCACAATGAACATTTATCATAAATTCATAATAGCGCATTCCAGCGTCGGATCGGCAATCAAAACATACACAGATCAGGTGAAATAGAAACTCCAACTCAAGAACTGGAGATGTTTAACACATGAAATTAAAATATAGTTAACTGAAGAACGTAGTTATACTTCATATACATAATGTACGAAAGAGGGATGCCTTATAGACAGGACATGCAAAATCCTGGAAGGGACTGAGAAGTGGTATTTTGGGAATCATCCAACAATGGAGCTTGGCTGCCCTCTATTGGACATTTATGGCACTGTGTTTGATTAAAGTTAATTGCCACTCAGAACTGGGTTAGACATATGGATTTGATTTTCTAGTATTTTTACATTTCAGATAATATTTGTATTATATTTTATTTATATAAAAACTAAAAAGCTTGTGCAGTAAATTTTCATTACAATAAATTTAGACTTCTGTAGCTTTTTATTTCACTTTAAAAACTGCTGTCACTTGCACAACAAATTGCAATGGAAACAGTGTTTAAGATATCAAAATATCCCTTTACAGTTTAGCATCAGCAGTGTCTTGACATTATTCTAAAGAATTTTGAAGCAATTCACGTAAACACAAGAGGTAATTTTGAAAGTTGTCCAGCTTGATGAGTACATTATATGTAGCAAGTGTGGTGACCATATAGGAAACTAACCCCACCACTTTTGTCAAAAGGTGGTGCTACAGAGCTCCCCAGTCACTCCCATGTGTTTTTTGCCTAGGCCTAATGGCCGAGAACTCTGATGTGTGTGCAAAATATCATGAAAATTCAAGCATGACAATTACCTCAAAAACATGTGAATATACAAATGAAGGAATAATAACATTTAATGCATTGCCATGGCAACAGTATTTAAGATATCAAGAATCTCTTCAAAATTTTACATTTGCACTGTCTTGACATTATTCTAAACAAATTTAAGCAATTCAGGTAAACATAAGAGGGATATTTCAAAGTCTATTAAAAGTTCCACACTTCCTTCCGCCAGTTGGTGGCGCTACAACCATGACCTACAATAGCCACATCAATGTTATCAGCCCGACAAACATTTGGCTCAATTTTTATATAAATCACACAATGCACTTTTTTCCCCATTTTTTTACGTTATTTTATTGCATCACCATGGCAACACCATTCAATATATCAAAAATCTGTTCGCAATTTAGCATTGTCAATGTCTTGGCATGATGTTGCCCACATTTGGTACCAAATTATTCTTGGAAAGTACCGAAAACCTTCAAAAGAATAAGAAGAAGAATCCTTAGAAGAACAATACGGCCTCTGCACTTTAAGTGCTTGGGCCCTAATAATAATAATAATAATAATAATCCTTAGAAGAACAATAGGGTCTCCGCACTTTCAGTGCTTGGGCCCTAATAATAATAATCCTTAGTAGAACAACAGGGCCTCTGCACTTTCAGTGCTTGGGCCTTAATAATAATAATCCTTAGAAGAACAATAGGGCCTCCGCACTTTCAGTGCTTGGGCCTTAATAATAATCCTTAGAAGAACAATAGGGTCTTTGCACTTTCAATGCTTGTGCCCTAAATGTACAGCGGTGGATTACGACCGTCAGAAAAACTCATGAGAGAGAAGAGTACAAATTTACTGTCACTTTCTCAGCTGCTGTTTTAGAAACACATTGCATCTGTGGTAACAATTGTTTTTTTTTTTTTTTACTAATTCTAGGGTAATATACTACAAAGTACAGTATGATGTTGTAAATTTACACTAAATTATAAAAAAGATTGCCAGATTTACGCTGCTAAATTAGGTGGAAACGTGCCATTGCAGTCTGTGAAAAGGGTCCATATGTTAGGAAAGAGATAACCCCATTGTAAATAAGACAACAATATATATTTTATTAAAAATAACACAATATATATTTTAAATGGACAGTAAGAAATACAGTATGTATGGCTGGTAAATTTTCTCAGTTTACTCACCATTGGTTTGTCAGAAAGTAAATTTTGCTTGCACTCGTGTTTTCCACAATTCAGCAAATTCACAATTAACCAAGTGCATGTTTTGCCAGATGCAGTGCCTCTATTCCTTCCATTAAACATAAATATGTTACCCCCATTCAACTTTAACAGCCATTGCTGTGTCACATCATCCTAAAACATCACTTAAACACCTCACACATGTGTCTTTTCTGTTATTTGCTGATATAGATTTTTTCACGACAGTCAGCCAGCCATTATGGATTTATCCACGCTTTCACAGATCAGCGACAGATATTTCTCTCTGTCGAGACTTCTACCATCTTTTATTTTTGTCTGGCATTGTGCTTCGTGTCTGTGGCCCAGCACATATCTGCTGCTCATGTATTCATGAGTGCTATGCTTTTCTCATCTGAATCTTTCCCTTAGGGACACCTGGGAAGTGTAGAGCTATAATGGGGTTAGAAAGCCTCAGTATTCTGTGCATAGACACAAATGAGATTAGCATTTACTGTGTTACCTCTATCTGCTCATGTAAGAGGGAAATAGATCGCGGCATTGAGGAGGAACTCTGGTAATGTAGAGGAGAGGATGAGAGGGTGATAATTCTTGGAAAGATGTCCCAGTGGTGCTGTTTTGTGATGTGGGTACTGCGTGTTTGTGTGTGTGTGTGTGTGTGTGTGTGTGTGAAGTAGGTGTGTGTATGGAAGTTGTTGGGACAGAATATATTTGTGGGCTTAACTGAAGGAAGAACAATACACACAAAAAAAGAAAGGAAAAGATAAAATAAGAATTGATATTTTGCAAGCCTTTAGGACCATTTAGATTTTTTGAATTGTGACTATTTTTATTCCTGTTGTTTTCACTCTTGATTCTCTTTATCGTAACATGTCCAAATGTTTTTATCTCATTAAGCATTGGGTATGCATCGAATGGGGAAAACCCAGTGGAGGCTTGCGGGACCTCTCGTACTGCGAATAACAGGAGATCGAGCCATTTGTCCCAGTTTCTAGCATCCTCGTGTACGAACTTACGAATCATGTTTTTAAGGGTTTTATTAAATCGCTCCACCAGGCCATCTGTTTGTGGATGGCAAACGCTGGTGTGGATTGATTTAATGCCCAATAATTCGTAAAGCTCACATAGTATCCATGACATAAAAGTTGTGCCCTGATCGGTGAGGATTTCTTTTGGAATCCCCACCTGGGAGATTATTTTGAAGAGTGCCTCCGCAACACTACGTGCTGAGATGTTGCACAGAGGCACTGCTTCCGGATATCGCGTTGCATAGTCCACTAGGACCAATACAAAGCAATGTCCGCATGCTGACTGCTCTAATGGCCCGACGAGGTCTATTCCAATTCTTTCGAAGGGGACCTCGATCAGCCCTTTTACCCTTCCTATTGTTTTCATTGTTGATTCTCAATACTGTTCACACCCGAACATTTAACTTTTTACCATTCCCGTTGTTTTCAACTATGATTCTCATTACTGTAACATATCCAAACATTTTACTTTTAGAATTCCCAGTTCCCCTTCTGTCACTCACTCAACGTTGTGTCGATGTAGTGACACTAGGGGTTGCTCTTGAGAGCTCCGATTTTTGAGAAAAGGCCAATGAGAATAGGCGAGTGGAATTTGCATGCCACTCCCCGGACATACGGGTATAAAAGGAGCTGGCTCGCAACCACTCATTCAGATCTTTTTTGGTGATTTGGGGGCTTCATTGGGCATGGCTCCGCCAGGTAAATCCCCGCGGACCTCCCATTCCCCAGCATGCTCGTTTGCCCCCGGCGAGTTCCGAGAGGAGACCAGCTCACCCCAGGGCCAGCTTAGTGTCCCTTTCGGAGCTCCGGAGCGGGATGAGTGCTCGATCGCTGCATCGGAGAGTGTACTGGCAATGTCAGACACGAGGACTCGACTGGGCTGCCACCTTCGGGTCGGGCCGCCCAGTCTGAGGCTGATGGCGAAATGACCACCATGCTTGCCAGGGCTGTTGCGTGTCGGGTTGGAGTGGAACCTTCCACCCTCCCCTGAGCCCTCACGGCTAGATAATTGGTTCCTGGGTTCAGGGCGCCGCTCACAGCCACGCCCCCCCCCCTCGTTCGCTTTCTTCCCGGAAGTACACGACGAGCTGACGAGGTCGTGGAGGGCACCTTTTTTTGCCCGAAACCGACCTCCCAGCTAGTCTGCTCTCACTACCCTCGATGGCAGGGTGGTCCACGGGTATACAAGGGTCCCTTAGGTGGGTAAGGCGGTTGTGGTGCACCTGTGCCCGGCACTCCCTTCCAAGGCCTGTAGGACGACATCGTCTCTGACGGCCAAAGCCTACAGTGCCACTGGTCAGGCCGCCTCTGCCCTGCATGCCATGGCCCTCCTGCAAGTACACCAGGCTGAGGCACTAAAGGAACTGCACGTGGGTAGTCCTGATCCTGATGTGATGCAGGAGCTGTGCTCGGTGACTGACGGCGATGTCCACCCTCGTGGTCCAGGAACGCCACCTGTGGCTGAATCTGGTCGAGATGAAGGACGCGGACAAGGTTCGCTTTCTCAATGCCCCATCTCCCAGATCAGCCTATTCGGTGACACCATCGAGGACTTCGCCCAGCAATTCTCGGCAGTGAGGAAGCAAGCGGAGGCTATACAACACATCTTGCCCCGGCGCGGCTCAAGGTCCCGTCTACTCGCCGAGGGCGAGCCCAGTTCTCGGCCCCAGCGTAGAGCCCCCCCGCCGGAAGCTGAAGCCCCCCACCTCACAGGCCGGCACAAGGACCCAGAAGGCTCCTAAACGCCCCTGAGACAGACGACCCAGAGAGCGAGATGTCTGCTGCAAACCTGGAGCTGGTATCCAGACCAATCCATCCCCTGGTGGAGGGCCGGGAGGTAAATCCTTGGTTTCCTTTTCTTTTATGTTCGCCACACCCTGAACGGGCTGCGGTACCCACATTCTCAAAAGAGCAGTTTCCTCACTCCCTGGGTCACGTAGCCAGTGTTTACGACTGCCATTATTATGGCAACTGGGCACTGAGCACCTGCGACTTAGACGCCGTGAACGCGGGCCCCCCGCCTTCCTGCGTCCGGTCGCACCACACTCACACCCACGGCCAGGTGGTTGTGACTGACTACGAGGATGGTCAAAAAGTCCCTCCTCTGAACCTGCAAGTGCTGCCCCAGGAGGAGGCAGACCCAGCTCTGTCGTTGCTGTGTCCGATGCGTACTTTGTGCATCTACTTGGATCGCACGCATAGCTTTAGACTCTCTGAGCAGCTCTTTGTCTGCTTTGGCAGACAGCAGAAAGGGAACACTGTCTCCAAACAGAGGCTTGCCCACTGGATCGTGGATGCCATCGCTATGGCATACCAGGCCCAGGCTGTGCCCGCCCCTTCGGGAATACGAGCACACTCCACAAGGAATCTGGCATCCTTGTGGGCACTGGCCCATGGCACCTCTCTAGCAGACATCTGCAGGGCAGCGGGCTGGGCGACACCCAATACCTTCGTGAGATTTTACAATCTCCGGGTTAAGCCGGATTCGTCCCGTGTTCTGTCAGGTACGAACAGGTAAGTTCGGGAATACGGACAGCTGGCCGGGTGTATTGCTTGCGTATAGCACCTTTCCCCTCCAAAGAGGCGAAGATGTGTGCTTCTTTTCCCATGCGAGTTCACGAACCCATGAACCCTGGATGTCCTTCCTCCCTAGCCCTGTGGCTCGCGAATTCAGCAGAGGAATTCACAGCCGGAACCAGTACATGTGCTAATATGCCCTTACTGAGGTAGGTGCTCCACAGGTGCCGGTTACTCCGGTAACACCCTGTGATGTATTTTCCGCAGTATGGTCTCCCTGTCGGCAGACCTGCGTCTCCTTCGACAGAGCCCTCTCTGTCCCGGTCACCGTGTTTGTAGAGCTTCTCCCCTTTCAGGCAGGACCTACCACTGCGCCTCTTCCATGTGCGGCTCTGAGCCCACATGACGTGGTTGCCACATGTTACCTCCCCTCCGGGCAGAGCGTGCGCGAACCAGCTGGCTGGTGTTTTACGGACATTTTCAAACTTTCCCTCTCTTTGTCTGTAGTCCCCACATGCTTTAAAACATCCACCATTGTGCCTGTACCAAAACAATCAAAAATAACTTGTTTAAATGACTGGCGTCCTGTTGCTCTGACCCCCATCATCAGCAAATGTTTTGAGAGACTAATCAGAGATTACATCTGCTCTGTATTGCCACTCAATCTTGACCCGCTGCAGTTTTCTTACCGCAACAACCGCTCCACTGATGATACCATTGCATCTACAATACACACTGCTCTCTCCCACCTGGAAAAAAGAACACTTATGTGAGAATGCTGTTTGTAGACTACAGCTCAGCATTCAACACCATAGTGCCCTCCAAGCTAGATGAGAAACTCCGGGCTCTGGGCTTAAAACAGCTCGCTGTGCAGCTGGATCCTGGACTACCTGTCAAGCAGACGCCAGGTGGTTAGAATAGGCAGCAACATCTCCTCATCACTAACCCTCAACACTGGAGCCCCGCAGGGCTGTGTTCTCAGCCCACTACTGTATTCCTTGTACACACATGACTGTGTGGCAACACATAGCTCCAATGCCATCATTAAGTTTGCTGATGACACGACGGTGGTAGGTCTGATCACTGACAATGATGAAACAGCCTACAGAGAGGAGGTGCACACTCTGACACACTGGTGTCAGGAGCACAACCTCTCCCTCAACGTCAGTAAGACAAAGGAGCTTGTGGTGGACTTCAGAAGAAAAGACAGAGAACACAGTCCCATCACCATCAATGGAGCACCAGTGGAGAGAGTCAGCAGCTTCAAGTTCCTGGGTGTCCACATCACTGAGGAACTCACATGGTCCGTCCACACTTAAGTCATTGTGAAAAAGGCTCATCAGCGCCTCTTCTTCCTGAGACAGCTGAGGAAGTTTGGAATGAACCGCCACATCCTCACACGGTTCTACACCTGCACTGTGGAGAGCATCCTGACTGGCTGTATCTCCGCCTGGTACGGCAATAGCACCGCCCACAACCGCAAAGCACTGCAAAGGGTGGTGCGAACTGCCAGACACATCATCGGAGGTGAGCTTCCCTCCCTCCAGGAAATATATACAAGGCGGTGTGTGAAAAAAGCTTGGAGGATCATCAGAGACTCCAGCCACCCGAGCCATGGACTGTTCTCACTGCTACCATCAGGTAGGCGGTATCGCAGCATCAGGACCCGCACCAGCCGACTCCATGATAGCTTCTTCCCCCAAGCAATCAGACTTCTGAACTCTTGATCTCCCACGATCAAAATACATCAGCACTGCACTTTATTACCCTTACTCTTATATCTCACACCGGACTGTCATAAATTATATTATTATTATTATATTATGTTCTCTCTTAACAACTGACTATCAACCAACATCCTGAATGTCAATACAGTACAATACTGTACATTCTATATATATATGTATATATATACTTTTTTTATATATATATTTTTCTTTTTAAGTTTTATTGAATAATGTGTATCTATATAGTAAAAAAAAAAAAAAAAAATGCGTATTGTATACTGTACTGTGTATGCTATTATTTGTATATTGTTGAGTGTAATTATGTGTATAACAGATGTTTAAATTGTGTTGTGTTAATTTGATGTTATTGTAAATTGGTATATGTCTCATCACTGTCACGACTGCTATGTTGATCGGAACTGCACCCAAGAATTTCACACACCATTGCACTTGTGTATATGGCTGTGTGACAATTAAAGTGATTTGATTGATTTGACATGACGTGGTTGCCACATGTTACCTCCCCTCCGGGCAGGATGTGGTCTCCGCGGGGTCTTTTATCCCTGAAAGAATAGGATAGGAAAAGAACACCTTT
Source organism: Myxocyprinus asiaticus (assembly GCF_019703515.2). Lineage (NCBI taxonomy): Eukaryota > Metazoa > Chordata > Actinopteri > Cypriniformes > Catostomidae > Myxocyprinus > Myxocyprinus asiaticus. Next base: position 7,534,741 of record NC_059354.1, on the reverse strand, counting down.
CCCAGCGCATATATTAAAAGTTAAAATGGTCCCAGCCGAATAACTGAATACTCTGTGGAGAGAAAACATAGAGAGAAAAGGCCGCTGCTGGCGCGGCCTGCTTCCATACTAGATATGTCTCTTCCCCTTCCTAGGGATGTGGGGAACTATACTACGATTTTTGGGGCATTGGGGGAGGCTACGTGCAGACCGGTGCACCTGCTACTACGCACGCAGCAGCTTGATTGCACCGGCAGTCCACGTAACACGGTCCAGCTAGTTGTGGCATTTCGTATAGGGACCCCTAGTGTCACTACATCGACACAACGTTGAGTGAGTGACAAAAGGGGAAAGTCTCGGTTACTGTCATATCCTCCGTTCCCTGATGGAGGGAACGAGACGTTGTGTCCCCCCCTGCCACAGCGTTGTACTACCTGCTGAAATGGCCGGGACCCTGTCTCAGCTCCTCAGCACAAAACCTGAATGAGTGGTTGCGAGCCAGCACCTTTTATACCCGTATGTCCGGGAGAGTGGCATGCAAATTCCCATTGGCCTTTTCTCAAAAATCGGAGGTGTTCGGGGCTCTCAAGAGCGACCCCTAGTGTCACTACATCGACACAATGTCTCATTCCCTCCATCAGGGAACGGAGGTTATGACAGTAACCGAGACATTTTTAATGCCGGTTTTCATTATCGTAATGCATGATGCAATGAATTTATATATAATTTTTTCAGGTTGCGGTAATGAGAATATCTTAATGACCATCTTTTTTTTTTCTTTGCATTGGTTTAATGAGAATTGTGGGGGTAAAATGTATGTAACAGTCATGAAAATAATTACACAATTTAAAAAATCTTAATGACCCTAAAATATAGGCTTGATTTTCTTTGATTTCAGAGTAAAATAGGACCAGGACATTTTCTTGACAGGTTCACCCACATGTTCTGGAAAATGACCTGGCTGCTCTTTTCCATACAATGAAAGTAAATAAGGTCTTGTTCTGTCAGCTGAAGAAAATTACAGAAAAGTACTTTTAAATTACTTAAAAGTACCATAAAAGTAGTCCATACAACTTGTTTGCTACATTCCAAGTCTTCTGAAGCCATATGATAGCTTGTTTTAGCTATCTGTTAATCGTTGAAAATCTTCCCCTCCACCTTAGCACTCAAATCTCATTCACACTTATTTAAAAACAAACATGTATGCATATATATATATATTATATTAACACGTATGCATTTGGAAAACACTTTATCTAAAGTGACTTATGTGTATTTCTTAGAAATCAAACCTATGACCTAGCTAGCATTGCTAGCATTATGTTACAGAACACAAACACGTTAAGATGTGTTGTGCCTGGTTTGACATCAGTGACATCCCTGATTCTCTCGTGTCCTCACAAAATGCTCAAGACAGAAAATATCAAGGTGGATATATCAAGAGAGAAAACACTAGACTGAGGGCTAAATGCAGAAGTCTTCACCAAGCAAAGAGACAAAAGTGCTTGAAGCTTCAGCTGTCAGTATCTGCTCCTGACACCAGCACCTTTGGGACATCAGCAGCTCTGTTTGTGTGTGTCTGTGTGTGCGTGTATTGAGCTTTTTGTAGTATTGGAGAAAAGTGTTATTGAAGCTCCCTCTAGTGTTTAAAGTTGAGCAATACAGTATGAACATTTTTTAAAGATGAAGACTTTTTTTCCTTCTTTTTTTCACCAATTTATTTTTTTTTTTTTTGGGGGGGGGAGAACACTCACCTGAGGATCTGATACTTGTCTTATCTATGCTGTAATATAATACAGCATATTATTATTCCTAAAATTTGGATTTTTGTGGTTGCACAACTGTCTAAATATCATTGCATTGGATAACAAAATCAAAAAGCAAGTGGTATCTGCAAAGAAATGATGCTAGAGATTCAACTAACTACACTTTTTTGCAATGACCACAAACATTTTTGCAGTAATATAACTGCCACTTACTTCAATATTTTGTTATCTTATTAAAAGACATTGATTTATATTTGTATTCATGTCTGGATGAATCTTTCACACATGCAAGTGTGGCTTTAGTTTTCAAATTCTTTTGCTGGACACTATGTAAATAACCTATAGCCATTATATTCAGATACTTGTCAACATTATCTATCACCTGTTACACCACAACCACAACAAATTACACCACTTTCTCATAAAGTTTTGTCAAAATCGTCCAGAGCTGTACATCTGTGGATGTTGTGTGTCTGAGGATGATGTTAATGTGTGTTTCTGCACGTATTTAACTGTGTATGTTGTTTGTGTGTGTTTGCAGGTGTTTATCTGGGATGTTGTTAAAGTGTTTCTTCAGGTGTTTATCTGGGGAAGTTGTTAATCTGTGTTTCTGCAGGTGTTTATCTGTAGATGTTGTTTGTGTGCTTTTTCTGAAGGTGTTTATCTGTGGATCTTATTTGTTTGTTTTTCTGCAGGTGTTTATCTGGTGATGTTGTTTGTGTGTGTTTATCAGGTGATGTTGTTTGTGTGTGTTTGCAGGTTTTTATCTGTAGATGTTGTTTGAGTGTGTTTGCATGTGTTTATCTGGGGATGTTGTTAATGTGTAATTCTGCAGATGTTTATCTGGGGATGTTAGTGTGTGTTTCTGCAAGTGTTTATCTGGGGATGTTGTTAATGTGTGTTTCTGCAGGTGTTAAGCTGTAGATGTTGTTTGTGTTTCTGCAGGTGTTTATATGTGGATCTTATTTGTGTTTCTGCAGGTGTTTATCTGTAGATGTTGTTTGTGTGTGTTTATCAGGTGATGTTGTTTGTGTGTTTCTGCAGGTGTTTATCTGTATATGTTGTTTGAGTGTGTTTCTGTAGGTGTTTATCTATAGATGTTGTTTGAGTGTGTTTCTGCAGGTGTTTATCTGGTGATGTTGTTTGTGTGTGTTTGAAGGTATTTATCTGTGGATGTTGTTAATGTGTGTTTCTGCAGGTTTTTATCTGTAGATGCTGTTTGAGTGTTTTTACATGTGTTTATCTAGGGATGTTGTTAAAGTGTTTATTCAGGTGTTTATCTGGGGATGTCGTTAATGTGTGTTTCTGCATGTGTTTATCTCTAGATGTTGTTTGTGTGTTTTATCTGAAGGTGTTTATCTGTGGATCTTATTTGTTTGTGTTTCTGCAGGTGTTTATCTGGTGATGTTTGTGTGTGTTTATCAAGTGATGTTGTTTGTGTGTGTTTGCAGGTGTTTATCTGTATATATTGTTTGAGTGTGTTTGCAGGTGTTTATCTGGGGATGTTGTTAATGTGTATTTCTGCAGGTGTTTATCTGGGGATGTTAGTGTGTGTTTCTGCAGGTGTTTATCTGTAGATGTTGTTTGAGTGTGTTTCTGCAGGTGTTTGTCTGGGATGTTGTTAATTAGTGTTTCTGCAGGTGTTTAGCTGTAGATGTTGTTTGTGTTTCTGCAGGTGTTTTATCTGTGGATCTTATTTGTGTTTCTGCAGGTGTTTATCTGTAGATGTTGTTTGTGTGTTTATCAGGGGATGTTGTTTGTGTGTGTTTGCAGGTGTTTATCTGTAGATGTTGTTTGAGTGTGTTTCTGCAGGTGTTTATCTGTAGATGTTGTTTGAGTTTGTTCCTGCAGGTGTTAAACTGGGGATGTTTTTTGTGTGTTTTTCTGAAGGTGTTTATCTGTGGATCTTGTTTGAATGTGTTTCTGCAGGTTTTTATCTGGTGTTGTTGTTTGTGTGTGTTTCCAGTTGTTTATCTGGGGATGTTGTTAATGTGTGTTTCTGCAGGTTTTTATCTGTAGATGTTGTTTCAGTGTTTTTAAAGGTGTTTATCTAGGGATGTTGTTAAAGTGTTTCTTCAGGTGTTTATCTGGGGATGTTGTTAATGTGTGTTTCTGCATGTGTTTATCTGTAGATGTTGTTTGTGTGTTTTATCTAAAGGTGTTTTTCTGTGGATCGTATTTGTTTGTGTTTCTGCAGGTGTTTATCTGGTGATGTTTGTGTGTGTTTATCAGGTGATGTTGTTTGTGTGTGTTTGCAGGAGTTTATCTGTAGATATTGTTTGAGTATGTTTGCAGGTGTTTATCTGGGGATGTTGGTAATGTCTATTTCTGCAGGTGTTTATCTGGGGATGTTAGTGAGAGTTTCTGCAGGTGTTTATCTGGGATGTTGTTAATGTGTGTTTCTGCAGGTGTTTATCTGTGGATCTTATTTGTGTTTCTGCAGGTGTTTATCTGTAGATGTTTGAGTGTGTTTGCAGGTGTTTATATGGGGATGTTGTTAATGTGTGTTTCTGCAGGTGTTTATCTGTATATGATGTTTGAGTGTGTTCCTTCAGGTGTTTATCTGGGGATGATGTTTTTGTGTTTTTCTGAAGGTGTTTATCTGTGGATCTTGTTTGAGTGTGTTTCTGCAGGTATTTATCTGGTGATGTTGTTTGTGTGTGTTTGCAGGTGTTTATCTGGGGATGTTGTTAATGAGTGTTTCTGCAGGTGTTTATTTGTAGATGTTGTTTGTGTGTTTTTTCTGAAAGTGTTTATCTCTGAATCTTGTGTGTTTGTGTTTCTGCAGGTTTTTATCTGGTGATGTTGTTTGTGTGTGTTTGCAGGTGTTTATCTGGGGATGTTGTTTGTGTGTTTCTGCAGGTGTTTATCTGGGGATGTTGTTAATGTGTGTTTCTGTAGGTGTTTATCTTTAGAGGTTGTTTGAGTGTGCTTCTTCAGGTGTTTATCTGGGGATGTTGTTAATGTGTGTTTCTGCAGGTGTTTATTTATAGATGTTGTTTATGTGTTTTTTCTGAAGGTGTTTATCTGTGGATCTTTTTTGTTTGTGTTTCTGCAGGTGTTTATCTGGTGATGTTGTTGGTGTTTTTTTCTGCAGGTGTTCATCTGTGGATATTTGTGTGTGTGTGTGTGTGTGTGTGTGTTTCTTCGGGGATATACTGTATCTGTGGATGTTGTTTGGATATGTTCCTGCAGGTGTTTATATGTGGGTGTTGTGTGTGTGTTCCTACATGTGTTTATCTGTGGGTGTTGTTTGTGTGTGTTCCTACAGGTGTGGTTCGGATGGATTATGGAGATGTCTCCTCTCGGAAGGCTTTAAGGGGGGCTCTGAAGTGTAAACCCTTCTCATGGTACCTGGAAAACATTTACCCTGACTCTCAGATTCCACGCCGATATTACTCACTCGGAGAGGTATACACATGTTTTTATATGTTATAAGAATGTAAATTTTCAGACATTTTCATAATCGATCGTCGTGGAAATTAACGATCAATTAATCGAATAATCGTTGTGTTAATATCACAAAACGCACGTGGAGGACTCAAAATAATATGAGTATGCAGCATACTGTTTAAATATCATTTAAATTATTACACTTAATGAATGTAGGTAATGGCATTTTCCTCTTAAAATATTCGTATTTCCCTGTATTTTAATACATTTAGGCTGTGTTTAGAACAAATTTATGAACTGGATTACTGTTAATGAATTAGGCTATTGCTAAAAATAGCTTATGTACATATTTGAGTTCAGTAAAACTTCACGTTGTGGATCGTGGGATATGTAGGACTTTAGGACATTTGGACTTATATTTGTATTTAAATAAATTAAGTAAAATCATAAAATGCTGCATAAACACAGTACTTAACATTTCAAATGGGATGATGATGTCAGCTGAATGTGCCTTCGTGCTTTCCCAGCGATCACTGGAGTAAATGTATGAAACAAAGAGATCAACAGTGCTTGTTGTCATGTTGTACTTTAACACACTATCAAGGTGTGTGCAGAAAAGTTAATTTATAGAGAAACGCTTCTACATTGTTTACATTGTGCCCGCTTGGCCGCTTCGTCTCTGATCTGTGGCTGTGTGGCTCTTTAAGAGACATATAGTGCCAGGCGCCCTCTAGCTGCAGATAACTGTATAGACAGCCTTATCAACTTCTGATTGCATGATTACTGAAAGCATTTATCCTGAAATTAATTAGTCGATGATCGATAAGCTTAATCAATCAAATTATTAATGACAATGAATCGATTTTCGATTAATAATTAACATCCCTAATATGTGGTCATTCAAAGAGCCAGAGTTTTGAATAAATTGTTTCAATTTTAGGATTTCCTTCTAAGGCACACATTTGAATGTGCACATTTATTTTGCGTGCAGAGGCCTCTGCAATAAAAACTATTTCACTTCCTGCCCAGAAACTGTTGTGGTTGAGATGTTCAACACTGCTGGTGTAACTGCAGTCTGCTTCATACTGTTTTTACTGCATAATCCATTCAGTACTGCTATTCAATTGTAAACCACACCAATAAGTCACACATTCATTTATTATTATTTATTATTGATTATTTCACACCATATAAGGCAGACATTAAATACAGATTCAGCCAAACCTGACAATATATTGCTAAATGAATAGATCACTCATATCAGGAATAATTTGCAGACAGTGACCAGGGACTCTCAAGCTCCAAAAAGAACAAAAAGCACCATACAAATTGTCAATATGAATATTGTGCTATATTGTGAATATACATCTGAAGCCATGACAGAAGGTTGAAAACCATTGTCATTCACTGATATTTTGCCATCTTCTGTGGCTCTCAAATCTCATTCACATGTCTGCATTTTCAAACCTGACGTATTGCTTTCAGTTACGAGACAAGCGATAACCAACGCGTTTGCAGTCATTAGTGTGAAACTTGGCCTGACGCATCTTAATGCGGCAAGTATGAATATGCTTGTTCATGAATTTCAGTCTTTTTCTCACAGCTATTGTATGAATTAAGAAGACTTGGAATATAACACGCAAGTCAAATGTTGAATGTGAAGCTTTTCCTCATTTATATTTTTTCATAAAGCCCATGGACAAAGTTTGCCTGTAACAAAAAACATTTCTTGAATACAGTTGATGACTCTTTTCACTGATTATAGATAACACAGGACACTGAATTGTATGAACTTTTCAGACTTTGTCCTCTTATGTCTGTAGATCAGAAATGTTGAGACCAACCAGTGTGTGGATAACATGGGCCGCAAAGAGAATGAAAAGGTTGGTTTTTTCAACTGTCACGGAATGGGCGGCAACCAGGTGAGAACATTTCCTCCTCTAATAACAATAGGAATTTAAAGATTTTCTAACACTAGTTTTCTCTTATGTCTGTTTAACTTTCAGAGACCTAAACAATTATATTGAAATTTTCTCCTTATTGAATGTGTTTTTACTGATCTCACAGTGAAATTGGAAACAGTATATTAACATTTCTTTAGCTAAAATTGGACTGTGCTTACCAAAATTCGAAACTGCTGATAATAATACGTTTATTTGTTATAGCGCCTTTCTACAAACTCAAGGTTGCTTTACAAGTAACAAGCAAGTATACATAAAAAAGAAAGAAAAAAATATGATGCCACTTGTTATTGAGTCGGCATAATGTGGCCGATCCTAGGGTCCCAGAACTGTTGGAGCAACTTCCCGACTTCCCATGTGATCATCTTGGTTTTTAAGAAGCCACTGGTTATAAACATAATTTATATGCATTATAATTTACTGTACATTAACACAATTTGACCAAAAAATATATGATTTCTTTTTCAAGCAGTAATGAATTCATGAACTGTTAAGAAATGTGACTATTTTAAACTAATGAGGACTATTAATATTAATTGAACTGTATATTTTCTGGTGTATTCAAAATACCTATCTCCATGTAATGTAGTAAACAGCATAAAAATAGTTTTGTTAAGTATATTAAAATATATGTAATGTATATTGGTGTCAAGGTTGTCATAGCCTGAGGGTGGAAATGGAGATAAGCTTCCATTACCTATAAAATACTCTAGAAGGCATGCACCTCAAACAGCCTCTGACAACCAAGTCCAGCTCCTGGCCTTCTTGTGTGGCTCAGTCAGAGTCTGGCGACACTGTTCCTACTGACAGGAGAAGGAGCGAAAGGCAGACAACTGGCGCCTTAAAACCACTTGCTTTGGGCAGATGGGGCTCGTCAACCTTGACTGGTATTCCATCTAGGAGAAGTAAACTCTGACTACAAACCTCCGCAAACCTCCGGGGATGGAGTCCCTAAGGCAGTCCACTGCTGACACATCAACATGGTTCTTGCAACTCCTGCGACAACACCGGTGTCAAGTTGTACTGGCTTTTACCTTTCCCTTGGGTTATATCAGTGAAGTGGAGAGGGGAGAACTGCTGCATGGGCACCAGCCTGCCTCCTGAAATACTGCCCAGGCCTGCGCCATGGAGAGGACACTCCAGCGTTTCTCGACTGTGATGGCACAACACAGGAAAACAGCTGTGTGGCAGGGGCATGGTTGAGTGTCTGTCCAGGGGGAGGGGAAGCAGTAAGGATTCATCCCTGGAAGACAATTAGGTCTAACAGCTGTTTCTTGTTGCAGTAATTCGGTAAAAGCGATAAGAGGAGCCCACGCCAGAGCCAAGGAGAGCGAGAGAGTGCCACACAGCAGTGCAAACGCATTAGAGTGTTAAACCCATACCACTGAGTGTTTATTGTGAATAAAGAGTGTGAAGATGCCTGAACCACGCTTCCTCATTCCTTCAGTGACCAGTCCTGTTACAGTGGTGCCGAAACCCGTGAACCTTGAGGAAGATAATATGCCGTCGTGGAGTCCTCACTGCTGGCCAGAGTCATCAAGTCCTTCACCAGAATGCACCAGGTGCAACACCAGGCCCTGCTTGAGCTGCGTCGAGACCAAGACCAGTGCTTCCAAGCGATTCTACGGGCTCAAGCAGAAGAACGGCAGGCGCTCCGAAGCTTCATACACCAGGAGCAAGGCTTGGCCATGACCCTGGACCCAACACCTTCCATGCCCCCACTCACCCTGTTGAAAATGGACCCGCACGATAAACCAGAGTCTTTCCTCGACTTGTTTGAGCGAACGGCGGAGCTCTGGAAATGGACAAAATCACAGTGAGTGGCCCACCTCCTGCCACTGTGGTCTGGGGAAGCCCAGCTTGCGGCCCAAATCCTGCCTGCAGCGAACCTCCTGGTGTATGAGGACTTGAAGAAAGCCATATTGCAATGGGTAGGCCGCAGCCCTGAGCAACAATGACAGCACTTCCGCTGATGCTGAGTGAGCGTGGCCACCCATTTGCTTTTGCCCAACACCTCCGTGACACTTGCCGGAAGTGGCTTCTGGCAGAGGAGTGTGATGTCGAGGGAGTCTTTGATCTGGTGGTGCTGGAGCAATTCGTCCTTCGTCTGCCTACCGGAACATTAGAATGGGTCCAGTGCCACTGTCCGGTGTCGCTGGAAGAGGCCATCCAGCTGGCTGAGGACCATATGGCGGCATACCCGGGGGCAGAGTAGCCCTCGATTTCTCTCTCTCCCCACTCTCTCTCTTCACTCTCCCTCTCCCTCTTGCTTCCCCTCTAACCGCCCCCAACCCATGTCTGGTCCCCGCCAGGAAACGGGACGTTTACTCCCAAACCGGCTCCACGGTCACTGGGGTTTGTCCAGCCGGTGGTTCCCCCTGTTTCTTTTCGCTCTTCCCCCCAGGTTGGGAAATACGCTGCTGCGGGTGCGGGCATAACATCTGGGCCGGATTGTTGGAGCCTGGGCACTTCCAGGACCAATGCCCCATGATGGAACTGGGAGTATTGGTCCAGGTCCCCGACAACCCACGGGCCGCTGCCGATTGAGCTGGAACATACCGCATACCTGTGAGTGTCAGGGGAAGTACATATAAAGCCTTGGTGGATACTGGTTGTAATCAAGCCACTATTCACCAATGTTTGGTTCAAGATGAGGCTCTGGGCATGGGGTGGAAGGTGAAGGTGTGGTGTGTGCACAGGGATATTCAAATTTACCCTATAGTGACAGTCACTATTCAATTTTGGGGACAAAAACATAGTGTCGAGGCTGCAGTTAACTCCCGCCTCACCTATCCACTAATTTTGGGAATGAATTGACCAGCATTTACTTCTTTATTGAGGGGAATGTGTGTGGATGGGTCCTGGGACAAAGCATATTGGTGTGTGGTGTGTGATTTGCTGGCTGGGGAGGCGGAGCCAGGGCCATCTATGTTAGCTCCATGTCAGGATGACATATGGGAGAGGGAATTCTCTGCTTCCCAAGCCCTAAGAGTATCCCTGCTGGGGATTTCCCTCTGGATCAGTCACGAAACGAGACCCTTAGGCATGCCTTTGATCAAGTGAAAGTGATTTATGGTCAGTATCTCCAGCCAGATGTTGCACTCACTTATCCATACTTTTCAGTTATTAGAGATAGGTTGTATCGAGTGATGCAGGATGTTCAGACAAAAGAAGATACAACCCAGTTGTTGATACTGAAGAGCCAAAATGCTATTCCAGATGGCTCATCATAATTCAATGGCAGGTCACTTAGGGTGAGAAAAAACACTAAACCGTCTAATGGCCCATTTCTATTGGCCAGGCATTCACGGGGATGTTCGCAGGTGGTGCGCAGCATGCCATGAATGTCAGTTGGTGAATCCACCAGCCACCTCAAGAGCGTCATTGTACCCTCTGCTGTTAATCGAAGTCCCCTTCGAGAGAATTGGCATGGACCTCGTTGGGCAATTAAAATGGACGGCACGTGGACATCGCTTTGTGTTAGTTCTGGTGGATTACACATGCAATATCCGGAAGCAGTGCTTTGCACAACATCTTAGCACACAGTGTTGCGGAGGCACTCTTCAGAATTATCTCCCGAGTGCGAATTCCGAAAGAAGTCCTCACTGATAAAGACACTACTTTCATGTCAGGTAAACTACATGAGCTATACGGATTGTTGGGTATTAAATCGATTTGCACCAGTGTTTACCACCCACAAACAGATGGGTTGGTAGAATGATTTAATAAAACCCTGAAAAATATGATTTGTAAATTTGTGTACAAGGACGCTAGGAATTGGGATAAGTGGCTCAAACCCCTATTATTTGCAGTTCAAGAGGTTCCGCAAGCCTCCACAGGGTTTTCCCCGTTCGAGCTACTGTATGGGCGTCAACCACACACCGTGTTCGACGTCATGCGTTAAGCTTGGGAGGAGGTACCTTCCAATAGTAAAAAAAAACTCCACACCTTGGATCAACTAACACAGGAGAATTTTCTCTAAGCTCAAGAACGTCAAAGCAGACTGTATGATAGGGGCACTCAGCTATGGGAATTTGAGATAAAGTGCTTGTATTACTCCCCACATCGAGCTCCAAATTACTCGCCAAGTGGCAAGGGCCCTTTGAGGTCACACGTTGAGTGGGAGATCTCAATTATGAGGTAAAATGAATGGATAGAGGTGATACACATCAAATATGCCATCTCAACCTCCTGAAATTATGGATGGAGGTGGTCCCTGTGACACTGGCAACAGTGGTTCTGGAGAGGGCGGAGCATGAGCCGTAGGTGAACTTAAAAGCCAATCATCTCATCCTGGTCACTTGTAGAGACCACCTCTCACCATCTCAACTTACAGACATTGCTAAGTTGCAGAAAGAATTTGCGGACGTGTTCTCGCCTCTTCCTGGTCATACAAACCTCATACAGCACCACATCGAGACCACACCTGGGGTAGTGGTACATACTCATCCCTACCGACTTCCCAAGCACAAGAAAATATTGGTACAAGAAGAATTGGATACAGTGCTTGAGATGGGAGTAATAGAAGAATTCCACTGGTCCAGCCCAGTAGTGCTGGTTCCTAAAAGCGACGGGTTGGTCTGGTTCTGTGTGGATTATCAGAAAGTAAACACGGTGTCTAAATTTGATGCATATCCAATGCCTCGTATTGATGAACTGCTCGATTGGTTAGGCATAGCTCGTTTTTATTTGACACTGGATTTGACAAAGGACTATTGGCAAATCCCCTTAACCCCAATATCCCATGAGAAAACAGCCTTCTCAACATGTTTGCTTTCACCAATCCATGATGCTTCCGTTCGGTTTGTTTGGGGCTCCGGCTACGTTCCAGCGGCTCATGGACCAAGTCCTCAGACCGCACGCTGCTTATGCTGCTGTCTATTTATACTATATCATTATTTACAGTAATGATTGGCAGCGGCACCTGCAACATCTGCAGGCTGTCCTGAGATCGTTGAGACAGCGGGGCTTATGGCAAACCCGAAGAAGGGCACAATTGGGCAGGTGAGACTTCTCTCTCCCTTTCATTTTGCAGATGGACGGTTCAGACAGGGGGTTGGGGGCAGTGCTCTTGCAGGTGATTGAGGGGGAGGAACGGCTATTGCTGTACATTAGTCGGAAGCTCTCTTTGAGAAAGACTAAGTACAGCACCGTGGAGAAGGAATGCTTGGCTATTAAGTGGGCTGTCCTCACTCTCTGTTACTACCTGCTGGGGCGGGTCTTCTCCCTCTGTTCATATCACACCCCGCTAAAGGTGGCTCCACTGCATGAAGGATACTAACGCATGGATCACCCGTTGGTATCTGCCATTACAGCCTTTTAAGTTTGAGGTGGTCCACAGGCCGGGGGCACAGATGGCTGTCACGGATTTCCTCAACAGAAAAGGGGGGGAGTGGTGGGCAGGCCGGATTGCTCCCTGGCCTGAGTCGGGCAGTGGTGGTGTGTGGCGAGGGCATGGTTGAGTGTCTGTACAGGGGAGGGGAAGGAGTAAGTATTCATCCCTGGGTGACAATTAGGTCTAACAGCTGTTTCTTGTTGCAGTAATTTGGGAAGAGCGATAAGAGGAGCCCATGCCAGAGCCCAAGAGAGAGAGAGAGTGCTACACAGCAATGCAAACACTTTAGAGTGTTAAACCCATACCACTGAGTGTTTATTGTGAAAGAACATGAAGATACCTGAACCACGTTTCCTCATTGCCTCAATGACCAGTCCGGTTACAAGCAGTTACCGGTTATAAACCAAGCTCGATTGGTGTAGAGCATGGCGCCAGGGGTGGTTTTCAACAGTGGGAGGGGCCACCGCACCTCACTGGACAGCTACCGCCTGCCTTAAGCTGAGCGGCCCCCAGCCAATAATGTGCTGTCCTGCCATGGTCTGCCTGCCTCATTGGGTGCAGAGGGCTTAGGACTATATCCTGACCAGTGGATTGGAACCTGGCACCTGACAAACACAATAAAAATAAGAAGAGACAAGCTCTCAACTGGATGCTGGAATGTATGGACAATGATCACCAGATTATCAGCGGATCTCCAAGAGTTGAGTGACACCCGCAAAGCAGCAGTGATAAACAACTAACTGCTTAGACTGCAAGTGGATATAGATGCCGTGCAGGAAACTTGCTTGATGGAATCTGGCATCTTAAGAGAAAAGGACTACACTTTCTTCTGGATGGGAAAGGGTGCAAGCTACAGCAGAGAACTTGGTGTTGGCTTTGCAGTCCAAAACTCACTGCTGAAGATGACAGAGACTTGCATCACAAAATGCTGCCACCTTAGGAATGTCCTCAGCATGCACTCCTACCACAGTGTTGACTGCGACATGGACCACTCTCTTGTATGCAGCAGGGTCAGGCTCCAAAAACTGACATACAGAAAGGGTGGAAAACAGAGGGAGATGCCCAACAAAAGTGGAATAGACTGAGGGATAGAATCCACAGCACTGCCTTCTCTGTCTTTGGAAGGAAACAGGGGAAGTCTCAAGAATGGTTTGAAACCAACTCAGAGAAAATGTCAACCGTTCTCAAAGAGAAGCAGGCAGCACTATTGGAATATAAGCAACACCCAACACAGTCCACATTGCAAGCTCTGAGGGCAGCCAGAAACAAAGTACAAAAAAAAAACAAACAAAAAAAAAAAACCTGCCAGATGCTGCACAAACGACTACTGGTTGCAACTCTGCAACAACATCCAGCTAGCAGCTGACTCAAGCAACTTTCGTGGCATGTATGATGGCATCGAAAAAGCCATTGACCCAATACAGAACAAGACAGCCCCAATAAAGTCTGCATCTGGCTAAACAATCATAGAAAGGAGCAAGCAGGTGGAGAGGTGGGTAGAGCATTACTCTGAGTTGTTCAGCACGGCCAACGTGATCTCTGATTCCGCACTGGAAACCATCGAACCTCTGCCTGTCATGGAACAGCTTGATGAACTACCAACCTTGGACAAGCTGAACAAAGCCATAGACAACTTGCCTTCCCACAAAGCACAAGGGCTTGACAGAATTCCGCCAGAGGTAATTAAATACAGAAAGGGCATTCTCCTGAGGAAGGAGCCATACCTCAAGATATGAAAGACTGCAACATCGTCACCTTTTACAAAAATAAGTGAGACAGAAGCGACTGTAACAATTACAGAGAAATATCTCTGTTAAGCATCATCGGCAAAGTCTTTGCTAGGATAATACTGAATAGACTACAAAAGCTAGCTGACAGAGTCTACCCTGAATCACAGCACGGGTTTAGGCCAGAACACTCTACAATAGATATGATTTTATCCCTTCGACAGCTTCAGGAGAAATGCAGACAGCAGAGGCAGCCACTGTACATTGCCTTCATCGACCTTCAACCTATCCAAAAACACAGCAGATGGGACAAGGTGTGGAGGATTCCCCCATCAATCAACATCAACAACCATGAACTGGAGGTGGTTCACAAATTAACTTACCTTGGCTCAACTGTTATGTATGATCTGATCTTGGACACAGAGATAAACAGGCGCATTGACAGGGCATCAACAACAATGTCTAGGCTGTCAAAGCAGGTATTGGAAAATAACTAGCTGACTGTTTACACCAAGGTGGCAGTCCACAGAGCCTGTGTCCTCAACAGCATGTTATACTGCAGTGAGTCCCAGATGCCCTATGCAAGACAGGAGAAGAGGATTACTGCACTTCACATGCGTTGCCTGCACCGCATACTCAACATCAAGTGGACCAGTTGAATAACAAACAATGAGGTCCTTGCCTGCACAAAATGCACCAGCCTCAAAGTAATTCTCCAGCAGCGTCGACTCCACTGGCTAGCCCATGTGCATCACATGCAGGACCGAAGGATCCCAAAAGACCTGCTGTACGGGGAGCTAGCCACAGGGAAGCGTGCAACAGGACAACCTCACCTCCGCTTCAGAGACATGTGCAAGTGTGATTTTAAAATGCTTGGCCTGAATGCTGATAGGTGGGTGGAGCTAGCCAGCGACAGAGACCTGTGAAGGCAGGAACTAGCCAGAGCCCTCCACAGGGGTGAAACCAAGTTGAGACAGGCAGAAGAAGAAAGGTGTCAACTCCAGAAGAACATGACGATCACTCCATCTGACACAGCCTTGAGATGCGGTCATTGCGGTAGAGTCTGCCACTCCCGAGTAGGAATTTACTGCCACAGAAGATGCTGCACTCAAGAATCTCATGGTGCAGAACTACAGTATAGTCTCTTGAGACCGACAGGAGCCATGGAGTATTAAATTAGTAAAAAAAGTATATTTAATGAATTTAATGACAGAACAGCACACATACACACACACATTCACACACACACACACACACACACACACACACACACACACACATGTTGGTGCAGCTGTCCTTATGAGGACTCTCCATAGACATAATGATTTTTATACTGTATGAACTATAGATTCTATCCCCTGTTGGGCCTCATGTATTCAGATAGAAGACAAAGGCAGGCCTTACACAGTCGTAAAAACATAACTCAAGCCCCCACCTTCTAAGTCATAAATTTTACTGATAAAAATCGTGCCAAAATCAAATAAAGGGAGTCCAAAACAGACTACAGATCCATGAAGCCTTGCTCACTAAAGGATCAAGCTCTCAACTTCTATTGGATGAGGCACACAACAGAATGTCCCTCAAACATGACATCATCAGGAGTTGAAATAATTCTGAAATGCGTCCAGAATTCGCTTCCAGCGACTTTGCTTGCAGTGTGTGGACGCAGTTCAACGCTGCTCTCACGTGCAACCTCGTGGCACAAGGAAGTAATGTCTGACTTGAAACTGTAGCCATACAATCTCTATCTCACTGGACGAGTTGAGATTACTCTGTGTTCAACCAAACACTCTAACGGATCCGAAGGAGACCGCCGAGCAATTCGCATCTTCATCCGTTTGCCTACAGAAGTGAAGAGATTAAAGATTTCTCTTCCATCTTCAATCAAGTAGACATTTCTGAGTTCTCCGCCAGCCCGCCGAGAATCAACAGCCGTACCGCCCGCCGACAATCAACAGCCGTACTGCCCGCCGACAGAGCGAGGAAACGGCCTCCTGTCATCACCCGAGCCTCAAGGAACCAGGTCAAAGTTAAAGGACGGAGGAAAACACATTCTACCTGTGTCCTCATGCGATTCAAGTAAGAGGTTACGTCTGGGCAGAGATAGAATATTATAGTGTGTTATTCTTGTGTTTCAAGGTTTTTGCTTGTACAGTTTACGGATCGCCATGTCCGCTCATTATTAATACTCAGGGTATTAATTATCACAAATTTGTTTTGCTGTATTGTGGTCCAACCAAATTGGATTGTGCAATTTCGCCATCGCGGGTGAGACAGAAACTGAGTTCATCCATTAGTGTCAAATAACACAGGACTTTTACGAGCCCCGCTCGTAAAACCGCATCTCTGAGTGATGAACACAGCTGCTTTCTCTCCCACTATCGTGAAATCAGCTTTAGGGCTGTCACTTAAACATCTCTCTCTCTCTCTCTCTCTCTCTCTCTCTTACTAATCACACACACACACACACACACTGTCACACACACACACCTTATGTTTTATAGGATTATTTTGATTTCCATATCTAATCATATCACTGTTTAGTTTGTAGTTGTAAGTCGGACGTTTATTGACTGCATTGTATTAATTATTAATTGATATTACTGCATAAATAAACTTTGTTTATATTACAAAGAGAAGTGTTTTGGTTTGTTTTGCATATGCCTGTGTCATGCTGATGGGATGTCAGTGCTCGGATTCAAACCTTCATTCATTGTTTTTTTCCCGAAAATCGATATTCTTCTGATGCCGATTTTCCTAAGAAAACAATCTAATATGGAGACTGTTTTACTATTCGGTTTTTAGTCCCTGATTTCAGGGTGGTGCCCCGTCAATGATAATTGATAATTATCTTTGATTGAATTGAATGATCAATAAGCTAGTGTTAATTTTAATTAATGTTTCATCGATGTTAACAATTAACGATTATCTTTGATAATTGTTGATTTAAAGGATTTAAAAAAGCTAATATATTATTTCTCATCGGTTCTATTGATTATTTGATATAATTGATATAATTATTAATTATTTCTGATAGTAACACTGATCTAAACAACCGGTAAAGCCCCACACCCCTAACCCTATCCCTACCCTTAAAACTTTCTGCATTTGTACATTTTCAAAAAAAAACATTGTTTAGTATGTTTTTTTCTAAGCGATTTGAATTATGGGGACACTAGAAATGTCCCCATAAACCACATTTATAGCATAATAGCCTTGTAATTAACAGTTTGTAACCTAAAAAAATGTCCTTGTATCCCACCCAAACCTGCCCACACACACACACACACACACACACACACACACACAAAACTCGCTGAAAATCATTTGGAATAGTTAATAGTTATAGTTACAGTATATCTTCTGAATTGGCTCCACTGTGTGCAGAGGTGGGTAGTAATGCATTACATTTACTCCATTACATTAACTTGAGTAACTTTAAAAAAAAAAAAAAAAAAAAAACTTTTAGAGTAGGTTTAAAAGTGGGTACTTTTTACTCTCACTCAAGTCAATTTCTATTGAATTTTATTTACTTTTACTTCTATACAATGGGCAGCGTTCCTGTCGTTACATTACTGGGTTTAATTTTAATTAATGTGTAATTTATTGAGAAATTATTGAATGGGACTTTTACGAGAGTGGACGTTCACTCAGCTGCACGCGCTGCTGTCACGGACTGTCACTCAAGTCATCAATGCTGCAGCATCAAACTCTTCAAAATGAAACGCTTTCTTCACTCCGCACAGTGAAAAAAAATAATAGTTTCGTCATGCAGTGCCTTCATTTAACACCAAGACAAGCTGATATTTCAAGATTAAAATCACAGCTTCAATTTAAGGCAGCACGCTGAGGTAGGTTTTGGCTCTAATCCTAACGCGGGCTTTTCTGTGTAATGAGATGGTCATTTTCAGGGTGATAATGTAACTGGGCTCTTATGACATCAATTTTTAAGTGTTCATTTTTAAATCAGTGCAGCAATATATCAGTGCGCTTTGTCCCGCTTCCCGCATGTCATGAGCAGAATTTACGCATTTACTGGAAACTATTCTAGCTACTTTGGGCAGATTAACTGTATAAATTCATGTAAACATCCAAGTTAACTGTAAATGCCTTTTGCTCTACTGTTCGCGTGATTAGACAGAATTTCTGCACGTGCACAGCTAGGGGCTTGAGGCACGCGCATGAAAGATGTGCGGGCGCGAGGCGATCATATGGCGAAGAGAGTGGCTGTGTCCGAAATTGTTCACTCATTCACTAATTCCTATATAATGAATGGCATTGAGTGCACTAGATCTCAGCAGTGAGTGAACTAAATGAGTGAATTCGGACTCTGACGTATACACCGAGTGCCGGAGCTCAGGCTGTCACAGGAACAACGTCATATATGAACTTTTATTATACTTGGGCCTTACTTGTTATTCTTATTAAATAATATATTAATACAATAAATCTTCATTCTGTTTGTCATTTTTAATATATACTGTGTGTTAATATAAAGAGTAATCACATTTGATCAAATAAAGAGTACATTTTAAAATGCATCTGTATGTTTTGTCTCTCTATATGTTATTATGTTAATCAAGTAATGATGTCAAAAAGTAATTTAATACATTCAGCATGAAATAAAACATTGCAGGAGTGAATGAAGCAGTAAACTCCCAGCTCGAACGTCTTCCCCATGGTGGATTGTGGGCAATTAACTGTTGTCGAGTGCACATCAAATGTACACATTAAATTAGAGTGCATTGTGGTTAAGAAAGAGTGAACAAATGTAGGGAATGAGTGGCTTACTCAGAATTCAGTCCTACACTCCTACAAAATGCGGACACCCAAAATGCACTACTGTATATAGTGTATGGGGGTGGTTTCAGACACAGCGAGTGTTCCACGACCGGGGTTTATGCCCTACGCAGGCTGAGTACTCTGCATTTAGAGAGCAGCGGTACTGCTGTACAGAACTAATGATCTAAATTCTTTCGACACTGAAAACTGTAACTACACTGAATTAAGAATCCACGCAGGACTTTAAAAGCTATGAAATAGTGAAAGTAGACATTAATATAGCATGATCTTGCTTTGGTTTATATTTCAGCATTATATATAATGTCCTTGTGGGACATTTTCACGTTTTCACTGTAATAATTACTAGAAATGTTTCCAAACCTCTCTTCTTATTGACAAATTCATCCATATCTGACAAGAGCCCTTAAAGGGATAGTTCACCCAAAAATTTAAATTCTCATTATTTAATCACCCTCATGCCATCCCAGATGTGTATGACTTTCTTTCATCTGCTGAACTCAAATGAAGATTTATAGAAGAATTTCTCAGCTCTGTAGGTCCATACAATGCAAATGAATGGGTGGCAACATTTTAAAGCTAAACAAAACCACAGAAGTCAGCATAAAAGTAATCCATAAGTGGTTAAATCAGTATCTTCAGAAGTGATGTGATAGATGTGGATGAGAAACAGAGAAACACATCACCTTCACATTCTTCTTCTTCTTGTGTTTTTTGTGATTCACATTCTTCTCTGCATATCACCCCCCTGCTGGGCAGGGAGAAGAATGTCTAGCAAAAAATGGCAAATATTGATCTGTTTCTCAGCCACACCTATCATATCACATCTGAAGATATGGATTTAATTACTGAAGTCTTATGGATTACTTTTATGCTGCCTTTATGTGCTTTTGAAGCATCACAATTTTGGCCTACAGAGCTAAAATATTCTTCTAAAAATCTTAATTTGTGTCCCTTTAAAGTGATAGCTCAGCCATAATTTAATATTCTGTCATCATTTCCCTACCCTCATGTTATTCCAAACCAGTGTGACCCTTTGTATTATGTGGAACACAAAATATGTTAGACAGAATTTTGGGGACTGACAGTCTTGTCACCATTCACTTTCAAAATATGGAGAGAAAAAAATTGTGTTGCATGGAAGAAAGAAAGTCATAAGGGTTTGGAACAACATGATGGTGAATGATGACAGAAGTCCCATTAATAATAATAATAATTCTGTAATACATGTTAAATGTGTATTATGTAATCGAATATAGGGGAGTTAACATCAGTTATGTCATTTGTGAAAGTAACGAGTTACTCACTAATTGAGTACTCTTTTAATTGGATACTTTCTTACTCTTACTCAAGTAATTATTTATGTTAGTACTTTTACTTCTACTTGAGTAAAAAAAAAAAAAAAAAATTATTTTTATTTTTTTATTTTTTTTTAGTAATTGTACTTTTACTTGAGTACAGTTTTTGGCTACTCTACCCACCTCTGACTGTGTGAATATAGAACATGTTGTGAATAAAAAAAAATATTTCAGATCAAATACTTTTGAATAAACTGCTAAATTTGTTCAAAGTGTTAACAATTGTGTCAGCCAGCTGTGACCTTTTTGTGTGACTTTTTCTATGACAGTTAATGTGCAATTTTTTTTTCCCCCACCAAAACTGTTGTTGAGTGTCAGCTGTTGTTATGAAAAGTGTTTACCAATATTTAAGTAATATTATATTTTATTTAGTTGATTTAAACAAAAGTTGCGATTCTGCTACGTCGGGTCTCTGAGGGTTAAATAAATTATATGTCAATGATGAAATGATAATGGAATGAATGTTGATGATCTTTCTCAATTTCCCAATTTCATAATTAATTCTCAGCTGATCTTCCTGTCCTGCAGGTGTTCTCATACACAGCTGATAAAGAGATACGTACAGATGATCTGTGTCTGGATGTGTCACGGCTTAATGGACCTGTTGTCATGCTGAAGTGCCACCACATGAAGGGGAACCAGATGTTTGAATATGATGCAGAGGTACAGTTTGCCTGCATATTCTCACACACTGAATCTAAATTGAACATTAGACAGAACATGAACCATGTGAAGTCATGTTCACATTAAACATACATGCAGTTGTGCAGCTGTGTAGTACAACTGAAGTTTGGGACTAGTAAATAGAAGGTTGCTGGTTCAAGCCCCGTAAGTAATGAGTTATAAGCTATCACCTGATCAAGACACTTGGGGGAAGTGACTCAGTTAAGCCCACCCAAGTTTTGCCTGTTTTCTCATACTTATCTAAATTGCCTTCCAGTAAAGTGGGTATTATAGAAGATTAATCTCTCATCTTAACATTGACTGACAAAATTAAGTTATTTTTTTTTATTGAAAACTTCAAAAGTCCAGAATGGGCTTAAAAAGGAACCATTTAAGCCCATGTGTGTTCCAAATAAGCCCACTACGCTTTATGTAAATGATTCACATTTAATTAAATAAACACTTCAACTGTGATTCATTTTTGATTAATCAATCAAAAATGTAATTAAAAAATACATGTAATTAAATAAATAACTGCTTAAAATTGATTCAATATGGATTACAGTTAGTAGTTAGTAGTTACAGATATTTGACGTTTTTCAACATCCATTCAACAATAACCAAGTATAATTGCTCGGTGTGGATATTTCTCTAATATTACCATGATACCTCTAACATGTTCATAAATTTTATCTTCAGAAAGTCTGCAATCTCTTTGTCATGCTATTTTCTTTAGCTGAGCATCTCTTTGGAGCCTTATTTTTAGGCCCTATCCACCTTTTTCCTGAACACGGAAGTGTTCCACGATTCGCCTGTATTAAATGTTTCTGTCTCCAGTGTTTTCACATGCATATTCTTAGTGGGTAATGTGATGTTTAAAGGAAAAAACGTGGCTCAAAAAAACAAAAACAAAAATCTGGATAACCACTTAATTATCACATGGCTTAATTCATATCGCGGTGCCATTTTGTGGCCCTCTTCAGCCAGTCATGGCCCGTTCGGCATAACGCAGCGGTCTGTTTCAGCTTATCGCCTCCCGTTCTGTCCCATTCTGCCACATTTCACGGCCGGCCCACCGGGAAAAGTCCACCCCTGCTCTTCATTACCCCTCCTAATGGCATATTTATGTTCAGCCAGATGATCTTGCAATCGTCTTTTTGTTCTAAAAATATTGAAAACCTTACATTGTGGACATTCCAATCAGTAGACAACATGAATAGTTTTACAGTTAATAAAGTGTTTGATAGAATAAATCTTATTTTTTTTTTCCATCTAGAAATGTTTTTTTTTTCCTTGAACTACATTATCGCAGTGATTGCAATGATGACATTTAAAACAACCCATAGGTTTATCCCCTAACCAGTGATATTCACGAGTGGGTGGTAGATAATCTGTCACCTAAGGTAGTGCTTTTCTTAAAACTTATCATTGGAAGATCTGGGAATTTTTTAGGATAATCCAGTTTACTTTTTCAGCAATCGTGCTATATTATGTAACAAAATAAACTTTATTTGATGTTTCAGATCTCCTTTTCCTTTTTAAAAAATCTGTCCTTGTCATATTTTTCACATTGTTTTAGCTTTTTGGATAGTTTTGAACTTAAACCCTCTGTTTAAAAAGTGTTTTTCTAAGTCCTTAGTTCCCTTTCATAGAACTCGAGCTGCGTATGCTCACTATGGGGACACCATCCGAGAGTCACGTGGTCTGAAGCCCTTATACAATCATGGCAATTTATTGGCTGATGGCGCTTAAGCGACGCCCCCTAGGGAGCTATGTCACGGGCTTGATAAAGGCACTCCCTTTCGCACCATCGAGTTCATTATCAAATCAAGTTCACCATTCTTCGTGCCTCGGATGCTCGAAGCACTTTGTCTCAAGTACAACATGTTGTTCCCCCATTATATGCTGGGACCGGTTTAGTGTCTAACCCATTTTTCAGTACACCAGTTTAGCTCAGTTTCCCCCGTAATTTGTGCTGGCGATTGAGCATTGAATATTTTCAGCTTGAGTTTTGCCTCTGCCTCCATGACAAAGTGTCTCGGGGCACGTGTAATACCACTCAGTATACAATAAAAATAGGTCTACACATGAGCCTAATGGGATTGCTTTGTAATGAAGGGTGAGCCCCCATTCAGTGAATGAAATTGGACTGTATAAACATGTCCGTTTTTGTATCGGGATGAGTTCGCCATTGTACACGCCTCAAATGCCCGACAAACAGAATATGGTTCAGTTTCCTCCGCAGCTTGCTCTGGGGAGCGAACATTAAAAAAATGCTTCCCAAATTCAGCCTCTGTCTCCATGACCAAGGGTCTCGACGCATAACAGAATTCGATGTTCGTCAAGTAAACGTGTACACAAAACACACAGTGAACGTAAGCACCACACGTTGTCCCCCCATAAAGAATGCTGGGTCAGTTGTGGCTAGCCAGCTTTCTCAAAAAACCATTACCCCCAATGTTCACACACTCCTCCCCATTCAAAATACCAGCAAAAAGGTTTAATCTGTCAGTGTACCTGCTGTAAATGCATTTCAGGGTGTTCATAATTTATGCCTGAAAACAATAAAGGCAGAAACATTATTAAATCCCATTCAACCAGCCACAGAAGTAGAAGCGCAAAGACCCCCCTCCGCTGTGCTGCTGGTTGTGGGGCAGTCATCAAAAGTAAGCCAAGCGCACCATCTAGTGGTTACATGTCGCTCTACAGGCGAGAGCCATGCATTAATTTCTCTGTCTGCCCGTCTAGCGGCTTGGCAGCAGTTGCAGGGTGTTTCAAACTGGGTACTTCGAACGATAAATCATGGTTATGTTATTCAATTCCAGCGGGCTCTGCCAGTATTCAATGGGGTTGTTCCGACTGATGTCTCTGTTCGAGAAGCCCTGTTTTTTATTCGGGAATTTCACTCTCTCTTACAAAAATGGCCAATAGAAGAGAGTCCCCCTTCTCAGAGAGAATGCGGTTTTTACAGCCGTTATTTTCTGGTCCCGAAAAAAGACGGCGACTTTCGTACCATTCTGGATTTGAGATGTTTAAATTTTACCCTAATGAAATGTCAATACAGAATACTGACCCAGAAGCAAATAATGTCACAAGTACAGCCGGGGGACTGGTTTGTGACATTAGATTTGAAGGACGCTTATTTCACAGATTTGCTATTTGGAGCAAAGTGTACCAATTTTGTGTCCTTCTGTTCGGACTTGCACTGGCACCATGCACTTTCACAAAATGCATAGATGCAGCTCTGACACCCTTGAGGCTTCAAGGCATGTCGCATTCTTCTGTGGGCACAGGACAATGTACTATGTCTATGAGCCGTACATGTTCCGGGCCGGTTGAATTTTGGGCGGATCTCCTGTCCAGACAGGGTCTGACGCCCAGAGAATGGACATTCTCTCTCACCCCAGGCACCACTGGGCATCAATGCACTGGCATATCTGTGGCCGAGAGCGCGACTTTACGCATTTCCACCGATAAGTCTGCTGCAAGCAGGTCTGCAGAGGGTTTGGGAGGATCGGGTTCGGCTTCTGTTAGTGGCACTGTATTGGCCATCTCAAGTATGATTTTTGACTCTGGTCACTCTCCTGGAAAAGATGCCTTGGGAGATTCCAGTCAGAGCAAACATGTTGTCTCAGGCTTGGGGGCAGCATTTGGCACCCCTGGCCAGACTTGTGGAAGTTATTTGTGTGGGCCCTCAACAGGGCGCTCTTTTGAATGATGGGTTATCCCCCGCTGTGGTTGATACCATTCTAAATGCTAGAGCTCCATCACCGAGGAGGCTGTATATGTTTAAGTGGCATATTTTTGCTTCTTGGTGTACAGCGTGGAAATTCAGTTCACTGCCCTGTCAGTACAGTGCTGGAATTTTTGCAGGAGCGTTTTGGGGCAGGGGTTGCCCCAGCAATGCTTAAAGTCTATGCTACTGTTGTGGATGAACATGCACTTATCAATGGAGTTTCTATTGATAGACATTCTCTTGTTTCTCGCTTTATGTGTGGGGTACGCAGGCTTAGACCTTTTCGTCCCGTCCACGTTCCTTTATGGGATTTATCTGTTGTTTTAGAGGCACTCTCGTGTGCTCCGTTCAAGCCCTTGACAACAGTTACTGATACATTTTCGACTCTCAAAATGGCACTGCTAGTGGCATTGGCGATTTGAAGAGTGTCTGTGATTTGCCTGCCCTGTCGGTCAATCCCTTGTGTATGGATTTTGCACCAGGGTGTTCAAAGTGTTGTGTTAAGACCTCATTTGGGCTATTTGCCCAAGGTTATTTCTACATCATTTCACACGCAGACCATTATATTTCAGGATTTCTTTCCTCCCTCATTTGAGTCGGAGGAGCATGAAAGTTACATATGCTTTGCCCAGTTTGGGCACTGTGAATTTATGTTGACCTTACTAGCCAGTGGCATAAGTCAGAGCAGTTGTTTGTATGCTTTGGTGGCCACAACAGAGGTGTTTTGGTGTCCAAACAAAGACTGTCTCATTGGCTTATTGATGCAATTTCGAGTGCTTACGAAGCGTGCAGTATACCTTCGCCTTTGGGTATTCGAGCCCAATCTACGAGGAGCATGGCTTCCTCATGGGCTTTGTCCTTGGAGGACATTTGTATGGTGGCAGGATGGTCCTCTCTGCATCCATTTGTAAAATTTTATAATATGGACAGGGGTTTGACTCCTGCTTCCCAGGTTCTCTCTGTTGGAATAGGAGTAAATACATAATTCCTTTAATTCAGATGCTTTAACTTGCTTGGGCGCAACTATATGCTTGCCACACAAGCTTAGATAGTTCGCAGTTACTGTTCCCATGGCATGAATGTATTTTGTTCCCATAGCGGTCATACGCAGCTCGAGTTCCACGAAAGGGAACGTCTCGGTTACGTATGTAACGTTGGTTCCCTGAAGGGAATGAGATGCTACATAGCTGGCCATACTCTCTAGCAGCTGCATAGGCTTGTGCCTTTTTCAGAAAATCTGACTCGATCTCATGAATGCGAGTGCCTTTGTGGAGCCTGTGACGTAGCTCCCTAGGGGGCATTGCTTAAGCGGCATCAGCCAATAAATTGCCGTGAATGTATAAGGGCTTCAGACCACATGACATTTGGACAGTGTCCCCCTATTGATAATACGCAGTATCTCGTTCCCCTAAAGGAACCAATGTAACGTACGTAACCGAGATGATTTATCCTCAAAATCTTTCTCTTTGTCACAATCCTATGCAGTCTTTGAAATTGTCCAAAAGGTATGTTTTGTATCAGTATAGAACGATGGAAACTTAGCTTGAAGAACCATAACTTTTCAGTAGGTTTCATAAATATTGATGTATGTAAAAATCCATCTTTATCTTTACTGATTTCAAGGTCCAGAAAATTTATATTTTCTTTATTGTACTCTAGGGATAGTTTAACATTTGAGTTGATACTATTTAGATATTGATGAAATGATAGTAGATCTTCCTCTGAACCTGAAAAAAAAATAGGACAAGTCATCAATGTAACGTCTCCACCAGATGATGTTATCTAAAAATCTAATTGTTCTAAGATTCGATACATAATCATGTTCCCATTTACCTAAGAATAAACCAGCGTAGGAAGGACTGTAACAAGGACAAAACATGCGTCACACACACACACACACACACACACACACACACACACACACACACACACACATATATATATATATATATATATATATATATATATATATATATATATATATATATTAAACTCTGTGAAATACTGGCAAAATAGATGTGCCACATGTTTTGTCCTTGTTACAGTCTCTCCTGCACTGGTTTATACAGTATATATAAAGCAAAAACTAAAAATGAGATTGACAATAACGTGCAGTTATTGTGAAACAAATTATTTCTTTGTCTTTTGTGTATTTCAAAATAAATGATAAAGCGGGTTTAAACTGTACATGGGCTTAAGTTTGAGTCATTTCCTCTAATTGCAGGTTACTCAAGATGGCTGTCCCTTAATAACTACGAGCATAGCTGCTTAGGCTGGTGTATTTTGGATACTGGTCTCCAGTATGGGGTGCTGGTTTGCAGGTATACCAGGCTTCTTCACTAGCTTAACCAGCAAGACATCCTTGGTCTTGGACCATGAGCTGGTCTACTAGTCCATAAGCTAGACCAGATCCAGCCTGGGCCAGTATGGAAATGTACAGGGTTGATTTCATGTCGCTTTTAAATCTTGTGTCTTGTTTGTGTTGACATTATATAAACCACCAGATGGTGCTACTTGTCCATTTTTTTTCCACCACTTGTTCATGCTGTCAATAGTGCTTTATTCTTAGAATCATACAATCAGTTTTGTCCTAGTCTTTATATTGATTGAAAGCCATTAGAGCTGAGCCTAGACCAAAACTGTGTCTCTGAGAGTCTGTCCAATTATCAGCCCTGAAAACAGTCTCAGTACAGACAAACATAAATGAACTATTCTTTTTGTACATTTCTTAGTATGTTGGCAAGTGGGAATATGACTTTAAGGTAAGAAACTGAGACATGTTTTGTTGTATTTCGTTAAGATTCTGGTAGTGGTGTTTGTGAAGAAGACTCCCTTTGTATTTGAGTGCTATTTTAGTGAATTTAGAAGCACAACAGCATATATTCACATACATAGATACACATTTGTAGGACAGTGCATGCCATTAAGATTAATGGCAAGAAGGAATGTATTGTTTACTATACAGGTATCATCCCAGTCTTAGATTTCCACGAGCCTCCGTGTGCATTGATTTTCTTACAATGTAGTATATTCAATACCTTAGATTCATTACAGTATTCTCAACACATATATCACATACACCACAACTGATATTTGTTTACAAAAGGTCTTATCATAAAGAGCTTTGTTGCTATCAATATCTCCTACTGTTAACATAGCAGATTCATCAGAGAGTTTATACACCTCTTTGTCGAACTGGGTCGGTTTATATATCTAAATAAATGAGTCATTAGATTTGAAAGAGGACATCACACTTCGGCCGTGTGGGACCTGGCCTCTGAATCACAAAGAGCCTAAAGAAACCAGAAGCCATCTAAAAATAGATCTTTGCACTCTCTGTGACTTTGGCTTTGATGTTGACATGTACATGAATCCAGCAAATAGTTTCACCTCCAAATAGTCTTAAAAGTCATTATATGTATTTATTTATAGGCCTGTTCAAATTCCATCATGTGACAGAGTGGTGAAGGAATTACACACTTCAGCTTTAATGCAGTACACTGTATTTATTCCATTGCCTGGAGAGTTTATACATATAAAGTAAGATGACATTGACATAATTTCTCATCCTTCATGTTCTCATTATTAAAATGGGATTCTGTCCCGTTTGTCCTTAAGCTAATCAATATTTGACAACCAGGGGAAAAAAAAAGCTGTATAAATGACTCTCAGGTTTTTCACACTGACAAAAATGTATGCTTTGGGTTTACTAGGATTTCATTTTCTCAGTTTATGGCAGGTTTCCAACTAAATCACTATTTAGATGACAAAGAGATATCAATGTAGCACTGCTCCACCCAGGTCAGCACCATTATGGTTTATTTCTGTCATTACGAGACACTAGCAAACACAGACTGCAAACCAGCACTTATTTCCCCACATTTCTGCCCTGACTTTATATTTACATTTCAACATCTGACCTTTCCCCATGACTCGTATTAGTTGTCCTATTATTTTGAAATTCACTTCATTTTCTTCAAATAAACTTTTCACTCAAATTGATGGAGGGAATTCTGGGGGAATTCATCCTGCACTCGAGCTTTGGACAGCACGCCAAATACATTTACCTTAATATGCTGCAGGACAATATGTATCTGCAAACTCGCGAAAGAAAGATAGCACAATAATACTTCAAGCAAACATTTTAAAAAAGGTAGTTTGTTAGATTTTATTATATATATTAGATATATCTTGTTCAAAACTAAGACAAAATTATTGTTACACTGTGGTAGTTAAATGTTAGTGGAACAAGTTCATAGTTAATTTTATGAACAGTGTCGGGTAAATAACTCAAAGAAATAATACACAACAAACAAATAATTACTTATCTAAGATTGTAATCAGATTACTTCACTGATTATGTCATTGAAAAAAGAATCACATTATTCATAAAAAATGTTGTAAGCAATTTTTTCATGGAAAAGTATGCAAAAAAATTTCCTACTCCCTTCAAGATATTAATGAAATAAGTGTCCTGAGATTTCTCACCGGTCTCTGTGACAGCGGGTAGACTTTGTCTACAGGGGTTAGTAAGGGGCACAGGTGCGGGGCGTGGTGAGAAAGTGTGAGCACGAGGTGATCGACTGTGTTCTGCGACTGCGACCGGATCCTTGAATAAAGTATAACCAGGGTTGGGAGGGTTACTTTTGAAATGTATTCCACTACAGATTACAGAATACATGCTGTAAAATGTAATTTGTAATGTATTTCGTTAGATTACTCAAGGTCAGTAACATATTCTAAATACTTTGGATTACTTCTTCAGCACTGGTAGATTTTTTCACTTGTTTTGACTATAAAAACTCTGCCAGTACAGTAAGACAAAATACACATGTTAAAAATACATTCTCTGAAAAACCTAAATATATTATACAGTGTTGTTTCTAAAATAAGATAAATCAAACTGATCTTGTTTTAAGGATTTTTAGATATTTTTACAGGAAAACAATACAAAAATTATTATCAAGAATACGATTTTTGCCGTAATATCAAAGGTCTTACTAGAAAAAAGAAATTATGATCAAACGTGAATTTTCTTGATAAAAAATATGATTGTGCCTGGTAACATGTGCAGGTAAAATGGCTAGAAATAGCATTTTAGCTTAGCATAAAGCTGACAATTTACACAAGGTTTATTTCTATTTCTTCTGCTCCAAACTTACTTCAGACTTACTTCTCTGTCTGCTCGTATGAATGTAACACATCATAAGAAAGTGTTTCACCGCTGTTCAAATGCACTTTGGACTGCATCATTTATATGTACAAATGTTTTCCATCTGAAAGGACTAAATAATAAATGAAACAAATGACAATAAAATGCAAAGTAATCTCTTCAGTAATCAAAATACTTTTTGAATGTAACTGTATTCTAATTACCAATTATATAAATTGTAACTGTAGTGGAATACAGTTACTTATATTTTGTATTTTAAATACGTAATCCTGTTACATGTATTCCGTTACTCCCCAACCCTGCATATAACATTCGAGTAAGGACATCCGGTGGAGTTTCTGGTGCCCCCTTAGGGAGTTGGTGCCCTACACAGACTGTGTAATATACGTATATGGAGTGGCGGTACTGGGGATGTGTATTTACATGTCACACAGGCATACTGAAACAAGTAAAAGCTAGTTTTGTCAATAGTTCAGAAAGAACCTACATATATTTCTTCTGTACCTTAGATATCCCTTTAAAATAACTTTTATTTGGCCTAATATTAACAAACATTATTACAATATTTAATGCTTTAAAGATGCTTAAAAGAAACTGGAGTGCAACTCATATCCACCATTGACATCTGGTACTCTACAGAACCACGCAGTAGGCATGCTTTGTGACGTCACGATAATTTAATCTTTTAGTTGCTGTAAGCGATTTTTTCATGGAAATGTCATACTCCCTGAAAGATATTAATGAAATATGTGTCATGAGATACCTCACCGGTCTCTGTGACAGCTCTAGACACTGTGAACAACAAACAAAAAATGTGTCTGCAGGTCGCGGTCAATGATGCTTTCTGCCTGTCAATCATTTTACGCATTCTCATAGTATTGTAGTTGCAGCGAATTATTGAGGCGTAATGCTATTTTTATGCCATATTGTTCATAACA
The DNA here is from genome assembly GCF_019703515.2 of Myxocyprinus asiaticus. Classification (NCBI taxonomy): domain Eukaryota; kingdom Metazoa; phylum Chordata; class Actinopteri; order Cypriniformes; family Catostomidae; genus Myxocyprinus; species Myxocyprinus asiaticus. Next base: position 7,503,912 of record NC_059354.1, on the reverse strand, counting down.
GTTGTCAGTTGAGGGCGCTATTTTGCTGCTGTTGTTTTTGACAACCATTCCTGCTAGGTGTTGGTCTCAATAAAGCTCATTTGGTATCTTTAGAATGCAGGGTTTTTGGAAGGGTAGTGGGGTGGCTAATCCAACATCTCAGTTTGTGGAAACTCTAGAACTGCTTAAAATTGCTTACAGCACATTTAAAGGCAATAAGTAACAATTGTGATTTTTTTTTTTCTTCATAATCGTGCTGCCCTAGTTACACGTTATACAAATTATTATGTACTTTACTGTGGTATGAATTTGGTAGCCTACATTATAAACAACTTGAGATGACTATACATTCATGGGGAACTACCTTGTAGTACCTTGTACCTATGATAGCTTTTAAACAAACCATCTGCTAGAAGGGCAATGGAAGTTGAAACAACTTGTGCATTTCTGTGACTGGAATAAAATAAATGAGAAAACAGCAGAACACACAGACTTAGAGAACCTGGAAGCTACAGCAGTGTTATAAAATACTTATATTATCATATTATCATGAATATTAGTAAACATGTTACAGTAATTTCACTGGAAAATGTAGCCTATTAAACAAATTGCGATCGATAAACAAAATGCCCTGTGAGTAATTCATTAAAGGGTTTGTTCACCCAAAACTGAAAATTATCTCATAACTTACACACCCTCATGCCATCACAGATGTGTATGACCTTCTTTCTTCTGCTGAACACAAACAAAGATTTTTAGAAGAATATTTCAGCTCTGTAGGTCCATAAAATGCAAGTGAATGGTGACCAAAACTTTGAAGCTCCAAAAAGCACATACTGTAAATCAGCATAAAAGTAATCCATATGACTCCAGTGGTTAAATCAATGTCTTCTGAAGCAATCCAGTTAGTTTTGGGTGAGAACGGACCAAAATAAAACTCCTTTTCACTGTACACCTTGCTATTGCGGTCTCTAGGCATGATCATGATTTCAAGCTTTATTATTTTCAATAATAAAATGTTAATAATTTTTAAACAAAAGGCAGTGCAGGTAATGTTAGGTAGTGCAGTTTTAGGTTAAAGTCAGTAACTGTTATTACAGGAATTGAAAATGTAATGTGTTACGCTACTTTTTGACTTAAAAAGTAATTAGACTGTGACTAATTACTTTTTTATACAGATTACACCCAATACTGGTAATGAACAACATCTAAAACTGTTTGAACTTTATACACCCAGTAAAATCACTGTGACACCAGCTAATTAAAAGTCAATGCAAAAATGTCTGAGAAAAGTTCATTTTGAAAAAGGCTCTAGCAGCATTTGTTTGGAGATGCCACTTTCTTTTATATTTATGGAATGACCAAATACAAGTCTAAATACCTATTGGGGTCACTATATAATACACAAATATGTTAGATTGTGTCCTGGTCAATGTTTAGACCTCATCGACATCATCATACCTAGTTTGTTGTCACATTTCATGGCGACCATCAGAAACACACCTTCCTGCACATCATCACGCAGTCATGTCTGACCATCAGTCAACTGGAGGATGGGACGTACGGCCCAACAGTGGAGTACTGTGATGATAGTCCCCTCCAGGCCTGGGTCCTCCGCAACTTCACCCGACTTGAGGTCTTTAGGAAGATCTACTACAGCCCAACTGATTACTTTCTATAACGACCACAGCTTCCTATTCATGAAAGGTCAGTGCTGATAGTGTCAGATACCCAATAGAAAAGCAAACCACTAGACCAGTTCCTCTTAGCTGCTGAGGTATAGACCTCCCATCCCCCCACCCACATCCATAGTCTTATCATAGTCACCTCTTTAATCGCAGATTGATAGTATATTTATCACACTGTTATCTCCTTTCTCTTGGATTTCTCTGACAAAACAACAGGGCACCACAATTTTACCTGACCACAAACATCACAAACATATTTTACCTGATTCAGCTGTGCTTTTGTGGTGGAGATGCCCAACTCTTGAAATGGTTTCACTGTTGCCTTGTGTTCTTTCTCTGCTCAATTCTCTGCTGCATCTCGCTATGTTGTCTCTGCTCCAAACTGTCTGACTGTGTCTCTGCATTGGCACTCAGCAACTCTACTGCATTAATAACATTAGTGTGGAAAAAGATAACAGTACTGTGGTAGAAAATTTTTTGGGAGCCGCTAAAGCACGAGACTGTCTACCGCGTTTGAACCAAATAATTACGTCAGATGCAGGCACAACTCCCCAAGAATCCCTACGTGAGTCTCAACCAAAGAAATCACCGAATAATTCAATATATTTATTACAATTTTATAATAAATTATAAGAGTAAGCTGTTAGGCTCAATAATAGACAAATTTTTAGAATTTAAATAGTGGTCACCGTGGCTGAGATGCTATAAGTAAGACATAGTACATAAGTACACATTACCAAATGTCTTGTTGATTTTTTTTTTTTTTTTTCTGTTAACACTATCGTTTCTCAGCATGCATTGCGTATTTAAAGATATTGAGGGAGGGCCCCCTAAACCCCATCAATTCGAACATTGCAACCACCTCACAGTTCGATACTTATCGCAATACATACACTATATTGCCAAAAGTATTCACTCATCTGCCTTTAGACGCATATGAACTTAAGTGACATCCCATTCTTAATCCATAGGGTTTAATATGACGTTGGCCCACCCTTTGCAGCTATATCAGCTTCAACTCTTCTGGGAAGGCTTTCCACAAGGTTTAGGAGTGTGTTTATGGGAATTTTTGACCATTCTTCCAGAAGCGCATTTGTGAAGTCAGACACTGATGTTGGACGAGAAGGCCTGGCTCGCAGTCTTCGCTCTAATTCATCCCAAAGGTGCTCTATCGGGTTGAGGTCAGGACTCTGTGCAGGCCAGTCAAGTTCTTCCACACCAAACTCGCTCATCCATGTCTTTATGGACCTTGCTTTGTGCACTGGTGCACAGTCATGTTGGAACAGGAAGGGGCCATCCCCAAACTGTTCCCACAAAGTTGGGAGCATGGAATTGTCCAAAATCTCTTGGTATGCTGAAGCATTCAGAGTTCCTTTCACTGGAACTAAGGGGCCAAGCCCAGCTCCTGAAAAACAACCCCACACCATAATCCCTCCTCCACCAAACTTCACAGTTGGCACAATGCAGTCAGACAAGTACCGTTCTCCTGGCAACCACCAAACCCAGACTCGTCCATCAGATTGCCAGATGGAGAAGCGTGATTCGTCACTCCAGAGAACGCGTCTCCACTGCTCTAGAGTCCAGTGGCGGCGTGCTTTACACCACTGCATCCGACGCTTTGCATTGCACTTGGTGATGTATGGCTTGGATGCAGCTGCTCGGCCATGGAAACCCATTCCATGAAGCTCTCTGCACACTGTTCTTGAGCTAATCTCAAGGCCACATGAACTTTGGAGGTCTGTAGCGATTGACTCTGCAGAAAGTTGGCGACCTCTGTGCACTATGCACCTCAGCATCCGCTGACCCCGCTCTGTCATTTTACGTGGCCTACCACTTCGTGGCTGAGTTGCTGTCATTCCCAATCACTTCCACTTTGTTATAATACCACTGACAGTTGACTGTGGAATATTTAGTAGCGAGGAAATTTCACGACTGGACTTGTTGCACAGGTGGCATCCTATCACAGTACCACGCTGGAATTCACTGAGCTCCTGAGAGCGGCCCATTCTTTCCCAAATGTTTGTAGAAGCAGTCTGCATGCCTAGGTGCTTCATTTTATACACCTGTGGCCATGGAAGTGATTGGAACACCTGAATTCAATTATTTGGATGGGTGAGCGAATACTTTTGGCAATATAGTGTATGTTAAGATTCAATTTATTGTGATGCATCACAATAATATAATTGGATTGCTGCTGAAACTGCCAAATGTGTGAGAGAAACCCAGCATGTTCGCAAAAGAAGAAGTGACTTATGAGGGTTTAGATTCACTCATCTCAGGCCTTATAGAAGTGTCTCTGACTGCACTGAGACTGATCTCAGAGTTAGCGCTTATTTAGACGACCTGCTTGTGCAGTGCAAGTGACAAACAGAGCAGAGGATGCATTGCATACAGTCCATTTACACTACCAAATTTTTATGAACAGACTGACTTCATTTATATTGACGCTGCTTGACAGGAAATTAAATATATAATATGATGCAGACAGTGCAGTAACTGAAGAATTCTATTGCACATGACCTAGCACTTGGTGCATGCTTGTAATATCAAAAATGAAAATATCAAAACTTTATGGCCATGCCCACTGACTTTGCGCACATGATGTATTTCATAGCACTGTGCTCAAGGCATAGCGCTCTAAAAATAGGGCCCCTAGTCTAGAATCCTTTTTGGAAATGTAATGAAACTTTTTTTGGGGGGGGGGATTGGCCGACAACCTGTGTATGGGTTGTTCTCAGGAAATGGTGTATGATTTAATTTGAAAAGGTTACTACTGAACTTGAAAAAAATCTCTGAAAATAAATAAATAATCAGGCCCAAAGTACCAGGGCCTTAACTGCCATAGACATTGAGGGATCACCAAATGGGGATGCATCCCCCACAATATTCAGAATAGTGGTCAACAGATCTGGGTTTTTCATTGGCCGATTAGACTATTACCTTCAGTTCTTAATACAGTATGTTGTTACAGCCTTGCAAAGTACCAATAGTTATTTATCATATCAAACCCTAAGACAAACCCTACATTAATTCTATCCTGTCACAGTAAGTTTGCAATTTACAGTATATACAGTGGATATAAAAAGTCTACACACCCCTGTTAAAACAGCAGGTTTTTGTGATGTAAAAAATTAAACAAAGATAAATCATATCAGACTTTTTGCACCTTTAATGTAAAAAAATAAATAAATAAATAAATAAAAACTTAGAATAACTTATAGAATAACATAATTATGCACACCCTTTTATAATTGGGTATGTGGCTGTGTTCAGAATCAACCAATCATCAAGCTCATGTGAAATAGTACACACCTGTCTTCACCTGAAGTGACTCTGATTAACTCCAAATAAATCTCAGCTGTTCTTGTAGGATTTTTCTGACATCTTCTTGGTTGCATGCTACTACTAGAGCCATGGGCCCAAAGCATCAATGGGATCTCATTGTTGAAAGGTATCCCTCAGGTAAGGGCAACAAAAAAATTTCCAAGGTATTAGGTATACCATGGACACAGTGAAGACAGTCATCAACAAGTGGAGAAAGTATGGCACAACAGTGACATTATCAAGAACAGGAGGTCCCTCCAAAATGTATGAGAAGACAAAGAGAAAACTGGTCTGGGAGGCTTTCAAGAGGCCTACAGCTACATTAAAGGAGCTGCAGCTCTTTCTGGTAAGTACTGGTTACTCCCTACATGTGACAACTATCTTCCGTATTCTTCATCTGTCTGGGCTATGGGGAAGGGTGGCAAGACCAAGCCTTTTCTGATGAAAAAAAAAAAAACATCCAAGCCGGCAAAAACCTATATCCAGTCTCCCAAAAACCATGTGGAAAAATGTGTTATGGTCTGATGAGACCAAGATTGAAGAGGGCCGTACACGGTAGATGCCCTCGCAATTTGACAGATCTGGAAAGTTTTTACAAAGAAGAGTGGGAAAATATTCCCAAGTCAAGATGTGCTAAGCTAATAGACTCTTATCCAAACAGACTGAGTGCTGTAATAAAATCAAAGGGTGCTTCAACTAAGTATTAGTTCAGGGATGTGCACACTTTAGTGTCCCACATCCCATATAACTTGGGTTATTCTAAGTTTTTCTTATTTTTTTTTTTTTTTTTTCTGAAATGTGTCACTTTGGTTGTAATTGCATAGGTTGTAATTTTTACATTAAAGGTGCAAAAAAGTCTGATATGATTTATCTTTGTTTAATTTTTTACATCACAAAAACCTGCTGTTTTATCAGGGGTGTGTAGACTTTTTATATATCCACTGTACTTATAATTTAAAAAGTGTAAGTTCTGGTAGTGTCACTTAGTTATGTGTACAGTACCTTGTAACAAATTACAAATTATAATTGAAAATATGAATAACCCATGCCATTTTCCTTTCAAAACATGTTTTATGCCAGTCCTTTCACATTCAAGTATTCTGGAGAACATTACAGGAATGAAGATCAATAATCAAATACTGATAAAGAATGTAGGAGAAACTGTTTGCACCATTAAAGGGATAGTTCACCCAAAATGGAATATTCTGTCATTTACTCACCCTCATGCCATCCCAGATGTCCATGCAATGCAAGTGAATGGTGACCAGAACTTTGTAGCTCTGGCTACATAACTCTTAGTCTACATTCAAAGCAGGTTTCCATGCATATAGGAGCAATTGCTGTTGACCTTTTGAGAGAAATGGGAGAGGACAGCGACACACACAATTGCAATATCAAATATCACAGGGGCTGATAGATATATACGGCTATCTCCGGGATCTTCAGAGCACATCTACTGTATGTCAAATTACATTTCAAATTTGTTTTACTTGCCTATATTTTATTTTCATATGAAAATTTGCTTGCAGTCAGAGGTGGGTAGAGTAGCCAAAAACTTTACTCAAGTAAAAGCACAATTACTTTAAAAAAACAATTACTCAAGTAGAAGTAAAAATAATAATGGTAAAAATTACTCGAGTAAGAAAGTATCCAATAAAAAAAATACTCAAGTAGTGAGTAACTAGTTACATTCACATGTAATGTAATGGATGTTTACTCTCCTATATTCCAGTACATGATACACATTTAACATGCATTACAGAATGATTAATAATAGTAATACTATTAATATTATTGTTAATAATGGAAAATGACATCATTCACCACCATGTTGTTCCAAACCCATATGACTTCTTTCTTCCATGCATCAAATTAAAGGGAAAGTTCACCCAAAATATGCTCATTTTTTCACCATCATGCCATCCCAGATGTGTATGACTTTCTTTTGCAGAACACAAATGAAGATTTTTGGAAGAATATCTCAGCTCTGTTGGTCCTTACAATGCAAGTGAATGGTGACCAGAACTTTGAAGCTCCAAAAAGCACATAAAGGCAGCATAAAAGTAATTCATATGACTCCAGTGATTTTTCAGAAGCAATATGATAGGTGTGGGTGAGAAACAGATACATATCTATAACTTTATATAAAGTCCTTTTTTTACTATTAATTCTCCTCCCTGCCCAGAAGGTGGTGATATGCACAAAGATTTGAATCACCAAAAATACAAGAAGAATGTGAAAGTGGAGATTTATTAGTAAGGATTTAAATATTGATGTTTCTCACCCACATTTATTGTATCCTTTTTGAATACAAAGATTGAACCAGTGTAATTTGAATTCCTTTAATGCTGCCTTTATGTGCTTTCTGAGCTTCAAAGTTTCGTTCACCATTCACTTGCATTCTAGTATAAACTAACATAGCCGAGATATTCTTCTAAAAATCGTTGTGGTCAGCAGAAGAAAAAAAAAAAACATATCTGGGATGGCATGAGGGTAATGATGCAAGAATGTTCAATTTTGGAAAAAATATTCCTAAGGAGATGTTAAACAATGCTAACCTTAATCATCATTTACTTTCACTGCATGTTTTTTTTTTTTTTTTTCCCCCTTCCATATTTTGAAAGGAAATGGTGGCTGAGACTGTCAGTCTCTAACATTCTGTCTAACATCTTTTGGTTCCACAGAATACAGAAAGTTTCACAGAGTTTGAAGAACATGAGGTTGGGGAAATTATGAGAGAATATTAATTAAAGGGTGAACTATTGCTTTAAGGATGCTTCTCAGATTTGGACGAATCTGTCAATTAGAAGAGAAGTTTGAAAACACTTTTCTAGTAATTATTATGGTGAAAAATGTCACACAGTCCCAAATTATATATAATGTTTAATTATATACTGAAGCAAGATCATGCTGTATTCATGCCTTCTGTCATTATTTCACAGCTTTTTACATTCTGCATGAATTTAGTTCAGTGACGGTCCAGTATTTTCAGTGTCGAAATAATTTTGATAATTAGTTCTGTACACTAAGGGTAAATTGCACCTTATATCTGTGTTTGGAAGCTTGTTTTGCATAAGACAAAGCCGCCTGCATATGTCAAACGCTGTGCATGCGCCAACCTTTCACGTGCAGAAATGCTCACAATCGTGATAGGCAGGACAAAACATTTGCACTTAACGCAGATGTTTACAAGGATTTATACATTAGGCACTGATATGTTGCAGTGCTGATACAAAAATGCAAACTTGGAAACTGAGGTCATAAGAGCCCACTGTTCCAGATTCACGCTGAAAATGAATGAGTATCATCATGGCACAGCCAAGCCCACATTGTCACAATCTCTAAAACGTACCTCACCATGTTTTCTTAAGTTGGAGCTGCAATTTTATTCTTGAAATATATCCTTGTCTTGGTGTAAAATGAAGGCATTGTGTTGAATGAAGAAATGTTTGTTTTGCGCGCTTGCTGCTGTAGTGTTGAACGTGACTTGAGTGACAGCGTGCAGCTGTGAAGTTCCGCTGTCGTAAGAGTCCCATTCAAAAATCTAAATTATGCAGTTATTAACACATATTAAATTAAAACCAGTAATGTAACGACAGGAGCGCTACCACTTGTAACAAAGTACAAGTACATTTTTTTCATCAGAAATTTACTTAAGAGTGAAAAGCACCCACCAAAAAACATTCCAAAAAGTTACTTAAGTAAATGTAATGGAGTAAATGTAGCGCATACCCACCTCTGCTGGCAGCCAGCACGCCCACCCACGCCAGCTATTTTAAGTGCGATCAGAGAAGGTGGTTTTTATTTGAGGTTGATTATGTGTTTGTGGTGGATTGAAATGGTCTTGTCTTTGTTTGTGAGCTCTTTTGAAGTGATCTCATTGTGAAAGGCTTCTTTCATGGCCCAGCCTTTCACAGACGGACCCTCTGCATTAACACACTCTCACGGTCACACGGCAGCTGCGCTCAGCACAAACAGAATGTGGGGTTTTTATAGTTATTGTCCAAAGCTGAATTTTAATGGCCACTCCAGCATTTTAAATCTGCATTCTGTTTTTTTTTTTTCTCATCTTATGTTCAGCCACCAACACTTCATCAAAGCTTGTGTCTTTGTGTATGTGCTTTGCATGCATGGGTTTTTGGTTTAAGCAGTCATTAGTTTCTCCTCTAATTAAAGCATTTGAATGATGCCAGTACAGTATGATTTTCCACTGAGAAGACAATGTATTTTTTGGCTTTAAGTACTGTATGTGATCCAGGCAGTGTCGCCGCTACTGGAGGCCATGGGGGGTCCATGCCCCCTCACTTTGACCACTGTCAACTCTTTTATATCTCCTGGAGTGCAACTCCATTGTGAAATGAATAAATCTGTTAATTAATTTACCCACTTAGGTATTTCAATACAATGAATCAATCCATTTATTAAAAAATACAATTCATACAGACAATGACAAATACACTTCATCTATGGTGAGCATACCATCAGATTCTGAATTCAAATTAATAGTAACATTCATACAACAAGTCATACTTATCTGGGATGGCATGAAGGTGAGTAAATGATAAGATCATTTTCAATTTTGTGTGAACTAAAATAAGTTCTTTTAGAAAGAATAAGCATCTAGATTTCACCTGGGTCTTTTCTGACCCACCTATGAATTTTAAATTGGTGTAGATACCTATGCATTCTAGGGTTAAACCTGGTGCATATAGGTCAGTAAGAAGAACCAGTGATGTTTCATGTTGTCCTTTCATTCTTAACACCATGATCATGTGACACACTAGGTTTGAATACAGCATGTGCAAGCTTGAATGTGCAGAGGGAAGGTTTTGCAGCATACAGCGACTTAGTGACTGTAAATTAAAATACAGATTATGAAATAGATACTGTAGTTCTGACTTTTAATTCTGATTTGACTGGAGTCATGTTTAAGGCAATTGTAAAATGACTATAAATGCACACCTGTGAGCGCACATTCTATATTAATGCACCAAGTTCCTTGGCTACAGCAAATTAATACAGTTAGGATAATGAACTGTATTACTTTGCAGAATTATTAATGATTATTAATTTAACTGTTTACTGAACATAGGTGTTTGTCGTATTCCTGTTAGTAAGTCACTTGAATGTGCATTACAGCAGGGGCGGACTGGCCAGCAGGGGAACCGGAACTTTTCCCAATGGGCCGGCCACGAAACGGAGCCGAATGGGCCGCGATAAGCTGAAATGGGCCACCGCGTTATGCAGAACGGGCCACAAAATGGCACCGCGATATGCCGAAGGGGGCAGCGATATGCGATATCTGCCCCTGCATTACAGTGTTCTTACCATGGGTAGGGGGGTTTAAGGAACTGTTTTGCATTGTGCTTAACCCTTGTGCGACCATCGGGACATTTTTGTCTTTTTAATTTTTGTTTTTTCAATCATTTTGGCTGTGTAAATGCCAACAGCATAAATTTTGCCAAAGGTGTGTATTTTTGGGGGAATTTTTATATTTCAACCTCAGTTCCTAAAATACATCTATAATACACTGTGTACACAAAATAGTTACACTCAGGACCTTCAAGACAAAAATGTCCCCATTGAATCCCATTAAAACTGCAATATTTGATCCCAGTGCCATTAAAGCATAAAATCATTAATTCTTTGATATTATGCTTTCATTCCAGAGCCCTGGCTTCAAAATTATTATTATTTTTTTTAATTTTCCACCAGATAGTGGCATTTTTCTCATGTTTATTCTATGGAGCAAATACATGCTTTTTTCCTATTTTCTGTTTGCTGTATTATACAGCGCTGCAGGCCAGTTGAATAAATGATGCAGCTAAAATTGTGTGGGTGTGTGTGTGTGTGTATTGAGAAATGTGTGTGTGTGTGGGCAGGTTTAAGTGGTTTACGAGGACTTTTTTTAGGTTACAAACTGGTAATTACAAGGGTATTATACTATAAATGTGGTTTATGAGGACATTTCTAGTGTCCCCATAATTCAAATCACTTAAAAAAAAAAACAAAACAAAACAAAAAAAAAACATACTAAACGATGTTTTATTGAAAATCTAAAAATGCAGAAAGTTTTTTGTGAGGGTTAGGTTCAGGGGTAGGGTTAGGGTTAGGGGATATAATCTATAGTTCGTACAGTATAAAAATCATTATGTCTATGTAGAGTCCTCATAATGATAGTTGCACCAACGCGCGTGTGTGTGTGTGTGTGTAAAAAACAACAGTGGCATTATGTAAACAAATTGGTATTTAAAGGGTTAAAATCCTGAAAATGAATGAATATTTGGTAGTTATGATCAGGACTGATATTGGTTTTAAAAATGATCTAATTGAAAGTAGAAAATAATATTAATATATAATATTATTATGGCAGTTTTTGGACGTGGACATTTTTGTCCTTGAAGGACCTCTGAGTAACTTTTTTTATTGATGCACAAGGTTTAAGAATACCACTTACTTTTCTTTTAGCTTGTTGCTTTAACACACAAAAAGCTGTAAAATACACAACACACACTTCTTGTATTTAGTTATTAGGGATCTGCTGTTTATGATGAACTCAAGATGCTCACTGATTCATACTCATTTGTCTTTCTGTCTTCTGCATGATCTGTAAAATAGTGCACGAGTCTGAACAGTGTACAGTGGAGCAGTGAATATTCTCACCTATCTCTCAGTGTGAGACAGTGACTGATTACCTTCATTCAGTGCTGTTGAGGAGCAATCATCCACAGGCTAGAGGGCATTTGGAGCGGCTGTCTGGACTCAGCAGGACTGCTGCTTTCATTATCTGTTCTGCTGGATGGAACGATGCAAAGAGACCATGCTGAATATAAATAAATAAGCTTTGAGTTTGTTCATTAGTCCTGATATCACTGGAGGAATAGCCATATATCAAAATGTTTCAATGCAAAGTTACATTTCATTAATGATGCAAAACTCACTGACACAGCATGTTTTCTAGCATCTGACCAAAACTTTTTTCAAACTAAACATTGAAACTATTGTTTTTTCTTGCCATTTTTATTTGAGCCCAAAAATGCTAGTCAACCAGCATGGTCTGTCTGGTGAAGCTGGTTGAGGAAGTCTTGTTGGCCAAGTTAGTTAAGAAGCCTGGTAGGGCCTCCAGCATAGCAGTAGGCTATACTCTGTGCCAGCATCCAAAACACAACATACAGTATGCTGGTGTCCAGTAATGCTGCTCTTTTCAACACAGTTATGGGATACAATATCTCACAAAGTGTGCTCTGCGGCATACTGCATATTTTTGCAAATGTAGTAGGTCATCCAGGTATGCATACAGAGAGTTTGCATTCTGTGCACAGTATACAGTACATACTGAATATTGCAGAAATAATAACAGTAGAGTGGCAGTATGCTATTCCGAACATAGCCTCTCTCACACAGATTCACTGATAAAACACCACAGATTTTGCAGTCATATTTTCGCTTACAATCTTCGGAACAGAATGTTGCTGTTTAGAATTGAATGCATTACCGTTTTTAGTTTTTCAACAGAAAATTTAAAGAAAAAATAGCTGTAATATATTTTAAAATAGCTGTAATAATTGTATCATGCAAATCAGATCCTGGTAATGGCTTCAAATATGTCAACAAAAATATATTGCTGTGAGTGAGTGAGTGAGTTACTTAGTTAAATAGGTTGCTGATAGTTGCAACCAAAAAATCCCAAATCAAAAGAAAAATAAATTATATTTTGCACAAAGGAAATTAAACCTATTTTTGAACCATTAGTATTTTTTTTGTATTTTGACATATTTTCATGACCGTTCTCAATGCAGTTAAAAAAACAAACAAAACAAAACATTATTTTTACTGTAACGTGTCCAGTTGTTTTTCTTTTGAGTTTGTTTATTATTCTCATTATTCTTAATGAAATGCCATTAGATTCTCATTCATGTAATACAGGATTGTTTTTTTATTCTTATTTTATTAATTTTTTATTTGGGGGTGAAATGTGTGGTACCTTGATCCCACCACAAAAATAAAAAATGAAAAGGTAATTTTATCTTTATATCTCACTATTCTGACTTTGTTTCTCGCAACTGCAATTTTATAACTCTTAATTCAGAGATAAAAAGTTGCAGTTGCATGATATAAACTTACATTTGTGAGAAATAAAGTTGCATTTTTTAGTTTAGATCTTTCATTTGCAACTTTTTATCTTGAAATTGTGACTTTATTTTTGCCAATTGTGACATAATTTCTCACAATGATGATATAAACTCAAAATTGTGACTATATCTTGCACTTCTGACTTTTTAGATTCACAGTATCTGAGATATAAAGTCGCAATTGCAAGAAATTAAGTTGCAGTTGTGAGTTTAATGCTTGCATTTGTGACTTTATATCTCGAAATTACAACCTTATTTTTTGCAATTGCAACATTATTTCTCGTAATTGTGACTTTATATCTTAAAATTTTAAATGATTTCAAGCAATTGCAACTTTAAAATTTACAATTTCCAACATATAAAGTCACAATTTGCGAGTTTGTTTCACATTTGCAGGAAATAAAGTCCCATTTGTAGGTTTAAATATTGCATTTGCAATTTTATATCTCACAACTGCAACATAATTTTTCACAATTGCAACTTTATAACTGCAACTCTCTAACTCTTTTTCTGATATAAAGTCACAGTTGAGTGATAAAAACTCGCAATGGTGAGAAATAAGTTGCATTTGTGAGTTTAAATCACGCAACTGCGACTTTATATCTCACAATTACATTTTATTTTATTTTTTGCAATTGTGACTTTGTTTCTAGCAACTGCAAGATATAAAGTCAGAATTACCAGAATTACACCACAGTTAATCACTGCTTTTAATCAACATTGCTTTTCCAAAACAAGCCTATAGTACATTCATGCATTTTCTCTCAAATCTCTTGTATACGTTCAAATATTCACCATCCTTCATGATGTTGTTCCCCATCCCCAGCGGCTGACTCTGCTGCATGTGAACAGTAACCAGTGTCTAGACATGCCATCTGAGGAGGATAAGATGGTGCCCACTCTCAGAGAATGTAATGGCCGGCGCTCACAGCAGTGGATCCTCAGGAACATGACGCTAAGTGTTTGACAGAGACGCTAACAACCAGTACAGACATGAACCTTGAGCTGGTTTATGGCCATCTTTACAGTGCTATGTACTGTAGTTTTCTGGTCCTTGATCAAGTCCTGCCAGCCTTTGATCAGAGCCCATTTTCTGACTCATTACAGTCTGCAGTACAGACAGGACTGGATCATGGTCCTACAAGGCCCCTGGGCACTTGTCTGAGGTCAGATCTCATGGCCGGCCGAGGTTTAAATGCTTGCTGCCTCTGATCCGAGCATTTGTTGCTGGCTATATCTGCTGCTCATCTTGTGTTGGAGATCTGGTGCCTCTTAAAGGGATAGTTTACCACAAAATGAAAATAATGTGTTTCCATGGAAAAAATAACCACATGGAACCACATGAGAACAAGGAGCGAATTTTCATTTTTTGGCTGAACTATATATAAGTATCCTACACATCATATCTTGGACTATATAACTCATATGTTTTTTTAAGCTGGCCACTGAGGATGTATTGTGTGCTATAGTGAACATAATGCTGGGCTCTGTTTTCTCTACAGCACCTGAAGGGATTGTGCATTGGTCAGTTGACTGTGTACTAAACATACTGTATTATTTGCTGCTGTTTCTATCCCAGATGTCCACTCATTATCTTGACTTTCATCCCTCTCAGTGGGGCTGCAATATATACTGACATGCCTTAAGGAATCATGGTGATTAGAAAGGGATGTAAATAGCAAAATAGAACAGAAACACTGAAAGCATGCATTGTCTGAGTATCTGTCACATACAAGGCAGGATTTAATTTAATTAGTCATTACTGATTTTTTGCAAGTTTCATTTTGACACATCATACCACATAGTGCAGTTTATGTAATTGTGATTTATGATCTTTGTGTTGTATCTGTGATGTGTGAAAGATACATATCTATTAGTTTGTTATTCTTCCATGTGATAACTCATATGATGTATTTTATTGAATTCTGCATAGTTTTATTGATTGTCCTTAAAGGTCAGGGGACAACAGGGCTCAACCTTAAACCTTACTGTAAAATCTACATTCAAAAGCTTTACACAAGTCAAGAAGCAAAATTTTAGATTATTTTTTCAGATATGCTGTGCAAAAGAACATTTTCAAATCTACTTTACTGAATTTGGTTGCATAGATTTAGAAAGTATAAGTATTTTAAAGTGTAATGGATATTAACAAAAAAAAAATAAATAAATAAATAAATAAATGCAGAATTTGTGCAGACATTCACACACTTACTTTGTAAAATAATATTTTTATTTTCTTTCAGATTGAATCCCAAAAGGAAATAAATGGGGCTATATTTCACACTATGAAGAAAATTAGGCCTAAGCCTATTAAGAAAAAAAAAAAAAAAAATAAAGAAAAAAAAATAAATAAATAATAATAATAAAAATAAAAAAAACAATTATATATATATATAAAACAGCATTTCCCAAATTAAATTAAACAATGTTTAAAAGCACCATTTTCATCATCTGCATAACTCCATGGGTGTCACTCAACTCTTTTTTCAACATGGAACTGATAAGATCCCGACAGACAAATGTACAAAATATTAACTAGACCTTTTTGAGCATTTTTGTACATAATAACGCAATTTTTTTTTAAAGAATAAATCTAAAAACCCAGTGGAAAGTTTGCAAGTGGGACAGCCTGCTATGTCTGAAAAATATTTATGGACTGTTCAGCTGTTTTCCTAAATTGCTCTGAACACATCTAATGCATCATCAGTGTTTGTTAGTGTTCACTGTCTGTTTACCACACACCAAATTATTGCATTGTAATATTGTTTCCTGAAATACACACTTTTGAATTGAGCGTTTTAAGTATTTGTGATCTCTCTTTATATTAAATATTTGAGATTTTACACATGTATATGCTCAATGAATTTATCAGCCACTGAACAAATTTAGTTATTAAACATCCAGAGTAAAGCATCCAGAGCAGCACTACAGAGGTGTTTTAAAAGCTAATAGTCAAGTAATATCTGATTATTGTCACATGCATGATACAGACTGTACATTTCAGTTTTTTTTTTTCAACTTGACTTTGTATTTGTCTTAAATGTTAACTGTTTGTACTTTTTTATCTGAATCTTTATCTGTGTCATGCATTTAATAGATGAGTATAAAATTGAATCTGTGACCTATAATAAATCATTGTTGAATGAATCACTTATTTTCTTATTAATGTAATCAGCACTGCAATGCAATTATGCCTGTGAGTTTCTTTGAATCATGCTGATGGTAAAATTTTTTTTAGTTTTATTATTTATTTTATTTTTATTTTTATCCCCTTTTCTCCCCAATTTGGAATGCCCAATTCCCACTACTTAGTAGGTCCTCATGGTGGCTCACCTCAATCTGGGTGGTGGAGGACAAGTCTCAGTTGCCTCCGCTTCTGGGACAGTCAATCAGCGCATTTCATCACATGACTCCCAGCATGTGGAGGCTCACGTTACTCTCCGCGATCCACGCACAACTTTCCACGTGCACCATTGAGAGCAAGAACTAATAATCGTGACCACGAGGAGGTTACCCCATGTGACTCTACCCTCCCTAGCAACTGGGCCAATTTGGTTGCTTAGGAGACCTGGCTGGAGTCACTCAGCACACCCTGGATTCGAACTCATGACTCCAGGGTTGGTAGTCAGCGTCAATACTCTCTGAGCTACCCAGGCCCCCGTAAAATTGTTATTTAAGAGTTAAAGAGGTTTCATCGCTCATCTAAATGGCCTCTTAAGTTCTGATGAATCATCACCAACATTGAGCTGTAACTCATACAGTTTATTTTATCCTATATTTCTGACTTTCTTTTATCCTGCATTTCTTTCTTTGTTCTCTTAACACGCACTTTATGTCTTTAGGCTTCAACTGAACCGTCACAACACAAAATATGCAGTTTCTTTTGAGTAACTTTGACAGTGTTAACCAAGAACATGAAAGTAATGTAAAATGGAACTACAAACATGGTCAAAGAAAAATTGTTTATTGAATCGCTTATATTATAATGTAGGCTTTGCTAATAGGCTGTTATTAAAATGCTGTTACTTATCTCACAAGAGGGATGAAAAAGACCTTTACATAGAGAATTACATGACTGTGATGATCTTTTTGCAAAATGACATTATGTGGTTCATCACACCTATCGCAGCGGTTTCTAAGTGAAATGTCCACTGTGCTAAAAGCAAGTATTGTTTTCTCCCAAACAGTTTAAACTTTTATGGTTAATGATCTATCAAGTTTTAAGTCAAGTCATTTTTATTTGTGTAGCGCTTTTCACAACACACATCGTTTCAAAGCAGCTTTACATAAAATCATTCATTAACAGAAAATGAAACTGCAATATCTATAAAGTATTAGAGTCATCATTGTGTAGTTTGATTAAATGTGATTGTAAATTGTGTATAAAAATAAATAAGTAAATCGTAATTGTATTTAGAACCCCAGTGAGCAAGCCGAAGGTGACTGTGGCAAGGAACACAAAACTCCATAAGATGTTGGTTAATAGTGAAAAATAACCTTGGGAGAAACCAGGCTCACTGAGGGGGCCAGTTCCCCTCTGGCTAACCAGCATGAATATAATGCCAATATTAGTTATTTAAGTGCAGGTCACGGTTTAAAATGAGTAAACTAAGTAAGTGTTAAGGGCCAGTGTTTAAACAAAGATTTTGTATGAACTGTAAGATTAATGACTAATGTCTTTGAAGTTCAGCCTGGATTAACTCTTACCAGCCGAAGCATTCAAATATGGGAACAATTATTCCCATGGTTCCTGTCTCAGTATCTTCACCGTCCAATCACCGATTATATTTCTGAAAAATGGCAGGGGCCCTCTCTAACTGCCGGTGTGGAAGAAGATGTACTTCACTGTGATTGGATCCTTGGTGAATGAACATAAACAAATGTTCAGCAACATCAGATAAGATGCTAAGACAACTGCCAGACACCTCTTACAGGGCAGAAAGGGGGACCTTCCTAACTGCCATAAATTCCTTCAGGACCACCCGGATGCAGCAGCAGTGGAGAGCCACAGAGATCTATTCTATAGATCTATAGGTCTGGAGGCCTTAAATTAATATAAACTGCAACGCGTCCACTCCATCTTCATGCAAAGCACAGTTTATATTAATGGTTAATGACTGTTAACATAACAGTTCACGAGACAGACCTATTAACAGATAAACGAATGCATGGACGATGACTTAACCGTTTCTTATTGTGTTTGGTCTCTATCTGTTCCATACGATGCCTTTAATAATTTGAAAGAAGTTTTGTAAAGAAATAATGCATGGGTAAAATGTTAAAGACACTGTTTTAACACTGTACTTTATGCTATGCAAATGAGTTCCACACTAGGGTGGGCAACACCGTGGCTATTTCAGACACCAGTGGCCAATCACACTCCAGGATCGGAAAGGCGCCAGATTTCAGTCTTCTCCTCATCAGAAAGGGATAAATATGTCCCCCGGGTAGACACACCCTTGTCCTGCATTTCCAACTCGACGGGAAATAAAACATTAGCAGACACACCATGTCCTGAGTTTCTGACCTGACGAGGAAAGAGGCTACAAGATAGTTGAGGTTAAGCTTTGTGTGAGCAAAACCTTTTATATTGCTATATTGCTGCACTCTAGCAGCGCAGCCCAGTCCACAAAGGACCTCTGCATTGCCAGACATTGCCTGTCCCACACGGCTCCTCAGTGAGGCAGCTAGCCTGCAAAGGACCCTGTGAAGATCAACTGACCAGCTGCCCAGTCAACTCTTTAAGGACCCTCTTGGCGCAACCGAAGTTCAGCATCCTCCAGCCCAGCGTGGCAATGACTACTGAATCGCAACTCTGCACCCTTCCCACTGCACGCTACCCGCATCGCCAGTAGAAGACGTCTCTATTGCTGGACTGATCACCCAACTGTGTGGAACGTAAATATAAACTTACCAAACCAATTTCTAGAGACCTTGGCATTAGTTTATACCTGCAGCATATGTTTTTCTAACTTGCTTAGATAACAGTTACCTGGAGTCAGCTTGTTACAAATAATAGGTATATTATTTGTTTAATGATAAATAACCATTATTTATCACCATTTTGCCAGAGCCATTAGGTGGTTTCCCATAAGGAGCATTCCCATAAAATTCTCTCCCATTGCTACATTCAGTTCAAAAGCATTGCATTTATCCACTCTGTGTTCAAATCATTTATTTGTTTTATAGTTTAATTCAGTACTTTCCTTTTTGGTTATTAGTTTATTATCCTTTAGCAGTGCATATTCATTATTAGCGTTATTAATTGTTGTGGTATTTACTCTTGCATATCTATTGTTAATAAATTTCATAAATTTTATTACAACTGTGTCTTCATTGTGTTGATGATCAAAGACTCTACTAGTTGTCCAGACTCTCACAAATCCTTCAGATAAATCAGCTGACCAACTCCCTCTAGTTTACATGAATTCTAAATTATCGAACAGTTCTTTTGGGAGTGTTCTTAAATTATTAAGATAGTATTTTTAACTGGTGCCCCATATGGAAATGGGGGAGGGGTCATCTGATACACTCATAACCACACCTTAAGTGACACATGATCAAAAATCACTACGTCATCGGTGAACTGAGTAGAAATCACTACAGTGTGACTAATAAATGTATCGCCATCAGCGTCATCCTCCATTTGCCTGAGCAGAGCCAGTGAGGATACGCCGGGAGATTACCTCCAGTGTTGGACTTACTGCTTCAAATTGAAAACTGAGGTTATCTTTCAAGGTAAGACAAGTTATTTAACATATGTTGTCAATATTGTCTATTGAAAGTCAAAACATTTTAGTTACGAAGCATTTACAGTGGTGTGAAAAAGTGTTTGCCCCCTTCCTGATTTCTTATTTTTTTGCATGTTTGTCACACTTAAATGTTTCAGATCATCAAACAAGTTTAAATATTAGTCAAAGATAACACAAGTAAACACAAAATGCAGTTTTTAAATGAAGGTTGTTATTATTAAGGGAAAACAAAATCCAAACCTACATGGCCCTGTGTGAAAAAGTGTTTGCCCCACCTGTTAAAACATAACTTAACTGTGGTTTATCACACCTGAGTTCAATTTCTCTAGCCACACCCAGGCCTGATTACTGCCACACCTGTTCTCAATCAAGAAATCACTTAAATAGGACCTGCCTGACAAAGTGAAGTAGACCAAAAGATCTTCAAAAGCTAGACATCTTCAACAGATCCAAAGAAATTCAGGAACAAATGAGAAAGAAAGTAACTGAGATCTGTCAGTCTGTAAAAGGTTATAAAGCCATTTCTAAAGCTTTGGGACTCCAGAGAACTACAGTGAGAGCCATTATCCACAAATGGTGAAAACATGGAACAGTGGTGAACCTTCCCAGGAGTGGCTGGCCGACCAAAATTACCCCAAGAGCGCAGCGACTACTCATCCAAGAGGTCACAAAAGACCTCACAACAACATCCAAAGAACTGCAGGCCTCACTTGCCTCAGTTTAGGTCAGTGTTCATGACTCCACCATAAGAAAGAGACTGGGCAAAAATGGCCTTCATGGCAGAGTTCCAAGACGAAAACCACTGCTGAGCAAAAAGAACATTAAGGCTCGTCTCATTTTTGCCAGAAAACATCTTGATGATCCCCAAGACTTTTGGGAAAATACTCTGTGGACTGACGAGACAAAAGTTGAACTTTTTGGAAGGTGTGTGTCCCATTACATCTGGCGTAAAAGTAACACCGCATTTCAGAAAAAGAACACCATACCAACAGTAAAATATGGTGGTGGTAGTGTGATGGTCTGGGGCTGTTTTGCTGCTTCAGGACCTGGAAGACTTGTTGTGATAAATGGAACCATGAATTTTGCTGTCTACCAAAAAATCCTGAAGGAGAATGTCTGGCCATCTGTTCATGACCTCAAGCTGAAGCGAACTTGGGTTCTGCAGCAGGACAATGATCCAAAACACACCAGCAAGTCCACCTCTGAATGGCTGAAGAAAAACAAAATGAAGACTTTGGAGTGGCCTAGTCAAAGTCCTGACCTGAATTCTATTGAGATGCTGTGGCATGACCTTAAAAAGGCAGTTCATGCTCGAAAACCCTCCAATGTGGCTGAATTACAACAATTCTGCAAAGATGAGTGGGCCAAAATTCCTCCACAGCGCTGTAAAAGACTCATTGCAAGTTATAGCAAAGCTTGATTGCAGTTGTTGCTGCTAAGGGTGGCCCAACCAGTTATTAGGTTTAGGGGGCAATCACTTTTTCACACAGGGCCATGTAGGTTTGGATTTTGTTTTCCCTTAATAATAACAACCTTCATTTAAAAACTGCATTTTGTGTTTACTTGTGTTATCTTTGACTAATATTTAAACTTGTTTGATGATCTGAAACATTTAAGTGTGACAAACATGCAAAAAAATAAGAAATCAGGAAGGGGCAAACACTTTTTCACACCACTGTATTTGTAGGAGTAACGCTAGTTATTTCTGGAAAAAATGACATGACTGTCGGCGTTCATCGGACAGGCAGCTAGCCTCTATTTTTAAGCAAATGTCTGTGAAACTTGTTAAATAAACATTAGCTAGCAATACTATGTACATTTTTAGCTAAATATCAATAACTTTTTTGGCCAATTTTGTCACTTGTGGAAGATAGTCAAACCTTTTTAGTTTCTAAGCATTAATTTGTAGGAGTAGTGCTAGCTAGTTTTTTTCTGGAAAAATTTACGTGACCGTCATCAGTGAGCCTCTTTTTATATCAACCTTTTTTTGCAGTTTCTGTGAAACTTGCTAAATAAACATTAGCTAGCAATACTATGTACATTTTTAACTAAATATCAATAACTTTTTTTGCCAACTTTGTCGCTTGTGAAAAATCCACCTTAAGTAATGTGAGGCAGAGAGCAGATGCTGTTCAGACCTGCCTGGAAACTGGCCTGCTAGTTAGATAAGTTATCTAGCTTGTTGATTTTCCCATGTAATAAAAAAAATGGTAGATATCTTTCTATAATTTAGCAGATAGCCTTACCCATCCATCACACAGACATGATTTTAAATTGCATGTAGCTTCCTGTTCACAAGGAAAGTGTGAGAGGGCTGTCTGCAGTTGGACATTCTGCTTAGTCTGCAAGCCTTTGGTGACTATTCACTTTGGTGACTGGAAACGCTTCCCTGACTCTGTTTCTTATCCCTCGTACTCTGACGTCGATTCACAGGCACCAAAACCTCTCCCATTTTAGCCATCCATTCGGTATTGACTTAGGTAGCGTGCGTCAGGCTGTGCGGTCAACCTCCAATATGATGTTGTGAGAAATTTACTTTTTCATGCTGTTTTTTACTCAGGCTGTAGTTGCTGAGATATGCAGATTTACAAACCATCAGGGGTGGGAGCTCGTCCCAAACTGTCCATCATATTCCAGCTACCAAGGAGATTGGATGGAGGTGACCCCCGATGAATTTTACAAATTTCTTGGGTTGCTCATTTACATGGGGTTTTCAATTCTCCCTGATTCCAATCGTCACTGGGGAACCAAGTCACTTCAGGGCTCGTGGACGAGGGGATTTATGTCACGTGACCACTACAAGGCTCTTTTAGCAGCTCTACATGTTGTAGACCCTACCACAGAGGATAATCAGGATCGCCTTAGGAAGTTGCATTATCTTATGGACCACCTCAAACAAAAATGCCAGCAGCTCTTTCAGCCTAACCAAAATCTCGCAATAGATGAACGTATGGTCAAGTCTAAAGCTCGGTCAGGATTTAAACAATACATGAAGGGCAAGCCTACTCGGTGGGGTTTTAAATTATGGGTAATTGCAACATCAGACTTGGGTATACTCTCAACTTTAATGTTTACACAGGTAGTCATGATGGCATGTCACTGACTTGGCTACCAAAGTAGTTGAATCGTTACTGCAGCCATTCAAAGACCAGGGCCACAATGTTTGGTTTGACAACATTTACACGTCCCCAGCTCTTATGGTTAAGTTGTTAGAAATGGGAACTAATGCCTGTGGGACATGCAGGGTGAATCGTAAACTGTTTCCTGCAGACTTTAAAGACATCAAAAGATGGGAACGCAAGACAGCTCGTGGGGATATGAGGTGGTGTAGATTGAGAATATACTTGTAATTCAGTGGAAGGACACGCATGCAGTTACATGCCTCTCCAATTTCCACAATGCGAATGGCTCAACCGAAATGACTAGGTTTGTAAAAAATGATGGCGACTGGACAAAAGAAGTAGCCCTCCAGCCCATTGTCATTAGCGATTATAACAAAAACATGGGCTGTGTTGATAGGTTAGACCAAATGATAAAATCTTACGAAGTCCTACAGAAAACTCAGAAGTGGTGGAAGACTCTTTTTTTCCACTTCATAGACATTGCCGTCGCGTCAATAGTTTCATATTGTTTAAGGAATGGCAACACATTCATGCGGCACCAGGGGATGAGCGTAGACCGGTGAACTTAACCCAGATAGATTTCAGAGAAAACCTGGCTTTTCAGCTGGGAGGTAACAGTATTCATGCAAGTTTCCCTTTGCATACACTAAAGCCTGTAGTCCCTCCTTCATCATCACTCCACACAGCCCATGTCCCTAAATTTGAAGAGTCCTCTAAGAGATGTTGGCTATGCTATCGGAAAAGTAGGACTGAAAATAAAACTAAAGTAGCTTGTTGTGCGCCGGAATGTAATGGCAAAAGACTTTGCTTGGTTCGCGATAGGAACTGTTTTCAGTCTTCGCACTCAGCTGAGTGTGACCAGTTTCGCGAAGAGGCCTAGGTTGGGCTGTGTTTACTGGTGTTGTTGTCCTCCCCCTCCCCTCTTTTCTCCCTCTCTTCTCTCTACAGGTATTGCAGTTGTTGAGTATTTATGAATTTATATATATTCTGTTCCTTCACTGTTTATTAAAAATGTATTTACTGTAGATAGTTCGAAAGTTTGATTTCGTATGTTTTGCTGTGTAATTCGTGTGTAATTCTAATGTTCAAATTATATAAAGTGTGTGTTTTAATGAACACATAAAATATATATTTCAGTGTTTGTGTCCTTCAATTTCAGATGCAATCTCAATTTATTATTACAGGTGCTCAAAATTATTTGTATTTGAGGAGTGGTCATGTGAAATATATCTTAACATTCTAAATGTTTGTTTTATTCTGTTTTCCCACTAATCACTAGAATGGTCATAACTTTTAAACAATAGATTATATTTCTAATCTGTTTGCTATTCTACATTGCCCACAAATTTATGTATACTTCATACACTCTAAGTTTCCCTCTAGCTTGTAATTAAAATGGTTGAAAATGCAGTTGTCTGAAGTATGGTGGCCGGAGAAGATTTTTGTAAAAATTGTTGTGTGAAATCTTATTGATAAAGGATGATTAGCCTTAAATAATCATACATATATTTATATAATTTGAAATCCCTAGTTCTTCTCTTCAATATGGTATATACAGTTCTACTGTGTGATGTTATATGAATATGAATGTAATATGAATATGGATATGAATATCGTATTCTGGCACAGAATGGAATTTTTGGAATTTTGGGCTCAGGTTTTAAAGAAATTCACATTGATGCATTGTCCTTTGTTAGTTTGCCGATGAAGGCTTTTGTTGGGAATTTTACAGGGGATATCTCTTTTAAAAGCTTAATTGGTATTGGATCGTGAGGAAAATTATGAGATACTGTTTTCTGTGGTACTGTGACAGATGATAGCCTAATTCCAATTTTATTTCTGATTATTTCAATTTTATAAGTAAAGAAACTCATGAAGTCATTACTATTGTGCTGCGACGGAATATCTGGTTCAGTCGAGGCTTTATTCCTAACCAGTTTAGCCACAGTACTGAATAAACACCTAGGATTGTTGTGGTTATTTTTTATGAGTTTGATAAAGTATGCTGACCTCAAAGGGGGGTGACACAATCAAGAGTTCTTTAGAAGACTGTATTTATATTTTCTGAAATTGCTTCAAGTTTTTCTAGACTTTTTGGCTTACTGAGTATATGAGATAAATCTGGAAGATTTTTTAAGTTGTTTCCGCTGTTAAGCAGAAAAAATACAGAAGGACGCGCCGGCGCGTCCGTTGACCCCAGAGGTTAAAGTGTTTGGCCTAGAAACAAGATTATTTTTGCATCTGACAACTCTCCTCCTGAAGATTCAAATGAACCCCTGACATTAATACTCTGCCCATCTACTGTTTAAGCTTTTCACATCCTTCAAACTTTGTCAGATTTTCCCAAACAATGGCTCAAAATAATCTTCAGACATAACCGCACAGACTTGACTTCACCACATTTTGATTTACGCAACTGTTGAAAAGTTATGCTAATGCAAATTTAATGATGTTGATGTGAAATAGGATGTGAGGCTGTATCTCGGAAACATTTTGTCCTATTCAATCGAAACTTGGAATGCTTCATAAGGACCATGATCTGAGGGTGCATTCACAATTTGGTGACAGTGCCACCTATGGGTCAGGAAATTAAAATTAAAACTTTTGAATGGTTTGTCCTAAAATCATATGATTGGTGTTTTTGGATTCCTTGGGTCATACGGAATCCAATGATACCACCCTTTCCACCATTTTTAATTTTCATATATATATATATATATATTTCAATATATTTTAAACCCCTTCTTTAATTTATATTAAATTGCATATGCTTCATTCACATAATATCCTGAGAGTACCTGATCAGTTTTGAGAAAGCATCACCTTTAGTTCAAAAGAAAACAGTCTGTATGGCATGATTATGACGCTACATGCTATATGCCGGTTAGCATGCTAACTCTAGGGTCTTTCAAGGCTATTGATAACAATGCTATCCATAGGCAACATTAGCTTAGCATGCTAATTTGTTAGCATGCTAATCGATTAGCACTGGTAATTGGTTAGCATGCTAACCAATGCTTTTGTGTTCTCACTTTATACTTGTCATGTCTCTTTGGCATGGTTGCAATGTATCTGCTGAATGTCCTAGTGGTTAAGACATTGGACTTTGGTTCAAAAGGTTGTGAGGTTGAGTCCAACAATGAATGTGTTTAAAAATTGTACTTCTATTGACCTCTGAGTCTTCATGTTATGCTTACTACTACGTAGGCTGTATTAAATTGCAAAATTCCAGTGATTTTTTCAGCGATTATTTTGTACTCTCATCTTAGAATGTCTCTTTGGCATAATTCAGATTTGTTGATTGTGTGGCACAGTGGTTAGAGCTCTGGACTACAATTACAAAGAATGTGAGTTTGACTCCAGCAAAGAATGGTTTTAAAAATGTTACTTCTGTGGACCTCTGAGTCTTCATGTTGTGCTTACTATGATGTAGGCCAAACTTCACTGCATAAATCCTGTTCAGTTAAATTCAATTGTGTGGTATAGTGGTTAGAGCTCTGGGCTTCAATTCAAAAGACTCGGTGAACCCCAGTTTAATCCTCATCTCAGCTGGTTTAAGCATTGTGCCTCTGTTGTACTGGAGCTCTTTGAGTTGTGATTGGCTTTAGGGCTTGGCCCTGATCATTGCTGCTTGCAGCTATATTTTACATTTTTGTTTTGATGAGATTCATCATCCTTCACTCCAGCTAGAGTTTATTGCCTTTTATATTAAATTTGTAACATGGACAATAATTAATCCAAAGTTGTGTTAATTATTTAAATTGATATTTTAATAAATGCTCTGTGTGATGTGGTTTGAAGGAGTAGTCAGACACCTGCAGATAAACTGACCACAATAAATCTTCATTCATTTCCAAATGATCTCACTTTAACAGGTCTTGCTCAAGCACACACACGCACATACACACTCACTGCACCAGTGGTCAGAGATCCAATTACCCAATCTCTCATTAATGATGAACACACACACACCCATACACATATTTGTTCCATGTTCTCATAAATGCTCCCTGAAGGGAATTAGAGTGTGGTTTAGAATAGCACTGCGATGGCACTCTCATCTGATGCTGATCCACATGCCTCTACCAGATAACAAGGATCTATTTTCATCATGGAAACCCAGCATTAACCCACCTCTTAACCATGGGAATCCACACCTATTCACCAAGGAGCATGTCCCTTTATACCCCGCTCACCATTCAGTGTCAGACTTAAGGGTCCAGAATCAGGCAGCACAAGTCCATAATCAACTCAACAAGAGTTTGTGAATCATCAGCCAGATCTCTGAAGTTCTGCACATAACTGAGCACTTCCAGTGTTTTACAGTTAGGCAAGTTGCTACAGTGGATATTTCTCACAGCATTTCATCTCCCATCCGGTATGTGCCAGTTCCTGTGTTTGCTATGAGTTTGGTTAGGATTAGGATAAAATTAGGATACAGGAAATTAGAGTTTAGAATTAAATCAGGATACATCTCTCCCAAAAAGCTGGAACTTTAACTGTTCTGTAGCCTCATGTTTTGTTAAGATTAACAAAATTTAGAGATTGACTTACTTAGGTTCAAGCAGTCTTGGATATCAGCATAAAGTCTGGTCTACATAAACAATTATTTTTCGCTTTGTTACTCACACAATGCTATTTTATAACATAAAAAACTACTATAGTGCATGATTTGAAGGGCAATACATTTTACTGTTTGTATTACATAATCAATTACATCTACAAGCTTATTCCAGTGTGATTAGGTTGTGCAGTAGCTCTAGTGATAGAAGGTTGCACTTGCAATGTGAAAGACTAGGGTACAAGTCCTGCAAATCATGCTTGTTTACAAGTGAACCGAAAGTGTCATAGAAGCACCACAAAATTACATGTTTGCTTTAGCAATTGTTTTTTTTTTTTTTTTTTTTTTCATATACCTTCACATTTTACACTTTTATGAAACTATTGGTTAGGCTTAGGTTTAAGGTTTAGGGTAGGGAGGTATTTTGTTGATAAAAAACTTGATAGAGATGTAACCTTAAAACCTCATATGTTTGGGAGAAACTTTAACTCACTTTTAGTGGCAAACATTGGGCATTTTATATCGACACTGTAGCGATACATTTAATGAACCATGTAATTTAATTTAGTAAAAATGTTGCCACAGTCACGTGCTTCTCATGAGATCAGGTTGAATACTACAGTAACAGACTGGCGCTGAAAATAAATCATGCAAATATTGGCACAGCAGTGTCACACTGCAAAAAGGAATTTTCTTAAGTAGTATTTTTGTCTTGTTTTCCTGTAAAAATATTGAAACATTCTTAAAACCAGATATATTTACTTGACAAGCAAAATTGCATACAATATTTTTTTTTTTTTTTTCAAAGAAATCTAAATTAAGTGAGGTTTAAACAAGAAAAAACTATATGCCAATGCCATAAGAAAAATAATATTTTTTCAAAGATAAAACAAGATTTCTTCTTGTTTTAAGCATTAAGTTGACTACATTTTGTCAGATTTCACTGACAACAAGACTTAATTGTCAAGTAAATATATATTGTTTTAGGAATATTTAGATATTTTTACTGGAAAACAAGACAAAAATGCTAATTAAGAAAAAGTATATTTTTTGCAGTGCAAGCCAGCAGCTGTTGGAGCAGGGTGTGGTCAAGACTTCCCTTCTGTCTCTCAGGAGTGCGTTTCCCATACAACGACATAACTCACTGCTTAACCACCATAGTTCAATGCATCATTGTAGAAATTAACTAGCTAGTCACGACTGTTTCCCGAAATCATGGTAACTATGTCGCACATCCATCGTTCGAACCACGTTGGTTGAGGTGTCTTTAATTACATTACTCAGCGGGAGTAATAACGTCTGCAAATATGAAGTTATAATAGCTAATTTACACATACACCAGAAGCCGTGCTGAAAACACAAAAGTGGCATGCAATTTGTTATGCAACAGAAACATTGCGCTGCAAGAGATACAGTAGGTTCCCATTTGTGGGAACTTGAGCTGCGTAATCACATTGGGACACGCCGTTAGTGTCACGTGGTCTGAAGCCTTGTACAATCACGCCAATTTATTGGCTGGTGGCGCTTAAGCGATGCCCCTAGGGAGCTACGTCATGGACTCCATAAAAGGATGGAATTTAAGAAGCGACTCGCGTTGTTTTATACAGCGTAATTTCAAAGCAATTTTAATGTGTTTTTTCCGAAACATTACAAGGGTCCGACAGGGACAGTGGCATTGTTTGAGGCTAGCAATTTCTCACCACGAGACATTATCCCCACTTGTTCCAGTTCCACGGACTCCAGATTGGAGCTCCGTGTGCATGGGCAGTTTGGTATTTTCAGCTTTGTGTCTGAGAAGATTGAGTGTGAACGGACTTCGGATTCTTCCTTATGTTCGTCGCCCTCCCCTTTAGCGAAAGTGCGACTTTCGTCGGACATGCTCTGAGGCCTAGCTCGGCAGCCATTTTCTGATGAACAAGTATGCGAAAGAGTTACCATGCACGTCTTGAGCCGTTGCTATTAAAAACACTGTATGAGAGAATTCATTGTTGAAGGTAAGGAAACAAATTGGCCCTTTGTCCCTATTGTCTTTTTCTGTGTCGTTCTGGGAGAATGCACATGAATAAGGCAATGGAGGAGCGGCCTCAGCCTCTCTCTCTCTCTCCCCTCCCTGTTCAAAGCGTATTGCTCGTGGCAGAGGGGATCATGCATGGATCGGTGATCCCGGCCATAGAACGAGGGGGCTGGAATAAGAGAATATTCCCCAATGGAGTGATGGTGAACCAATGTGCGAGCGCTTTGTCGGTGCCATTATTTTTTCGGGATGCTATCAGGAGATGTGAGGTATTTTAACACATTTAAAAAAAAAATTTTTTTGTCTTTCGCCCGTTCGTGGTGAGACAAGAGACCCGCACTGCTATCTCTGCTGGATTTTTTGGTGGCGGCATGGACGTTGTTTTTTCAGTCAGCTGTTGGATCTACACATGACGGTTTTGCAGTCCAACCAAGCGAATCGTGTTAAGGAATACTTTGAGCTAATATCAGCTCCGTTTGGAATTTCAAGGCAATGCTTTTGTTCACGAGGGTGTTTCGTGCTTTCTGGGTACAACGCGTTGTTCACCCATTATATGTTGGGACCGGTTTCATTTGAACCCGTTTTTTCAGTATACCTTCACTAGCGAGCATTGAATATTGTCAGCTTGAGTTTTGCCTCTGCCTCCATGACCAAAGGTCTCGGGGCACGTGTAATATAACTCAATGTACGATAAAAATAGGTCTACACACAAGCCTGACAGGCTTGCTGTGTAACAAAGGATGAGCCCCTATTTAGTGAACAAAACTGGGCCGTATAAATGTATCCGTTTCTCTCCTGTTTGCCCTTCGGTCAGTATCGGGATGAGTTTGCCGTTGTACGTGCCTCGAATGTCTGATAACCAGAATATGGTTCAATTTTCCCCCGCAGCTTGCTGGGGAGCAAACATAAAAAAAATTGAAATAAAAAAAAAATGCTTCCCAAATTCAGCCTCTGTCTCCATGACCAAGGGTCTCGAGACATGCATAACATAAATCAATGGTCATCAAGAACAAGTGTACACAAAACACACAGTGAACATAAGCACCACACTTTGTCCCCCCATAAGAATGCTGGGACCATTGTGGCGGGCCGGCTTGCTTTCAATTCCCCTCTGTGTTCGCACATTCTTCCCCTTTCTATGCTTGGGAAGATGGTTTATCTGGCATCCTCTGCTGTAAAAAAAAGCACCACATGTTGTCCCCCCAAAAGAATGCTGGGGCCATTGTGGAGAACCAGTTTTCTGAAATAAACATTCCCCCCAATGTTCATACACTTTTCCCCGTTCATATACCAGGGAAAAGGTTTATTCTGTCAGCATCTCTGCTGTAGATACATTCAGGGTGCTCATCATTTATGCCTAAATAAAATAAAGGCAAAAACATTATCAAATTCCCTTCAACCAGCCACAGTATTAGAGGAGCGAAGGCTTCCCTCCGCCATGCTGTTGTTTCGGGGGCAGTCGCCAAAAGTAAGGCTTCCCTCCGCCATGCTGTTGTTTCGGGGGCAGTCGCCAAAAGTAAGCCAAGTATGCCATCTAGTGGCTACAGGTCGCGCTGCAGGCAAGAGCCATGCATTAATCCCTCTGTCTGCCCATCTGTCGGCTTGGCAGCAGCTGAAGGGCATTTCAAACTGGGTACTTCAAATGATAAAGCATAGTTATGCAATTCAATTCAGGCGGGCTCTGCCGGTGTTCAATGGGGTTGTTCTGACAGATGTTTCTGTTCGGGAAGCCCCTTTTTGATTAGGGAAATTAATTTTCTCTTAGTATCAATTTTGTGTCCTTCTGTTTGGACTTGCACTGGCACCACGCACTTTCACAAAATGCATGGACACAGCTTTGACTCCCTTGAGGCTTCAAGACATTATCTCGACGAATGGTTGGTGTTTGCCCACTTGGAGACTTTGGCTGTCCAACATCGAGATACTCGATGTTCTCTAATACTATTCATTCTCAGCCACTTCATTTAGGGCTGTGTGTAACCTAGACAAGAGTGTCCTGTTGCCAGGCCAACAGACTGTTTCTAGGGGTGGAGCTGGATTCGCGAGCGATGCAGGTGCGTCTGTCTCCAATTCTCGTTCTGTCATTTCGTCAGTGTCTAGCGATGTTCAGAGTGGGATGTGTTCTCCCAGCGAGAAAATTTCACAGGCTTTTGGGGCTCATGATCGCTGCTTCCGCTGTCGTTCCCTCGGGCATGTTGCATGCAAGACCTTTTCAGTGCTGAATGAACTCCACAAAGGGGCAACCTCTGATGCATGTGTTCCATCTTTTCAAAGTGACACGTGGGTGCTTCCAAACTCTGTTACCATGGAAATGGTCCCGCCTTTTGATGTCGGGCATTCCGTTGGGACAGATTTGTTGCTGCAAAATTATAACAACAGATGCCTTCTCTACGGGTTGGGGCGCTGTTTACAAGGGTTCAGCCTACAGGGTTTGGATGGACCAGTGGCAATATTGGCACATAAACTCTGTAGATATTCACAGTGCTGCTGGCGTTAAAGATTTTCCTCCTGGAGATTCAGGGCAGCCATGTCCTCATCCGGTCAGACAACAGGACGGTGGTGTCCTACATCAGTCGCCAGGGAGGAGTGAATTCTCCTGCCATGCTGAGACTGGCACGTCGCATTCATCTGTGGGCATGGGACAATGTGCTGTCTCTACGAGCCATGCATGTCCCGGGAAAGTTGAATTTGTGGGCAGATCCCTTGTCCAGACAGGACTGGATGCCGGAGAGTGGACATTACATCGTCAGATTATGGAACAAATCTGGAGAAGGTTTGGCAGAGCGAAAGTGGACCTGTTCACTTCAAGCGAGACGTCACACTGTCCCCTCTGGTTTTCCCTTCCACCCCCGGTACTGCTGGGCATTGATGTGTTGGCGCATCAGTGGCCAACAACATGTCTATATACATTCCCACCGATCAGTCTGCTGCATGCAGTTCTGCAGAAAGTTTGGGAGGTTCGGGTTTGGCTTCAGTTAGTGGTGCCGTTTTGGCCATCTCAAGTATGGTTTTCGACTCTGGTCTCTCTCCTGGAGGAAATGCCTTGGGAGATTCCAGTCAGAACAGACATATTGTCTCAGGCTCGGGGCAGCATTTGGCACCCCTGGCCAGACTTCTGGAAGTTATGGGTATGGCCCCTCAACGGGGTGCTCTTTTTAATAATGGGTTATCCCCGCTGTGGTTGATACCATTCTGAATGCTAGAGCTCCATCAACTATGAAGCTTTATACGTTCAAGTGGCGTATGTTTGCTTATTGGTGTACAGCGCGAGATGAAAATCCAGTTCACTGCCCTGTTGGTACAGTGCTGCATTTTTTTGCAAGAGCATTTTGGGGCCAGGGTTGCTCCGGCAATGCTTAAAGTCTATGTTGCTGCTGTAGCGGCTGAGCATGCGCTTATCAATGTCTGTCTGTAGACATTCTCTTGTCTCTCATTTTATGCGCTGAGTACACAGGATTAGACCTTTTAGTCCTGTCCGCATTCCCTTATGGGATTTATCTGTTATTTTAGAGGCAATCTTGGGTGCTACGTTTGAGCCCTTGGCAATAGTCGCTATAATTATCTGACATTTAAAACAGCCCTGCTGGTAGCATTGGCATTGTTTTAAAGGGTTGGTGATTTGCATGCCCTGTCGATCAATCCCTTATGTATGGATTTTGTGCCAGTGTGTAAAAATACATACAGTAGATTTGGCAAAATACTCTGAATAGACTACTTAAAAATGCTACTATGTCTATATGACTGATGTTTGCATCTGTTTGTATGCAGTAAATTTTTTTTGGGGTGTGTAGTGTGTTTGTCCGGCCAACATAAATTGTGTAAATAAATTGCTTTGGACTATAAATCGCAGGACCTTTCTGATAAAAAACTTGACTTAAATTATGGAAAATACATCAAGTAAGTGAACTCATGTACTTGTGTACTGCTACAGTGTGTACACCAATCAGAAAATGTTAGCATGTACCTTTAAAGGCAGACTCTTCAAGGTTTCCTGGAAGAGATGATTGTCTAAGTCACATTAGCTAAACAATGGTGTACCTTATGGTGCTTGGCCCCTACTCTCCTAGATACATGCAACCACTATGGGCCCAATCATGAATACATATGGCTTCTCTCATCACTACTTTGCAGATGATACACTGCTCTACTTGCTTTTATCATCTCAAGACTAGACTATTTCAATACTCTGTAGGCTGACCTTGCAGCCAGCATGATTAAGCTTCTACCGATGATCCAGAACAACCGGGTCTCATCTTCAACCTACAAAAGATGGCCCATATCACATGCCTCAGCCTACCAATGGCTTATTTTTAGTTGTCTCTGGGATGGGAGAAAGTATATAATTTTTTTTTTTTTTACCACTTTTAAGAATGCTTTTTTGAGCAATTAAAAGTGGCTTGGATTCTCTCAAACCCCAAGAGAATGTATTTTCAATTTGTTCTTGATATCATCTGAGTGGATGGGGGTCTTATTGGTGTCAGATGTGACCTGACACGACATTTAAACTGAATTAAGGAGGAGAGATCAGCAGACGGGACTGACAGACCACTGCTCAGAGCAGCCTGTTAATGAGACCCCCTATACCTCGTGTTTAGACTTGTTTTGTGTTTCTTTAAATAACACTGCCAAATAACTTCTGCAGATTTATTTCTCAAGAGAGAACGAGCAGAGAAGCAGAAAGAGACTTACAAAAAAATAGAAATATATATATAAATATATATATATATATATATATATATATATATATATATATATATATATTTAAGATGAATCTAAAAATTAAAAAGAAACCCTAGGAGGTTAAGATCTTACAATATGGAATATAATATACTGTAATACTCTCTCTCTCTCTCTCTCTCTCAGAAGTATTGCTGCTCTTAATTGGGGTGGGGGCTTATGGTTCCGTTGCTCCAGAGAACAAAAGCAGTTTTAATTAGTGGCTGTTACAAGTGTTATTCTCATGGGAAAGGACAGATCCTGAGCCACAGTGAAGTGGGATTACAACTGGACACACACTCCAAATCCAAAGTGCAGAGAACACATACAGAAATTAGACTTCCCTTCAATATGCATGCTCTCATTTCTGTGAGCTTTCAATATAATACAGTCACATACACATAAGCGTAGCATACATATAATTTACAATTTTCTGCTTAATTTGGTATTGGTTTTTTTTATTTATTTATTTTTTATTTATTTTTATCTACCCATAAATACTGCCATCTGGTGGCTGTGTAAAGAATAGCACTTTTGTGCCTAAAACAGTATCACACTACCGTGCATTCAACAGGTAACAGAGGTGTTTACAGGTAAAGTAACTCTAACTTGATGTAAAATTAATGTTAATTTGACTACTGTATGCAGCCAGAGCTTTTAACAAAATCCACACGTGCAAAAATCCTGACCTCACTGGATGGTGTTCAGACAATAAATCAGAGAGGTACTGTAAGAAGGTACTAATTCATTTAAGGATTTAAAAACAAGAAGTAACACTTTAAAATCAATTCTGTAACAGAGAAATTATAATAGGGGTGATGTGTTCACGTTTCCGAACACCAGTCAAAAACCGAGCAAGAGATGATTGACTAATTCCCATATAAAGAGAATTACAGTAGTCAAGCGTTGAAGAATTGAAAACATGAATCATCCTTTCAAAATTATTAAAAGAAAGAAATTACTTCACTTTGGCCAAAATTTGACAGTGAAATAAACTAGAGCACTGTCAAATAAAACACACAGGTTTTTCACACACGGTTTAACATAAGGAGAAAGGTCACCAAAGTTAAGAATAGGTGTTTTAAGGGATTCAGTAGGCCCAAACACAATAATTTCAATTTTACTCTCATTAAGGTTTAAAAAATTTTAAAGACATCCAAGCCTTTACATCAGAAAGACAGGCCAAGAGAGAGTCTAAACCATACTTATTATGTCTGAAGGGCAGATAGATTTGAGTGTCATCCGCATAACAATGAAAAGACATACAGTGTTTCTTAAAAATAGAACATAAAGGAAGCATATACCGTATACGGAAAATGGAATAGGAGCAAGAATAGAGCCTTGGGGAACACCACAAGTTAGAGGGCCTGCACTAGAACAGAATTCACCAATACTGACTGAGAAACATCTATTCTGAAAATAAGATTGAAACTAATTAAGAGCATTTCCTTGAATGCCCGCACATTGCTCTAAAGGGGAGATAAGAACAGCATGTGTCAAATGCAGCACTCAGATCTAAAAGCACAAGCACAGCAGAATCACCGGAATCAACAGTTAATAATATGTCATTTTAAACTTCTACAAGTGTGATCTCAGTGGAATGATGTTTCCTAAAACCTGACTGAAATACTTCAA
Source organism: Myxocyprinus asiaticus (assembly GCF_019703515.2). Taxonomy (NCBI): domain Eukaryota; kingdom Metazoa; phylum Chordata; class Actinopteri; order Cypriniformes; family Catostomidae; genus Myxocyprinus; species Myxocyprinus asiaticus. The sequence goes on along the minus strand of NC_059354.1, from coordinate 7,467,989 downwards.
AAATCGTATTTTCATTCAGAAAACACTGTAGTTTTTGAAGGATTATTTACTCTAAAAAATTTTGAAATAAAAGAGAGGTTGGAAATAGGTCTAAAATTAGACAAAAATGTAGGGTCTAAATTTGGCCTTTTAAGAAGGGGTTGTACAGTGGCATGTTTCAGAAAATCAGGTACAATTCCCGTTTCAAGGGATGTATTAATAATTATTTGAAGACTAGATCCAACTGGATCAAAAAATTGTTTAAGAAGACATGGGGGAATAACATCAAGGGGAGAACCAGTAGGGTTTAACTGAGCCACAATTTCTTTTAATAGAGAAAAAGAAATAGGTTGAAACTGGCTTAAAACACCAGCGCAAGTAGAGGGGACAGAGGGGAGTAAGAATGTAACCATTTTAAATGATGGTAGTTAAAGCTACACCCCCATCAAATACAAGAACCAGTCACTTTAACATCACTTCACTGAAAACAAAGCAGGAAAGTTAAAACATTGACATTGCAAGGTTTTTTTTTTTTTTTTTTTTTTTACAAAAATAATTAACAAACATCTTTGAACAGAAAGAACAATCTTTTCATCAAGAACAAGGTAGAATCTCTAATATTTTTTTATTTTTTTACTTATGCTTCTGTATTAAGGGTCATAACGTTCAGGTAATTTCCTAATTCTGGATGAGTGGCATGGACCTTCGGATGTCACTGCCATCTCTGCTCTCTGTCTGTCTGCACAGACTCTGTAATTTTTGGAAAGTTCTCTTCTGTTGCACAGGTTGGAGCCAGTGTGTCACAATTGGAACTTTCAGTCTCTTGATCAAGTCCATCGTTTGTGACTCAGGATCTCAGCAGATCTCCATGTCTCCTGAACATGACATCAGTGTCTCTGCCCTGCACTTTATAGGAAACAGGCCCAGTTTGCTCAACTATCACTCCAAAAATCCATGTGTTCCCTCCTCCACCAGTATTACACTCCATCGTCTATGGCAGGGGTGTCAAACTCGGTTCCTGGAGGGCCACAGTCCAGCAGAGTTTAGCTCCAACCTTAATTAAACACACCTGAAGCAGCTAATCAAGGTCTTCAGGAGTGCTTGAAGATTACAAGGAGGCATTTTGGAGCAGGGCTGGAACTAAACTCTGCAGAGCTGCGGCCCTCAAGGAACTGAGTTTGACACCCTGGTCTATGGAGAAGGATCTATCCTCTGCATGTTAATCATGTTGGAACTTTTGCATGTATTGCTTTTACTGAAGAGAAAATGTTGTGTCGGGAAAAACAAAGTCCACACATGTCTGTTCATAATCAGATCCTCAGGAGACTGGCCTGTAGTATAGTTTGGAGTAGTGTGGTACTGCATTAAGAAGAGGGAGATCATGTCCTCCATGTCAAGTGCAGTGTGTGCAAGCTGTTTCATTCCACTCTTGAATGTTTGCACATACCTTTCAGCAAGGCCATTAGAAGCAGGATGGCCAGGTGTGCTTGTTGAATGAAGGATGCCATTCTGCTGTGTGAGGATTTTAAACTCCTCAGAGGTGAATTGTGTTGCATTGTCTGTAACAATGTGCTCAGGAAGGCCAAATGTTGCAAACAGACTTCTTAGTCTTGTGATGGTGGTTTGTGAGGTGATGTTTGGCATTCTAAACACCTCCAACCATTTTGAGAATGCATCCACCACTATCACAAATGTGTGTCCCATAAAAGGACCTATAAAGTCTATGTGCAGTCTTTTCCAACTCTGGCCAGGAAACTCCAATGGGGACAAGGGTACCTTGCGAGATGCTTTTTGTTTAATCTGTCATAACTTGCATGCTTTACAGACCAGCTCCACATCAGTATCAACTCTAGGCCACCACACATACTTGTGAGTAAGAGCCTTCATTTTCACAATTCCTTGATGACCTGTATGCAGCTCTTTAAGCACAATCCTCCTCAGCTTTTCAGGAATCACAACTCTTGTGCCCCAAAGGACATAACCTCGCTCCACAGAGAGTTCACACCTGTGTGTGTGGAAAGCTTTTAGACTCTCATTCATATCAGGAGGGCATCCGCTCATGATACATTTTAGCACTCTGGATAGCACCCTGTCTGTTCGGGTTACGTGTGCCACCTGATCAGCATTCAATGGAGCTTGTTCAAGTTGTTCACTTATCAGTGTATGAATACTCTGATATGGTTTCCGTCCCCACATCACTTGTGTCTGGCAGGGGAACCCTGGAGAGTTCATCAGCATTACTGTGCTTTTCAGAGGGACAGTACTCCACCAGCTTAAATTTTGGTACTGATGAAATTTTTGACTCTAAAAATCAGTGCTAGTCCTTCTTTTTCAATCTGAGAATATTTTTTATCAGCAGGCACAAGAGTCCGTGATGCATAAGCAATGGGGCATTCCTCTCCTGTGGGCATGGTGTGTTGGACGACAGCCCCAATGCATTATGCAGATGAATCACAAGTCAGAGTCAGCAGCAGGTTTGGATCGTAGTGGACTAGGACCTTTTCACTTGTCAGCAATTCTTTGCATTCCTCAAAAGCTCTTTGCTCTGGTTGTTTCCATGTCCATGACATCTGCTCTTTTAACAGTCTATAGAGGGGTGTAGTATAGTACTCTGATTTGGCATAAATCATCTGTAGTAATTCAAAAGCTCTCAGTTCTTTTATGCAGGTAGGTGCTGGTGCATCCTTGATGGCTTTGATTTTATTTTTTCCCAAACTCACATTTGGAATTTGAACTCTCAAGCCATTCTCCTGTAGTCTCTGCAGCACTTTCTCACAACCATAGTCTACATATAGTAACTGCGAGCTCCCTATTCATTTTCAATAGGAGAGAGGCAGCAGTTGGCAGAACAGAGGCGGTTCCACTTGTCAAGCACATTCAAGAGAATTCTACATCATTATCATGCAGGACTACTTGCGGCACACATTGGATATTATGATAATCAATTCTGAAATTCAGTAATCGATGTATTAAAATTTCATCAATGCATTTTTACACCCCTACTCAGCAATATTCTCTTCAAACTGTTTCTCCACCATGACAGTAGTTGAAAGAGATAATTCACCACAGAAGCACAGTTCACACTAATCTTGCTGTAGCGCCCCTTGTGGCAATGTTGAGAATGCAATGCATACTTGTGTTGATTGTGGTCTGACAGATTTTGAAATGCAACTACAATGCAACTGTTAAAATTCTATTCCCCTTTGGAGAAAATTAGTGGGATTTGTACTTCCGGAACTTGACTGTTGGGCTCTATTGTATCTACCCACAGGAGTTTGCTATGGATGCAGTATGCTGTAACCACTAGCAGTTAATTTATTCTGATCATTTATACTGATGCAACATTGCAACATTACTAAACACATAGAGCATTAACAGAACTAGCCAATTGAAGTTAAAAAAAGATTTTAAAAAAAGGTTTTTCTACAGAATTTCCTCTCTGAAGCTAAGAAATTGTGAGCAATCCCAGAAAGATGTTATTGGTAATCAATACCTTCACAACAAAGCAATGGATCCCAATATCTGTGAAACAGCTAATCTCATTCTACCCCAGCTCTCTTTGAGAAGCACTAAAGGAGACTCTAATAGACCATTTCTGAACTCACAATGGAGGCAAACAGCCTCATGCAATAACTGTGATGAGGATGATTAAAGCACATGGCGTGAAACAAGAGAATGATTGTCTGGAGTGATTGGCTGAGTGACCCTGCATGGAAGTGCTGCATGAGAATTGAACTCGGTAATTGTGTGTCCCCTTCTCTCATTGATTATATTAATAAGATAAATCCAAGATCCCCTGTCAGGCCTTAACCCGACTATTTTTATGAAATGGGTTACACAAGTACAGCAAATCTCTTTCCCTGGTCTCTTGAGAACAGTCTATCAGTTTTAGAGGCGAGGTAAAAGGGTCGTTGCTCTCACAGGATTTGTCAAAGATCGGAAATAGATAGAAATGGGGCAGCAAATCGAAGTCAGAAATAAATAGAATTGGGGTAGCCAATCAGAGTTGTCTGCCCTAGAGTGGTGGACACCTAATTAGTGGTGTTTGCACAGGCAGGCATCATTACTATTGCTCATATTTAGGGTTAGGAATTTGAACTAAGCCATAACCCTTATACTGCATCCTACCCAGGCGCAATGTGACAAGTTTTATAGAACAGAATTGCGTTACTATACATTTTTGCAAAATGGCTCGTTGTACAGTTTCTTGGCGAAATGAACACTAATAAACACTCACTTTCACACATATCAATAGTAAAAAGGCAGGTTATCATCTCAAAACACTTACTTTTCATCCTTTTCTTCACAATGCTATCTTATGACATCAGAACACTTGGACATTATAGCACATGACTTGTAAGGTGATACGTTTTAACATTTGCATTACATAATCAACTACATTACCAACTACAATTACACACCTATTCAGGCACAATCAACTGAGAGAGCACTGCACTTGCGATACAAAGGACCAGGGTACGAGTCCTGAAGGGCACGCAAGACAACACGTGAGCTGAAAGTGTCATAGAAGCAACAAAAAATTACTTGGTTGCTTTTTTTTTTTTCTTCTCACATTTGCTTTAATCTTTTAGGTTGAGTTATATGTTTTAGAGAGGGAGGTCGGTTTTGTTGATTTAAATCTCGATTAAGCATAAACCTTAACCTAATCTGTTTTCTCATTTAACTCACTTTTAGCATCACACAGTGGACATTTCGCCTAGGAAATGCCACAATATGTGTACTGAACCAGGTAATGCCATTTTGCAAAGATGTAACCACAGTCATTTAAATTTCATGAGATCAAGCTGTAATGTACACTTACAGTGCTGTGAAAAAGTATTTCTTCTGTATTTGTGTATATCTCATATTAACTTGTTTCAAAAATTCAAACACAATCTAACATAAAACAAAGGCAATCTGAGTGAAAAAAAGCTTAGTCAGTTTGTTGTTTTTGTTTCTCTGTCTTTTCTGTCTAATGGTACATAAGGCAAAATTATTCCTCACCCCCTGCACACCCTCATGTCTGGAGCTTTTGGCTGCTGTGCGAATAGGAGAAGTTAAAAATGCATTAATTGCTCTTCGCTGATGGGAGATAATCTGCACAATTAAAATAATTGTTCAGCTTGAGCTGTGCTGGAGTCCCCTGTCACAGTTCTTGTGGGAGTCTGGCCATAAATAGCTAAATGCTTCTCGCCATATGCTGCCGCACACAGAGGGGACCGCTCCTGATCAGACTGTCCTTTTGTGCCACTTAAGAGCCAATCTGAGAGATAACATCAGTCACATTACATTTGTAACGAACCGTTTTTGACCATTACTACAGTACCTAGATCAATATAATGTGCAAACTCTTGCCAGGAAAACAGATGTGTTTGTTTTACTGTATGTGTGTGTGTGTGTGTGTTAATGCTGTGTATCCTTTTATGATATTTTTCTTGTAAAATTTAAACAGAAGCTCTATTCCAAAATCAAATTATCAGCTAAAAAGCCAAAATCAGCTATTTTCTGAGGCACAAGATGATTATATTATATTATATTATATACAACAGATACTGTAGTTATGGGCCACAAATCTGATTGGATGAGAGACGTTCCATGAGTACTTATGGTCTCACACCATAAGCACTCCAACGCTTCACTGTTTGTATGACTCCGCTTGTGTTTGTACCGTTCTAAACTAAAGTGTAAGAGCAGTACATATGTGTTAAGAGCTATATGTGTCTCTTTATCTTTATTCTTGTGAAATTACATATTTTAGCCAGCAGGTGGCAGCAAAAAACCATTTTTGTGTGCAATATGAGCCAGGTGATGTGAAGTGAGTCAGCATCAGTCAGTGTTTCCATTCATCTGCACTACGTGATTGCTCGGATTACTACTACACTACTACAGCTAGGAAATAGCTTAAAATGGATTTAAACTAACAAATTCAGCATTAAGGCTCGTCACAGCTGAGAGACACAACAGACTGATTAATTACACAAACTCAAGGCGCTTACCACTTTTCCACATTGTAGAGGTCATACTGTTCAAAATGGCAGAGGAGATTGCGGTTTCTATAGTGAATGACTCTTGCGCACCAGCTACTGCAAAATAGAGAGGAATACCTCTGCTTGGATGGCTATTTTTCCACTGAGAAAATAGGATGAATTTGACCAAAATGACATTATCTTCAGAAAGCTGACTAACACACTACAGCATCTCTGCTTGGGAGTGGCAACAGGTGATGGCACATGCTCCATCTCTCTCTCTGTCACTCTCTCTCTCTCTCACACTCACACACACACACACACCCTTGTTTCTCCAATAACTTATAAGAAACAGTCCAAGCTGTGATACTAGTTCTAAAGTGACATTTTTGAATTACTAACAAAGGCTTGGACGCATCATTTGGTTAGCAGATTCTGATTTGTCGTGTTAGAAAGTAGTTCCATGCACAAATGCGTTTTTTATGACTGTACTCAGTTTTTCCAAAGTTTTAAAAATTTACTTGTTCATTGAACTGTTGAATATCACACTCGCAATCGTGCTATATAGCCCTAAATCAGCACTGCTGTGATTACCTACTGCACTCGGCGGCCGTAAGCCGTACCTGCGGCCGAATCACAGCTGATGTAGGGCCATATCGCACTCTTGCTCGTGTGATATTGCTTAAATATTATATTATTATATTATATTATGGGGAACATAGTGCAGAATGTGTCTATAGATACATTCTTCAATGTTAAACTTTTAACCTTGCGTGCCATTTTTTTTAACCCAAGATGCTTTTAAAGCAGCAAAAATGCATTACAGCCCCTATAAAGAAGCATTGCAATTGAATGGGACCCCATAAATGCCCGTGAATACCACATAAATAGAGCTCTTAACATCAAGCATGTGAAAAGACTCAACTAAAAATTAATTTCAATAGAGATAGCATGCATCATGAGGTTATGTTGATAAGCTAACATGATACTCTAACAAACATTAAAATATATAGCACATGCAAAAATTGGGTAAGGGTTTTTTTTAATGAGATTAAACTATTTTTATCAATAATTTTCAGTATTGAAAGAAATTTTAATGTATCTATAATCAGGGCCATACCTATCACCATAGATAGCTGCCAAGCCCTAAATATGTCCCTGTCTCGAAGTAGCCGAAGTAGACCCATGGTATTTTCACCGAAATTAAGATTTATGGGATGCTTACTGTCCCGTATTTAACAGGGGGTTATGTCGTATTTTTCCTCGATGATAAGATGCTAAATACAAGACATCCAGGTGTTCTCTAAGAACGTTCATTTTAGACAGATGCTCAGCAATCCCTGCATCTTCTCAAACTATCTTCAGCTAAAGATTTCTCTCTGGGTCTCAGACACACCATTCTGACGTCAAACTTTTGATCTTAAAGCATTCCACTGAGACGGCTAGAGCATCTTTTGTTTAGAGTCTGCCATTAGCAGCGATTCGGAGGCAAACACAACCTCTTCTGCTCATTAATGAAAGCAAGAGCCGCAGTTACACTGACCCGCTCTCACCCAGCACTCATTAATAACTAATGATGGTTCCAGGAGCCCGGGCTGCTGCGTTTCTTATCTGACAACTGGCCTTATTTAGGACTTAGAACACTGGCACACAGGAAAGTTCATTATCCATGAAGGAATGGAAAAGGCCAGGTGAATTTTAATACTAATTGGATGCATCTGTATGCAATTCAAATCAAAATATTCCTTAAAATGATCCCATTACATATAATAGTCAGAGTAAATGTTAAAGGTGATGTGTGTAGTTTTATTGTTGTTAAAAATCTTTCTGCTGTCTCAGCTCAATATCCAGAGTCAAATACAAATAAGCCATTTACAGGGTGATTCCCCCGAAAAGGGTAAACACTGTGACTCTGTGACACTTTCAAAACATTGTCCTTTTTGCTTGGGCGTAACAAACAGCACAACCATTAAGTTTCTAAACAAAAATCCAATACAAATTACTAATTACTGTACCTCTCTAAAATTGTAATTAAATTACTTTACCAATTACTTCATCAGAAAAGTAATCACTACTTTTCAGTTACTTACTAAAAAACTTTTCACTGAATTTTATTTTGTTTATTTTGCTTTTCCACTCAAAAAATTCAACATAATGTTTTAATCGTTGTTGTTAAGGGGTTGCTCACCTTGCAAACAGATTTACATATTAAAATAATTCATGGATTAAATGTATTCTACATAAATATTATTATTTTAATATGAGTAACTAAAGTAAAATGTGCAACACAAGTAATGTACTGTACATAAAATAATTTCATTTAATTGAGCATCAGTAACTGTAATCTGATTACAATAATTTAAAATGCAATGCATTACACTGTTTTTGACAAAAAGTTATTTGATAGTAGCAATTAATCACTTTGTAATCAGATTATACTCTTTGATTGTTTGACCAATGATAGACTGAGGCATGAAACATTTGCCATTATTTTGGCAACCATTTGGAGGTGGAGCTGAAATTGCACTCATTAACTTTAATATGGTGTACATGGAAATTACATAGAATACAGTTACATTTCAAAAATTATTTTGATTACTGAAGAGATTACTTTGCATTTTATTGTCATTTGTTTAATTGAATATTTAGTCCTTTCAGATGGAAAACATTTATACATATAAATGATGCGATCCAAAGTGCATTTGAACAGTGGTGAAACACTTTCTTATGATGTGTTACATTCATACGAGCAGACAGAGAAGTAAGTTTGAAGTAAGTTTGGAGCAGAAGAAATAGAAATACATCTTGTGTAAATTGTCAGCTTTACGCTAAGATAAAATGCTTTTTCTAGCCATTTTACATGCACGTTACCAGGCACGATCATATTTTTTTATCAAGAAATTCACGTTGAATCATAATTTCTTTTTTTCTAGTAAAACTTTTGATATTAGGGCAAAAATTATATTCTTGATTTAATAATTTTTGTATCGTTTTCCTGAAAGAATATCTAATAATCCTTAAAACAAGATCGATTTGATTTATCTTGTTCTAGAAACAACACTGCATAAGATATTTCGGTTTTTCAGAGAATGTATTTTTAACATGTGTATTTTGTCTTACTGTACTGGCAGAGTTTTTATAGTCAAAACAAGTGAAAAAATCTACCAGTGCTGAAGAAGTAATCCAAAGTATTTAGAATACGTTACTGACCTTGAGTAATCTAAATGAATACATTACAAATTACATTTTACAGCATGTATTCTGTAATCTGTAGTGGAATACATTTCAGAAGTAACCCTCCCAACCCTGTGCATAGGGATGCTCACCTGCGATTAGAATTCACCCAAGTTCTCATGTAAACGCATGAGCCACTGTGAACGAGCTTCTCTCACAGCGTTCATTCTCACCAAAACCTTTTGTATGCCTTTAGAAGACTTAAAATATGATGCTTGAGCCACATAGACTACTTTTATGGTACTTTTGGGTGTTTTTTAAGCTTCAAAGGGGTCCTGAAATGCTATTTTTTTTAAATAATTTTATTATCTTCACTCTGATAAAGTCAGTAAAGTTTGAAATGCTCAGTTTTGGCCTCAGCGTCTCCTTCAAACTTCAATGTAAACGCCAGCCCCTCTAATTCAGCCATATTTGAAACTCAGTCGGAAGAGAATAAACAAGCTCTCCACAACATTATAAAACTAAATTTCAGGGTTTACACATAACACAAATCCAACACATTGCATCCAAATATATTAAACTGTTCACTCAAGCACATCAGTATCATAAACTATCAAACAGTCATGACATATTAAATATTCATGAATTAAACTGTTTACTCATGATATTGCAGTCAAGTCCAAGTGTTTTTAATTGGCCCATCCTTCAATAACAGTTCCTTTGAAATGCTTGCGTAAATCGTATTATGACTGGTTCACAAGCAGTCCACATTGATATTAGCCGCACATACACAGTCCATAGCACGGTGAAACATGACATGCACACATAGGCAGTAAAATCTTTCCATGGCAGGGAGAGCTCTCACTCCGCCTGCCATGGCTCCCGCTTGACCTGCCACGGCTCGCACTCCACCTGCTGTGACATAACGGATCATGTGTGAGAGCTGTGACGCTATGGATCATGTGTGAGAGCTGGCTGTGACGCCATGGATCGTGTGTGAGAGCTGTGACGCAACGGATCGTGTGTGAGAGCTGTGACGCTATGGATCATGTGTGAGAGCTGTGACGCTATGGATCATGTGTGAGAGCTGGCTGTGACGCCATGGATCGTGTGTGAGAGCTGTGACGCAACGGATCGTGTGTGAGAGCTGTGACGCAACGGATCATGTGTGAGAGCTGGCTGTGACGCAACGGATCATGTGTGAGAGCTGTGACGCTATGGATCATGTGTGAGAGCTGTGATGCTATGGATCATGTGTGAGAGCTGGCTGTGACACCATGGATCGTGTGTGAGAGCTGTGACGCAACGGATCTTGTGTGAGAGCTGTGACGCAACGGATCTTGTATGAGAGCTGTGATGCAAGAGATCTTGTGTGAGAGCTGTGACGCAACAGATCTTGTGTGAGAGCTGTGAGGCAACAGATCATGTGTGAGAGCTGGCTGTGACGCAACGGATCTCGTGTGAGAGCTGTGACGCTACGGATCATGTGTGAGAAACGGATCATGTGTGAGAGCTGGCTGTGACACAACGGATCTCGTGTGAGAGCTGTGACGCAACGGATCGTGTGTGAGAGCTGTGACGCTACGGATCATGTGTGAGAGCTGGCTGTGACATAACGGATCGTGTATGAGGGCTGGCTGTGACGCAACGGATCGTGTGTGAGAGCTGGACTGATACTGGTATCATTTAAAAAATCAAACCCTAACCTAACCCTTTAACCCCACTGTGTCTATATGAATTTCTATATTTTATATTAACTCATTATAAATTATTACTAAACTAATCTTTGTGAAGTAAACAAAAATAGTTCACCCCCCAAAAAAAATAAAAATCTTTCATTATTTACTCACCCTAATGCCATCCCAGATTTGTCTGACTTTGTTCTGCTGAACACATACAAAGATATTGGAAGAGTCAGATCTTCCATCAGTATTTCGGCTGAATTGGCTAGCACATCAGATATAAAAATAATACATAATTCATTACCATCATGCAGTATTTACGTATAAACTTAGTGCATCCGGAAAGTATTCACAGAGCTTCACTTTTTCCACATGTTACAGCCTTATTCCAAAATGGATTAAATTCATTATTTTCCTCAAAATTCTACAAACAATACCCCATAATGACAACATGAAAGAAGTTTGTTTAAAATCTTTGCAAATTTATTAAAAATAAAAAACGAAAAAAAATCACATGTACATAAGTATTCACAGCCTTTGCCATGACACTCAAAATTGAGCTCAGGTGCATCCTGATTCCACTGATCATCCTTGAGATGTTTCTGCAACTTGATTGGAGTCCACCTGTGGTAAATTCAGTTGATTGGACATGATTTGGAAAGGCACACACCTGTCTATATAAGGTCCCACAGTTAACAGTGCATGTCAGAGCACAAACCAAGCCATGAAGTCCAAGGAATTGACTGTAGACCTCCGAGACAGGATTGTATCTAGGCACAGATCTGGGGAAGGGTACAGAAAAATATCTGCAGCATTGAAGGTCCCAATGAGCACAGTGGCCTCCATCATCCGTAAATGGAAGAAGTTTGGAACCACCAGGACTCTTCCTAGAGCTGGCCGCCTGGACAAACTGAGCGATCGGGGGAGAAGGGCCTTAGTCAGGGAGGTGACCAAGAACCCGATGGTCACTCTGACAGAGCTCAAGCATTTCTCTGTGGAGAGAGGAAAACCTTCCAGAAGAACAACCATCTCTGCAGCACTCCACCAATCAGGCCTGTATGGTAGAGTGGCCAGTCGGAAGCCACTCCTCAGTAAAAGGCACATGACAGCCCGCCTGGAGGACTCTCAGACCATGAGAAACATAATTCTCTGGTCTGATGAAACAAAGATTGAACACTTTGGCCTGAATGGCAAGCGTCATGTCCGGATCACCTGGCTAATACCATCCCTACAGTGAAGCATGGTGGTGGCAGCATCATGCTGTGGGGATGTTTTTCAGCGGCAGGAACTGGGAGACTAGTCAGGATTGAGGGAAAGATGAATGCAGCAATGTACAGAGACATCCTTGATGAAAACCTGCTCCAGAGCGCTCTGGACCTCAGACTGGGGCGAAGGTTCATCTTCCAACAGGACAACGACCCTAAGCACACAGCCAAGATAACAAAGGAGTGGCTCCAGGACAACTCTGTGAATGTCCTTGAGTGGCCCAGCCAGAGCCCAGACTTGAACCCGATTGAACATCTCTGGAGAGATCTGAAAATGGCTGTGCACCGACGCTCCCCATCCAACCTGATGGAGCTTGAGAGGTCCTGCAAAGAAGAATGGGAGAAACTGCCCAAAAATAGGTGTGCCAAGCTTGTAGCATCATACTCAAAAAGACTTGAGGCTGTAATTGGTGCCAAAGGTGCTTCAACAAAGTATTGAGCAAAGGCTGTGAATATTTATGTACATGTGATTTTTTTCGTTTCTTATTTTTAATAAATTTGCAAAGATTTCAAACAAACTTCTTTCACGTTGTCATTATGGGGTATTGTTTGTAGAATTTTGAGGAAAATAATGAATTGAATCCATTTTGGAATAAGGCTGTAACATAACAAAATGTGGAAAAAGTGAAGCGCTGTGAATACTTTCCGGATGCACTGTATAGTGAAAATATATAGCTTTTGTTATGACAGTAACCTAATGTTTTTCACTCCTTCAGTCATTGTGTATCACAGCATATAAACATTAAACATATTTGTTCACAAAGTGTTTGTGGTTTGCAAAAGCAATGACATGTTTTTTTGTGTTTGTTTGTGTGCCACTCCACCCCTATTTATTTAGCCTGTTTTATTTGTCTATAAGATGCTGTGATGATCTCCCCTAATGATAAAACAAAAAGCAGTATATGTAGAAAATAATATACTTAGAAGTTTTGCTGTATGTCATCATCACTTGCTTTAATAAATCTCCTTAAAAAATACTCTCTTGTTGTGAATTTTGTATAAAAATGTATATATAAAAAAATAAATATTGAATTTAAGTAAAAAGAGAACATGCCAACTATCGAGAGCCAATCAATGAGTGAGCTGAATCAATAGGAGGATTGTATAATTTGCTGGCATATAGTCCTGTTTAGCTTGTATAGATGACCCCTGTCAGATGATCTATGCTGCTACAAGGCAGATACCAGTAGTCATCAGAACCATTTTGGACTGCAACTTTTAATCCTTTAAAAGACAAAGAACACTTATTTAAAGCTTAAGAAATGTATAAGCCCTTAACAAATATTTAAAACAGGACTAAAGATCACAAGCTAGACACAAGCGAGTTGGAGCTGTCTGTGACGCTGACGGATCGAGAGGGAGGCGCAGGTAACGAGTGAGAGCTGCCGTTGGCAGTGGCAGGTCGAGTGAGAGCTGCCTGCGGTGGTGGCAGGTCTTCGTGGCAAAGATTTTACTCCCTCTCCACATAGGTGCACTGAGGCGCAGATTGCCAGAAACACATCTAAACGGTCAAAGACGTCCAGCTAGTGATTGTTCACATACACCACCAATTAAAAATAGCATAGATGAGCACAAGAACAGTAAGACACAGAGCAGCTGAATGAAACTGAATGACATCTCTGTTTCTGAGTTGTAATTTGACACGACATCTTTTTTTTTTTTTGTGTATTTAACACAATTTAGTTTGTGAGGAAATATAAATTGTGAATATAAATTGTGGCATGACGATTGTACTTTGGTAATATTTCAGGTATTACATGAAGCTTTAGAATTGAAGTTGCGTTTGGGATCAAAAGAAATTGTTTGGTTAGCTGGTTAAAGGGCTTTAGTCCTGGTTAAGAGACAGTCTGAAAGTCGGCTCTGTTTGTGTATATTTTACTATGGTTTATGGGGCCACTCTCTGTTTACAAACTGAGCGCAAGTGGGTGGGGCCAAGGATGCGATGACACGTGTTGTGGGCCGTGTAAATGCAACAGAGCAATGTCACGAACACACAGTTTTGAAAATGAGACATTTCAATAGAGTAGGTACTATAAATGCACTTTTTAAACTGGGGAGGATGTTTTGACTTCTGAAATATACAGTATGTTTTTATAATACAGTTACCTCTTATATGACTAAATATCAAGGAAAATTAGATTTTCAATTTCATGACCCCTTTAACGTAAGTCCCTGTCAACTGCCATCAAACTGAAAATATCGACAGGAATATTCATTAAATCTTTCCCATTGTGTTTCTAAATAAACTATACGGGTTTGGAATATGAGGGTGAGTAAATTATTTAAATAGTCTTTTATATTATAATATGTTGTGCTTTTAAAAAGCTTCATTTTTGTACAATGCCAATAAGGCTTATTTTATCTGAGAGAGAGAGAGAGAGAGAGAGAGAGCTTTTTAAGCTACTTGACACAACATGTGTCTGGCAGGAGAAGACCTCAGTGTTGTCTAAAGACTACCAGTAGCTTCTCCTTTAAATTGCGGTGTCAGGTTTCAGTGGGTTTAAAGGAAACTGGTTTTCTTTAACAAGCACAAATCAATAATCTATTTATCCTTGAATGATGGGAAGAGCTACTCAATTATTTATTTTTTCAGGTGTGGCGGAATAGAAAAATCCTCTTGATTTGTGACACAAGGTGTTGACATACACACACCCACACCCACTGGCATTTGGCTCTCATCTGGTTGATGTATGTACAGTATTATTTATGCCTTTATAAGACAAACTGGCAAATGATTCCCTTTTATAAAACATTAGTTCAGCTGACTGCCTCTGTTAGATATGATCCAAAGAGCTTTTCTGTTTACAGAAAACATCAGGATTCTTCAAAGTTCATCTCCATCCATCCAAGGCTTCAGTAAATCATCCTGTCAACACAAATCACATTAGGCAGGTAGACTACAGCAATATGCCAGGCAGGTGGCTTGCCATTCTTCTCCTTTGATGAGAAAATTACATTTGACATCCGCACTAGCTATAGGCACACAAAATGAAAAAGATGTTTGATCTTGACAAAAGAAAGATTATAGATATTTGGCCATCATGAACTAGTTAAACTTAAATTATAGATATACTGTTGTTTAAATCAAGGGGTTTGAGCAATATGTTTCCTTTATGTAATTATATATTGCAATCATTATGAAACCATTAACTGATCCAACATTGCTTTTGTTCTGTTGGTGGGCACATAGAGAGGAGAAAATCTTGTAGATACTGAAATGCATCTACTTCAGTCTGTGTTTGAGAATGTGTGTGTGTGTGTGTGTGTGTGTGGTCCTTTTTAAAACTGCACCATTGCTGCACTATTGAAACACAGTTCTTCAACGGATATCAGACTCACTAGATAACGTATTCTTAAAGTAACATCAAATGGCATTCACAACCCATTTAACTTCTGTATCATAAAATATTTGTTGAGAGGAAAAAAATATTCAACTAGAAAAAAAAAATTAGGGCAGGGCTTGATTTAAAAATAAATAAATAAATAAATCCCATTAGGATTTGGTTGGATGGTGAAAAGTGAGTGTTCCACACAAAAATGGACCAGACTTACATATGCCAGACCTGCATGCCAGTTTGCTAACACAATGTCTGAAAAGCTATTTGGCTATTGATTATTATCACTGACATCAGTTGAAAAGGCACGATGTTTCAGAGCCGGAGCAAATTATTATATTTTCACTTTTTTTTTTCTTTTGAATAACATACACCATTGAATGATGCACACTAAGGCCAGAAAAAACTGTAACTGTTACGGCCCAGGTTTTCTTGGACCACAACATAAAAGGAATGAGACGAGTATAATAATGCATTTACCAACACAAATATGTTTATATATATATATATATATATATATATATATATATATATATAATATTGTCAACAAACATGCACATAGAATAGATTAGGCAGAAAGTCCTGGAAGACTTTGTTTTGGCTCTGCCTCTTTTTCTTTTCGGTCTTTTTGAAGAAAGACATGTCTGCTCAGAGCATAGTATAGACCTTCTAATTTTTGTTTTGTTGTTGGGCTGGCATTAATTATCCTCTCTCATTGCTTACTTGCAGAGAGAGGCGTATTGTGAGTTTTCTCATTGCCATGTGCACATGTGTCCTGAGTGATACCCCACTCCCTCATTTACCTCATATCAGTTTATTGTCCCCACCTGCTTCCCTCATTACCCTCTTTAGATCCCTCCCTATTTATTCTCCCTGTGTGTCTTGTGCCAGTTCATCCTCTTTATTCTCATGTTTGTATCTGGTTGGTCTAGTTTGTTTTGTGTATTTTGTCTTTGTTTCTTACCCTTGTCAGAGGTTTTATTTCTGTTCCTAGCCTAGTTAGTTTTGTTCTTGTTTTTTTCTGTTTATCTCCACTGAGAGAGCTTTGCTTTCTGTTTTTGTCTTATTTTCAAATAAAAGCTCATTTCTGCTATCCTGCGTCTGGGTCCTCATCTCTTGGTCTGGCAAACCCTGACAGTGTTTCTTTTTGATTTTGGATTAAAACAGGACCAGGATATTTTCTTGACAAGTTTCTTGAGAATCACCCTGGAAGGTAATCATGTTGCCTTCCTAAAAGTCGTTCGTGTCAATGCAGTATTGTATATGTAATGTATGAATAACTGATGGATATAGCATGTTAACCTTTATTTAATTTTTTTATTTTCTGATCAATTTTTATTGAATGTATGATTTTTATTTTATTTTATTTTTGAATCAATCGACCAAGTTAAATCCCTTGTAGATGTAACTTCCTTGGCCAATAAATGTGAACTGAGCTTGTGATTGTGAAGTTCCGCCCTCCCCTGCTGAAGGCTACACACCTCAGGATCCTGAGAGGAGCTTCAGTCGACACAGTCAATGCGAAAGAACGACACAAAGAGCGGCTTCACACACTCTCATCTCCGAATGACACGATCTGACCGTCATTACACTCAATTTGGTTTATTTTTCTTTCATTCTGGAGAAAGCCCGATCACGCATAAGGAGCGCTTTAGCTTTGGCTTTGGCCGAATGGATTTCAGCTCCGGTAGTTTTTGATTGACTCACAGTTTTTGAACGTTATTTTATTTCCTTTGTTGTGTAACCAGCAACCGTCCAAAGTTACATCTGAGAGGAAAAGTCTGCCAGATGTTTAAATGCATCTAGTTCGCGTTGCCGTCTGTAATGAGACTGATGGAAATCATCCGCAACTTTGAGCTCCGGCTTCTGAAACTCACATGATTGAAGATACAGTCTGTGTTTCAGCACCAGAGCTGATGGTCAGCGCCTCTGGAGAGTTTCTGCTTTCATTCCCAGCGACGGAACATGTATTTAGAAGTTTGTTTTAGTTAATATACACACGTGTGTCTCAGTAAGCTACGCTTTATGAAATGATAGCATACAGCAGAAGAGAAGGAACTATATAGTGAAAGAAGGTAAGACTATATCATCTTTTCTCTAAGAATTTGTGGAGACCGGGGCTAGTTGTCACACAGTTTTTAACAGTGAATATTTATTAGGGTAGGTTTGTTTTTTAGGGTCCGTTTCTGTATAGCCACGTACTACAAAAAGGGCAACACTTTAATGTTTATACTTTAAGGTTCCTTTTATTAAGGGTTTATAAAAGGACTCATTAATGGCTATTAATTCATTTACAAATGCATTGTAAATAATTGATATGCGGTTATAACAACATGCATAAAAAATGACTTTCATGCAATATTTGCCAAATAGTGAGCCATTGTACCTCATGCTATAAATTTACTTTTTTGTGTTTGCTGCTATAACTGCATATATGCACTTGTAATGCATTTGTAAATAACGTATTAGACAACACAGAATTGCTTTATTAATAATTAACAAAGGTCATATACAATTTCTACCCCAACAAAGTAATTTACCATTTCCACCGTTATTGCTGGATGAAAAGATACAGTTCACTTATAGCGGGGCATGTTGTCACACTGATTTGTGAAGAATGCATTTTTTTTTTTTTTTTGAGACACAAAATACTTTCTAAAATAAAATAAATAAATAAACAAATCCCTATACATCTTCCTTCTGTATTTCATATGTATTATACACTGAAAAAATAAATAACCTAAAAAGTGTACCTAATGTGGTAACATCTAAAATAACTAGTTTAATTCAAGTCAAAAATATTATTTAACACAACTGAATCAACCTGACTACATTATGTCACACCAGCAAAAATAATCTTAAGTAACAATTGCATGTGTCCACATTAAAATGTTTAGGCTATTTATTTGCTTTTTAGGAACATTTTAACAATAATGCAATGCATAATACTGCAAAAAATGGAAATGGCAACTTACAAACAATATTAAACCATGGTTTTGACCAATGGAAATTGTAATTAATCAATTTAATAAAATCACAACACACTATAAAACATGTGACAGTTTAACCCAACCTGACATTTGTGAAATTAACCATTGTCTTAAGAACACAGTTCAACCTTTCTGTTAAAATTTACCTTCATTATAAAGTCCACTCTTGCCTTAATGTATTCCGCCATGATGTTACTGCGTTCACTTGTTTACCCAACAACTATTACAAAAATATGATGCTATTGGAATTTTAGATTGAGGGCTGAATTCACAAAGCAATATTTTTATTTAAGGTTTTAAAACTAGGTGTTTAAAAAGTATGTAATACCACTGGTTGAGAAAGCAAGCATTTTTGTGTAATTTGACTTTTGACTCAAAACTTCAGTTGCTGAGATATAGCTATTGTGACAGCTTCCATTTGTGACAACTAGCCCCACTCTCTCTTCTTCGGTTTTGTCCATTCTCATAATATCTGAAACCAGTGGAAATGTTGCCTAATAAAAATGTCCAATGACTGCTGCTTAAATATCAGAAACTGAGCTTGTTTTACTGCTGTCTCTGTAGGTGAAAATGTCTGCACTTCGGAAGAAATTTGGAAGCGACTATCAGGTTGTGACCACCACATCGTCCAGCCATCTGAAAGAAAAGAGGAGGAAACGACAGCGCTTTGTGGATAAGAACGGCCGCTGTAACGTCCAGCATGGAAACCTGGGCGGAGAGACCAGCAGATATCTGTCGGACTTATTCACAACATTAGTAGATCTCAAATGGCGTTGGAACCTCTTCATATTCATTCTCACCTACACGGTGGCCTGGTTATTCATGGCCTCAATGTGGTGGGTCATTGCATACATCAGAGGAGACCTGAACCGAACCCATGATGAGAAGTACACGCCATGCGTGGCCAACGTCTATAACTTCCCCTCTGCATTCCTCTTCTTCATTGAGACGGAAGCCACCATCGGATACGGCCACAGATACATCACTGATAAATGTCCAGAAGGAATCATTCTGTTCCTCTTTCAGTCCATCCTGGGCTCTATAGTGGACGCCTTTTTAATAGGTTGTATGTTTATTAAGATGTCTCAACCCAAGAAGAGGGCAGAGACTCTGATGTTCAGTGAAAATGCTGCTATCTCCATGCGGGACGGCAAACTCACTCTAATGTTCAGGGTCGGTAATCTGCGTAACAGCCACATGGTCTCTGCCCAGATCCGCTGTAAATTACTCAAGGTAAGTGCCTGTCTTTGCTCACACTCATTTATAAACTTGCAACAATACTAATGTAAATAAATAAAAGAACATCTACTATTCTATTCAGAATACTTCTGTATTTCTCTAGAACAGTTACTAGCAGGTGAATAGAATAGAATAGAATAGAATATTAGAACAATAATTACATAATAATAATTATTATTATTATAAAAAAATAAATGAAAATAATTTATTTTATATATTAAAGATGTGAAATATAATGCAATGATTTCACCATACACAACAGTACCTTTTGAAAATGTGTTCTCAGCCCTATAGGCCTAGGTAACATGCATTGCTGACTTGGTAGTGTGTATATGTATTGTAAGAACTAAATCAATATTTTTTGTTTACTTATTTGTTTATTTATTGCCTATAAACACAGGCTGATTTTTTAATTAGGGTGGATTAGTAATGGGAAAATGGATGAAACACCTAGTCTAACACCTAGTATAAACAACAGATATTTTGTTGGCTACGCAAACTTTGAATTAACCATAGGGAATTGGAAAAGTAATGACTGTTTTCAAACAGGTTTCCTGAAAACGTCCCCCGTCATCTGTTGGTTGAGAAAAATGACACACTGCACATTTAAAGGAATATTCTGGGCTCAATACAAGTTAAAGTGATAGTTCACACAAAAATTTAAATTCTCATCATTTACTCACCCTCATGCCATCCCAGATGTATATTCATCTGCTGAAGTCAAATTAAGATTTTTAGAAGAATTTCAAAGCTCTGCAGGTCCATACAATGCAAGTGAATAGGTGCCAAAATTTTGAAGCTCCAAAAATCACATAAAGTCAGCATAAAAGTAATCCATATGACTCCAGTGTTTTAATTCATATCTTCAGAAGTGAAATGATAGGTGTGGGTGAAAAACAGATCGATAAGTCCTTTTTTGGTAGAAATTGTTCTCCCTGCCCAGTAGGAGGCGATATGCATGAAGAATGTGAATCACCAAAAATACAAGAAGAAGAATGTGAAAGTTAAAGTTGAGATTGACTAATCAGGGAGAATAATTTATAGTCTTTAATTTATAAAGGACTATTATTATTTATGTATTATTTATAAAAGGACTTAAATATTGATCTGTTTCTCACTCACACCTATCATATCACTTCTAAAAACATATAATTAACCACTGGAGTTGTATAGATTACTTTTGTACTGCTTATGTGATTTTTGGAGCTTCAAAATGTTGGCACCCATTCACTTGCATTGTATGGACCTGCAGAACTTTGAAATTCTTCTAAAAATCTTCATTTGTGTTCTGCTGAAGAAAGAAAGTCATACACATCTGGGATGGCATGAGGGTGAGTAAATGATGAGAGAATTTTAATTTTTGGGTGAACTATTCCTTTAGACTCAGACGCTCAGTCGACAAAACCTGTGACATAATGTTGATTACCACAAAACAAAATTTCAACTTGTCCCTCCTTTTCTTTAAAAAAAGAAAAGGCACTTACAATGGAAGTGAATGAGGTCAATCCCTAAATGTTAAAATACTCACCTTTTCAAGAGTATAGCCACAGGACTTAAACAATGTGTGTTAACATGATTTTAGTGTCATTGAGTCATTTACTAAACTTTTCTGTGTTAAGTTATATTTATTTTTACAACTTCGTTGCCATTACATAATGCGTAACCCTATAGTTCTGCAAAAACAATTTAACAGCTCAAACAACACAGAAGTTTTAACAGAAGAATACATACAAGTGCTTTAATCAAATTATAAGCTTCACATTTCTGCCTTTAAATCCTCAAAAAATTGGCCCCATTCACTTTTATTGTTAGTGCCTCACTGCAGCCTGTTTATTTTTTTATTTTTAAGAAAAGGAGGGATGAGGCAAAATAATTTTTTTGTGGTTATCAACATTATGCCACAAATGCTGTTGATTGAGCTTAAGTTTCCTTTCATTCGATTTCCTACCTGCTTGTGCTCTGCTGATTGACAGACTGTCAGAATGGCTGACTTCACAGTACAGTGTGTAAAACGATGTTTACGCCCCATCTCTTTTGTTCTCGCTCCTGCAGTCCCGGCAGACGCCCGAGGGCGAGTTCCTCCCTCTGGATCAGCTGGAGTTGGATGTGGGCTTCAGCACCGGAGCGGACCAACTCTTCCTCGTGTCACCGCTCACGATCTGTCATGTGATCGACATCAAGAGCCCGTTCTATGAGCTCTCGCAGCGGTCCATGCAGACGGAGCAGTTTGAAATAGTTGTGATTTTGGAGGGTATAGTCGAAACTACCGGTGAGTTATCTTGTCTGCTTTTTTAAAGCATGCATTGTTTAACACCTGATTAGATAAACCAAGTTAACCATGCTGCATGGTGGACTAATATAAGCGATACTGTACTAATTATTTCATTTAGAAGACTACCAAGACCCTGTTGACAGGTGTTACTAAAAATAGGGGGCATGCGACATCTCATTGGCCTTGAAGTGTACATGATTGATCATGTTTTACTGATCAGCAACTGTTGACATGCTGTTTTCAGAAGGTGGTTAACATTTAAAAAGGAGTCAGAAGGTCACATGAATGACATGTCAAATTGACAGGCTAATTTAGGAGATGGTTACTATGATGTTTATAAGCAATTGGGCGTACATTGTTTGCCAGTGGGTGAAAAATCTGATGAAAAATCCCAAAGACTTAACTTTGGGAAAAAATAAGTGGGGTCATGTCTCTGGATCAGAATGTCATAGTATTTTTTTTAAGTATCCCCTTGGCAACTGCCTTGTCATGGCCTAGCAACTATTTAACAACACCCATATCTTTGCACCAGAACATTGTAGATACATGGGTTGGGCTCTTTTGAGTGGGCTAGCAAGCAGCCTTTTTAGTATCACCCTGACAACTGCCTAGCAACCATCCAGAGCACCCTAGCAACCGTAAAGCAACACCCATATCTTGGCACCATAACATTGTAAAGTGATGAGAGTGAGCTCTTTTGACTCGGGCTAGCTCCATTTTTAATATGACCCTTGTAACTGCCTAGCAACCCTGCAGACACCCTAGCAACCATATAGCAATACCCATATGTCTGCACCAGGACATTGCAGAGAAATGGGGATGGGCTCTTTTGACTCTAGGAAATGTACTGTGACCATTGGTGGGACATTGTGGTGAAGAGTTTTGCCACAGCAAGCACCACTCACATTTTCTTTAGAAAATCTAGTTATTTTCGCAATTCTGATGCAGATCTTATCACATATAAAGTTCACATGCTTTCTCAAAAATACATCAGTGCTTTTGATAGTCATTTTTCATCTGGAATCTGCTATGAATTTTAATACCAGTGGTTGACAATTGTAAGACTCTTTCATCATCACATTCTATTTACTCTTATGTTGAGTAATGATCAAATGTAAAGCAGCTGTGTTGGATGTTTGCCAGTGGACACATCAAAGGTTGGCCAGCACTCTGAGGTTTGGGTGTAAAACTATATATATCAGATAAAAAAAGACTCAAAAGATGACTAATAACCTTTTATCTTAATGATACTGCTTGGATGATTCTCACAAAACCAACCAGGACAGTGTGCTGGTTCTATTGTACTCAAATATATAGAAACAAATAAGAAATTGTACAGTATATTGTGTATAGAAAATGAAGCCTATTTTAGAGGCATTAAGATTTTAATTATTTGCATGACAATTACGGACATTTTACCCCCAAACTTTACTACAGCGATGCGAAAAAAAAGATGGCCATTATGATATTGTAACGTTCTGTAACATTGGTGCTGGCAATGATGATGATGAAGACGTGATAAAGATGAACCCAAGTGCAATTTATTTACATACGTGAAATCCAACGTGAAGTGGCACAAAACAAAACACTAACACTGACACTGACACTGACACAGACACAGACACAGACACAGACACAGACACAGACACAGACACAGACTTGACTTGACTTGACTTGACTTGACTTGACTTGACTTGACAACACACCAAAACACATACAATACTTGACAAAGGACAAATGGAAAACATGAGGGTTTAAATACATGGACATGGGAGAACAAACCAATGAACAAAAGAACTCTAAACAAGATAATTAAACAATAAACCAATGAAAACAAGACACATGAACATGGAGGGGAAACATGAAATCACATGACAAGGGAAACAGGAACTAGAATTTTCAAAATAAAAGACATGAAAAACATGAATCAACAAAATACACATAACAGATATGCTCATTACTGATATGTATGATATTTTAAATATATCATGAATATTATATTAAATTCTCTCATCATTTACTAACCCTTATTCCGTCCCAGATCTATATGACTTTCTTTTTTCTGCTGAACACAAACAAAGATTTTCAGAAGAATATTTCAGCTCTGTAGGTCCATACAATGCAAGTGAATGGTGACCAGACTTTTAAAGCTCCAAAAAGCACATACAGGAAGCATAAAAGTAATCCATATGACTCCAGTGGTTAAATATATATCTTCAGAAGCAATATGATAGGTGTGAGTGAAAATTAGATCAATATTTTAGACTTTGTTTCTCTAACCTTTTACCAGCTCCAACCAGTAGGTGGCGATATGCACACAGAATGTGAATCGCTAAAATAAAAGAAGAATGTGAAAGTGAAAGTGGAGATTGATAGTAAAAAGGGACTTAAATATTGATCTGTTTCTCACCCACACCCATCATATCGCTTCTGAAGATATAGATTTAACAACTAGAGTCGTATGGATTACTTTTATGCTGACTTTATGTGCTTTTTGGACCTTCAGAGTTCTGGCCACTATTGACTTGCATTGTATGGACCAACAGAGTTTAATATTCTTCTAAAAATCTTCATTTGTGTTCTGCAGAAGAAAGAAAATCATGCACTTCTGGGATGGCATGAGGGTGAGTAAATGATGAGAGAATTTTAATTTTTGGGTGAACTATCCCTTTAAGAAACATCTGAATTATTTATTGTGTTATTATCAGAAAACACTAGCTCTGAACTGATTGCTAACAGGTTCCTGAGGTAAAAGGTTCTGTTTGTATATTATAAAATTTTGTAGGCCTCTTTTTTTCCAACTATCATGCATGTACAGAAATGGATATGCCATGCAACATGATCACACAGGAAATAGACATGTTGCTCCCAAATGTTTATGTACCCTGAAATCAACCCCGTTCTGCTGAATGGCTTCAATCCACATCAGAGGATGTACAGTAATAACTGATGAACAGGGAAAGTACTAAATCCCAAGACTCTTCAGTTTTCTGGTGACTGTAACTCTGTTTCCATGGCAACCACTTTGTAGACCCCACCCCCAAACGCCCCCCCCTCCCCCCAACCCCATTTGTTTATCTGTGCAGTCTTTGAACGTATGATTATTTTGAAGCCCTGAAAAGTGTGTGCAAAGCACTTTTTTCAGACTGACAGCACAGAACAGAGTGAGAGAAAAAAAGAGACAGAGGTACAGCGAGAGCAAAAGACTCTCTTGTGGCTACGTTTACATGCAAAATAAAAATCTGTTAATAACCCAACTGATAGCTCAATCAGACTGAAAAACCTTCATTTAAACTCCTTAGTTGATCCAACTGAGCTCGATCTGAATGAAAGTTCCATCCGATTGAAAGGGGTGGTGTAGACCTAAAATAATCTGCTAAATAGAAGAATGTTACACATGTAAACTTTTGAATCTGACTACTTTCTCAGTCAGATTCAAAAATGCCTTGCGCAATGAATTCCAATGCTGTTTACTTTCTTCAAAATACTTTTTTTTTTTCTGTTTAATTGTTTGTGTAGTTACTGAATTTTGCCTTTGTAGGGTAGAAAAGGGTATTGCTATTTCTATAGAAAGACAGACAGACAGACAGACAGACAGACATATAGATAGATAGATAGATAGATAGATAGATAGATAGATAGATAGATAGATAGATAGATTTTGTATTGTGTCCTTTTTAGGATAGTCATGCCTTATGTGCTTACATCTATGCTGTTCATTTGAATTTTCCATCATTTCACATATTCTGTTTTAAGTAGCATTCTGTGTCCCTGTTGACTTTGTTATTTTATGAAGAGGATTTCCCTCTTATTTTCCCTATAGGGCTGTAAAAACTTTTCTGGTAGCATGCAGCCCGCAGTGAAATCCCTTCACAAATAATGATCAAGATCATTTCTAGTGAATACAGGGTGTAAATTTAACACTGTACTGAGATCTGTGTGATAAATGCACTTACAAAGACAGAATGTGAGCTTTAAGCTATGCTCAGCTGCTCTGCGATCATTGATAAGGAACCTCATAAATGATGAAACTAGGAGACTGGATAAACCGCATCTTGCTGGCAAAACCATAGCCTGAATTATAGATATGCAAAGATGAGCCAGAGGCCCTTTACTACATGATAATATTTGCATGAGGTCCCTGGTATTGCTGAAATAGCAGCCAGTGGCCCACTTTCTGTATACTGTCACAGCTGATATTGGATGTATTGCATATAACAAACTGTATACAGACTAATCAAATCCATGTTTAGTAGAGATGCACCAATATTGAAATTCTGAGTGATATTTAAAATGATTTAATCTTATGAAATACGATAGTTATTTACATATTATGGCCGATGACAAATAAATGACTGATATTATAGATCTATACGCTTTTGTCTAAAAATACTAATACACACAAAAACCTAGATCAAATTAGCTATAGAAGAAGTATACTATTTATATAATAAAAAAGGTTATCATATTAACAGAGGTGGTTTAGCATACTGGTTAGACTAGTAGGTGACTTTGTTTAGAGAGTAGAGCTCAGGTTATAACACCAATGGATTATTAGCTATTAAACGTATTATACGTTTGTGTGTGTGGTCTAAAACATAGTTAGTTTAAAGTGAGTTAGGTCAACATTATCAGGTGAACAAGTATTCCGATACAGAAATATGATATACATATGAAATATATGTTCATATGTGGTTTTCACTGATATAAAAAAGTCACATAATTGTACATATATGCAACATTTATTTAGAAATACTTAAAAAAAAAAAAAAAAATGGCAGTTTTTATATATGTAACATTTATTTCCCCAAATACTAATATAATTTGTACATATATAGTCTGTGTATGTTGCGTTCATTCATTTTTTGTTTAGAAAAAAGTAAATAAAAACAAAATCAATTATGCTTTGAATTTAGTTTTTTTCATTTCAAAAGCAATAGGCAAAAATGGAAAAAGGGCTTGTTTTTTGATTATTTGTTTTGTTTAAAAAATAAAAAAATAAAGAAATTAGCTAATTTCTCATGTTTATTGCTCATGGATATAAAATTAATATACAGCTTGAACATTTGATTTGCACATGTGGGTGGGTCTGAAACACGATTGGTCGGCCTGTGCTTTCATCTGTCCTGCCTTAATCAAACCCATCAAAATAAGAGTACAACACGATACAGCTCTACGGATTAATCTAATTGTTAATTCAGAAAATTAACATTCCTCCAAACATTTGACAGCTACATATTTATTACAACTCTGCTCTCGCGCATAAGGCAGCCAAACAATGGATTTATCCGTCAGCCCACCAACTGAACACAGCAACACATATAATGCCGCTGCATTACGGTTCTGATAAAGTATACTTATAGCTAACAATTGTGTAGCCATTGCTGTTTTGGCTCAATATCGCTTGCTATTGCTTTTTGTGATTTTTGTTCTCATTACAGTTTTCTGCTGACATCATGACTATTTTAGATGGTATATGCATGGATGGACTCACTAACCATTAACAATTGGTGTTCAAAGAATGAAACATTACTGCCCCCTACTGATCATGTCTGTTCTTCACCGCCTAATGCCATGTGATATAACCTGTTTTTTTTTTGTTTTTTTTGGTCACGCATTCTCAAAGGCCACATTTGTATTGTGTAAGGAGCAAATCCATTTACCATCATATTTTACAATTTCAGTTGCTTTTCATTGAGCAGAAAACAACCAAGCGAATGCACAAAGTTTTAAAAGCAGCTTTAACCAGTAGGCTATTAACTCACTAATGGAACTAGTTATTTATAATGTATAGAAATGTGCAAATTTGTGGTTATGTTTGGTAATTCGCATAACTACATTTTTATATTAATCTATACCCTGCCTTTTAAAGCTATGGCATCATAGCGAGTTACTGGATAAATCCATTGCCTGGTTGCTTTACAAGCAACAGCAGAGTTGTAATAAATATGGAACTGTATAACGTTTGGAAGAATGTTAATTTTCTGAATTAACAATGAGATTAATCTGTAGAGCTGTATCGTGTTGAACTCTTATTCTGATGGGTTTGATTGAGGCAGAACAGATGACAGCGCAGGTTGACCAGTCGTGTTTCAGACCTACCCACATGTGCAAATCAAATATTCATGCAGTATATTCAGTTTATATCCATGAGCAATAAACATGAGAAATTTCTTGCTTCTTTTTTTTTAACAAAACAAATTATCTAAAAACAAGCCATTTTTAGTTTTATTGTTTTGCTTATTTCTTTTGAAATTAAAATACAAAATTCAAAGCATCAATGATTTTTTGTTTTTTAATTTCAAAACGAAAACATACATGGAACATATATGGCCATATATCAGATTTTTGTATGTGTTCGTTATGAATAAGGATTTTAATGCACATACTACAACTATGAACATCGGTAGTCTTCAGATTAATACGGTAATATAATGTAGTACAGCTTCACAACAGAAGCTGTGGAATTAGAAACAGGTGTTAAACACGATCTAGCTCAGGTGCAAGCGTCCTTACCGCTTTCTCTCTCTCCGGACGGACACTTGACCACGCCCCCGCTGCCACATATCCCCACCGTCTGACTCAGGCCGGTGAGACATCCGGCCTGTCTACCACCCCCCCCCCCCATTTCTGGAAAGGAAGTCAGCGACAGCCATCTGCGATCCCAGTCTGTGGACCACCTTGAACTTAAATGGCTGAAGAGTCAGATACCAACGAGTGATTCGCACGTTGGTATCTTTCATGCGGTGGAGCCATTGGAGTGGGGCGTGATCCGAGCAGAGGGTGAAGGCCCGCCCCAACAGGTAGTACCGGAGAGTGAGGACCACCCACTTGATGGCAAGACACTCCTTTTCTACGGTGCTGTACTTAAGTCTCCCTCAGCGAGAGCTTGTGGCTAATGTACAGCACCAGACACTCCTCCCCCTCCACCACCTGTGAGAGTATGGCCCCCAGCCCTCTGTCTGAAGCGTCCATCTGTAAGACAAAAGGGAGAGAGAAATCAGGTGAATGTAAAAGCGGCCCCCCACAAAGTGTGGCTTTAACCTGCGTGAATGCCTGTTGACACTGCTCCATCCACTGGACCAGGTCTGGAGCTCCCTTTTTAGTGAGATCAGTCAGCGGGCTGGTGACATCCGAATAATTAGGCACAAATCTCCTATAATAGCCAGCCAGCCCCAGGAACTGTCTGACCTCCTTTTTGGCCTTGGACCTTGGGCAGGTCACAATCGCCGCAGTCTTGTCAATTTGGGGATGCACTGCCCATGGCCCAAGTGGAACCCCAGATACCGTATCTCCACCCGTCCAATCGCGCACTTCTTGGGGTTTGCTGTGAGTCCTGCTTGTTGCAGCGATCTCAGAACTGCCCTCAGATGCTGCATGTGCCGCTGCCAATCATTACTGTAAATGATGATGTCATCTAAATCATCGGTCCATGAGACGCTGAAACATAGCCGGGGCTCCAAACAAACCGAACGGAAGCATCACAAATTGGTGTAATCCAAACGGTGTGGAGAAGTCTGTTTTTTCACTGGAAATTGGTGTCAAGGGGATCTGCCAATAACCCTTTGTCAAATCCAGTGTCTAATAAAATCGAGCAGTGCCCAACCGATTGAGCAACTCATCAACACGAGGCATTGGGTATGTGTCAAATTTAGACACCACGTTGACTTTTCTATAATCCACACAGAACCATACAGACCCGTCGCTCTTAGAAACTAGAACTACCGGGCTGGACCAATCGCTGTGGGATTCCTCTATTACCCCCATATCGAGCATTGCATCCAATTCTTCCTGGACAATTTTCTTTTTGTGCTCGGGTAATCGATAGGGACGCTATGTACCACCACCCCTGGCTTGGTCTCGATGTGGTGCTGGATGAGGTTCATACAACCCGGTAGAGGGGAAAACACGTCTGCAAACTCCTTTTGCAACTTGGCAACCTCTGCGAGCTGACATGGTGAGAGGTGGTCTCCACAAGTGACCGGGGTGAAATGATTGTGTTTTGTATTCACCTCCGGTCCATGCTCCGCCCTCTCTGGAACTACCGTAGCCAACGTCACAGGGACCGCCTCCCTCCACAATTTCAAATATATCACCAAAGAGGTGATATATTTGACATGCGCCCCCTCTATCAGTTCGCTTTATCTCATAATCGAGATACCCCACTCATCGTGTGCCCTCAAAGGGTCGTTGCCACTTGGCAAGTAATTTGGAGCTCGATGTGGGGAGTAATGCACCTTATCTCCCGGTGCAAATTCCCACAGCCGAACTCCCCTGTCATACAGTTGGCTCTGTCGTTCTTGAGCTTGGAGCAAATTCTCCTGTGTTAGTTGCCCCAAAGTGCGGAGTTTTGCTCTAAGATCAAGAACGTATTGAATTTAATTCTTGCTGTTTGAAGGTCCCTCCTCCCAAGCTTCGCGTATGACAACAAGCATGCCACGTGGCCATCGCCCATACAGCAGCTTGAATGGGGAAAACCCCATGGTGGCTTGTGGGACCTCTCGTACTGCGAATAACAGGGGATCGAGCCAATTGTCCCAATTTCTAGCATCTTCGTGCACGAACTTACGAATCATATTTTTAAGGGTTTTATTAAGTCTCTCCACCAGGCCAAATGTTTGTGGATGGTAAACGCTGGTGCGGATTTATTTAATGCCCAATAATTCATAAAGCTCGCATAGTGTCCGTGACATAAAGGTTGATCAGTGAGGATTTCTTTCGGAATCCCCACCCGGGAGATTATTTTTAAGAGTGCCTCCGCAACACTACATGCTGAGATGCTGCTTAGAGGCACTGCTTCCGGATATCGCATTGCATAGTCCACTAGCACCATTACAAAGCGATGTCTGCGTGCTGACCGCTCTAACGGCCCAACGAGGTCCATTCCAATTCTCTCGAAGGGGACTGTTGGGCCTCATGTATTCAGATAGAAGACAAAGGCAGGCCTAACAGTTGTGAAACCTAACTCAGCCCCCACACATTCCATGTCGTAAATTTTACTGATAAAAATTGCGTCAAAATCAAACAAAGGGAGTCCAAAACAGACTACGAATCCAGGAAGCCTTGCTCACTAAAGGATCGAGCTCTCAACTCCTATTGGATGAGGCACACAACAGAACGTCCCTCAAACATGACATCATCAGGAGTTCAAATAATTCTGAAATGCTTAAAGATTTCGCTTCCAGCGACTTAGTTCACCGAATATAGACGTAGCTTTTTGCTGCTCTCCGGTGCAACCTCGTGGCACAAGGAAGTAATGTCCGACTTGAAACTGTAGCCATACAATCTCCATCTCGCTGGACGAGTTGAGATTACTCTGTGTTCAACCGAACACTCTAACAGATCCGAAGGAGACCGCTGAGCAATTCACATCTTCATCCGTTGGCCTACAGAAGTGAAGAGATTAAAGATTTCTCTTCCATCTTCAATCAAATCGACATTTCTGAGTTCTCTGCCAGCCCGCCGAGAATCAACAGCCGTACCGCCCGCTGACAATCAACAGCCGTACCGCCCGCCGACAGAGCGAGGAAACAGCCTCCCGTCATCACACGAGCCTCAAGGAACTGGGTCAAAGTTAAAGGACGGATGAAAACACATTCTATCTGTGTCCTCATGCGATACAAGTAAGAGGTTACGTCTGGGCAGAGATAGAATATTATAGTGTGTTATTCTTGTGTTTCAAGGTTTTTGCTTGTACAGTTTATGGACCGCCATGTCCGCTCATTATTAATACTCAGGGTATTAAGTATCACAAATTTGTTTTGCTGTATTGTGGTCCAACCAAATTGGATTGTTGTGCATTTTCGCCATCGTGGGTGAGACAGCAACTGAGTTCATCCATTAGAGTCAAATAACGCAGGACTTTTACGAGCCCTGCTCGTAAAACCGCGTCTCTGAGTGATGAACACAGCTGTTTTCTCTCCAGCTATCGCGAAATCAGCTTTCGGGCTGTCACTTAATAATCTCTCTCTCTCTCTCTCTCTCTCTCACTAACCACACTGACACACACACACACACACACACTGTCACACACACACCTTATGTGTTATAGGATTATTTTTATTTCCATATCTAATCATATCACTGTTTAGTTTGTAGTTGTAAGTCAGAAGTTTATTGACTGCATTGTATTAATTATTAATTGATATTACTGCATAAATAAACTTTGTTTATATTACAAAGAGAAGTGTTTTGGTTTGTTTTGCATACGCCTATGTCATGCTGACAGGATGTCAGTGCTCGGATTCAAACCTTCATTCATTGTTTTTTTCCTGAAAATCGATATTCTTCGGATGCCGATTTTCCTAAGAAAACAATCTAATATTGAGACTGTTTTACTATTTGGTTATTAGTCCCTAATTCCAGGGTGGTGCCCCGTCAATGTTAATCCTTATTAATATTCTACTGATTTTTGATAATTGATAATTATCTTTGATGGTTGTTGAATTTGAATGATCAATAAGCTAGTGTTCATTTTAATTAATGTTTCATCGATGTTAACAATTAACAATTATCTTTGATAATTGTTGATTTAAAGGATTTAAAAAAGCTAACATTGATTCTCATCAATGTTCTATTGATTTTAATAATTCATAAATATCTTTGATAATTATTAATTATTGCTAATAACCAAACTTGCTCCTAAACATTGCACACTACATTTACTGGAGCCCCATAAGAGGTTTTAATGAGTTAGATCCAATTAATTAATTTAAATATTAATTAATAACTACAGAAATAATTATTAATTATTTCTGATAGTAACACTGATCTAAACAACCAGTAAAGCCCTACAGGACCTCGATCAGCGGAAGGGGGCACAATGGCGCTTTTGGGGTGGCCGGTGGATTCACCAGCTGACATTCGCGGCATGCCGCACACCACCATGGAATTATAATGAGCCTCCTGGAAGTTGTATCTTCCTTTGTTTGAGCGTCCTGCGTCACTCTATACAACCGCTCATTTATAATTGTTAAATAAGGATATGAAAGAGTGACACCCGGCTGGAGTTGTTGACCATTGATCACTCTCACTTGGTTAAAGGCGCGCTTGAGGGTTTCGTCTCACGACTGCTCCAAAGGGAAATCCCCTTCGGGGAATCCCTTGAGGATGGGAGGGGCTGCAGCCTCTCCCCCCTCACACCATGCTGATGTGGAGCAGACAAAGATGCCCTGGCTCCGCCTCCCCTGCCAGAGCATCGCACATTTCACATCTCATTGCTTTTGTGCAGGACCTATCCGTGCATATTCCTTTTAATACATTTCTAAATTCTGGCCAATTAGTCCCCAAAATCAGCGGATGTGTGAGGCGGGAACTAACCGTGGCCTCCACTCTATGTTTTGTTCCCCGAAATGTAATCACAAGGGTCACCACAGGGTAGTTGTGAATATCCCCATGCACACACTTCACCCTCACTGTTTTAGCTGTGTCCAAAGCCTCATGTTGAACCAAGCGTTGGTGGATAGTGGCTTGATTATGACCCATGTCCACCAATGCCTGGTGAGTACCCCCCTTGACACTTACCGGTATGCAGTACGCTCCGGCCCGATCAGGGGCAGCCTGCGGAGTGTCGGGGATTCGGACCACCGTTCCCAGCTCCATCACATGGCATTGATCCCGGAAGTATCCCGGATCCCCACAACTCCAGCCATTTCCGGCAGGCGTCTCGGAAGAGCTGGTGGTACTACTCTGGACTTTGGCCAACCCACTGCAGGATGGACTTTTTTAGGTCTTCATAGGCTAGGAGTTTAGCCACCGGCAGTTGTTGTGCAGCCAGCTGGGCTTCCCCGGACAGCAACGGGAGGAGCCTGGCCGCCCACTGATCACGGGGTCAGCTCCAAATCTCAGCGGTACGTTTGAATAGATCGAGAAAGGCTTCTGGGTCATCCTCCGCACCCATCTTCAGAAGCATGGGCGGGGGCAGGGGGCTGTGGCTGTCCGGGGACGTGGCCGGGGCTCTCTCCTGGCTGAGGAGGCTCCGAATCGCATGCCATTCCTCTGCCTGAGTTCTGAGGATCTCAAAGAACCGGCGGTCTTGGTCTTGACGTAGCTCAAGCAGAGATTGTTGGTGTGACTGGTTTAGGCCGGCGAGGGACTTGAGGATCTCGGCCAACTGCGAGGACTCGATGGGA
Organism: Myxocyprinus asiaticus; assembly: GCF_019703515.2. Lineage (NCBI taxonomy): Eukaryota > Metazoa > Chordata > Actinopteri > Cypriniformes > Catostomidae > Myxocyprinus > Myxocyprinus asiaticus. The sequence goes on along the minus strand of NC_059354.1, from coordinate 7,433,956 downwards.
CGTACTTCAGGCTCCTGGGTTTCGGCACCAAGGTAGTACGTCTTCATGACAGACGGGAAGGAGAACACAGGGAAGCAGGTTTTTCCAGGCTCAGGTAGGACTTTTAATAGGCCACTTCAGTGCTTTACAACTTCACAAACTCATCAGCTTCACAGGCACGTAGTCATTTAAACACATCAGCTTCACATACATGTAGTAATTTAAACACATCAGCTTCACAAACATAACAGATTAAACGTAAAGGCTTTAGCTTCAGGAGCACCATGGCTTTCCTTGTGCCAAATTCACTCTGCTGATGGCGTGGCTGCTTATATGCTGCTCTCCCCATGCTCACTGGAATTAGAAACAGGTGTTAAAGAAGATCTAGCTCAGGTGCAAACGTCCTTACTGCTTTCTCTCTCTCCGGATGGACGCTTGACCACGCCCCCCGCTGCCACATATAACATTTCACATGTTCATCTTAACTAAAAGACATGATGTAGGACAAATTCTAAAAATTAGGATCTAATTTAATTGATGGATAAATGAACATGAATAATAAGTTTATCGCACATATTAAATTAACATTAATAATGGTTGTTTAAAGTTTTGGAAAAACGTAAGTAATAAAAGTAATGAACTTAAAAAAATTAATTTTTATGCACAAATGGATACAGCTCTGCTTATTTTACATGCACACAGCAATTGAATCCGGAAACCTGATCTCACAGAATCATGTTACTATGCCTACAATCTTGCAAACTGATTTTTACATGTCTCTTTGTACGTATTGCAGCAGTTTTCTGGTGAAATTAACACCAGAGGCGCTACAACAACAATTACTTTTTTTTTCACTTTCACACAAACCATGAGTAAACGGCATATTATCAGTTCATAAATGCTACCTTTTGCTCTGTTTCTCACACAATGCTATCTTATGACATCTTAACACTTGTACTGCAGTGCATGTCTTGTGAGGGGATACATTTTAACATTTGCATTACATAACCAACTACATTTACGGGCTTGTTCGAGTTGTGCAACTAATAGCAATTCTGACTACATTCAAAGGTGTACAGCAAATGCATTTTTGTGATCCAGATACAACTACGTTAGTAATTAGTTATGTAATTATGTAATATTAAAGTTGTTAAAGTGCTGTGTTGTGTTGTGGGTTCTTGCCTTTTTCTGTTTATTCTGCCATTACAATGTGAAGAACATTGTAAAAAACACTGCGGTCTTGTGATCTTGTCACTCGACTTAATAAACAATCTTGTCTCTTCGAAGTGTGTGTCTCAGGTGAAAGGCCTTGGTAATTGTGTCTTTTGGGGTTTGCCATGGCTTCACTGAATGGTGATCAATTATTTGAGGTTGTGGAGTGGCACAGAACTCCATGTGAACCCTATTTTATCATCCAAGGATCTGTCATATACACAGAGAGAGGGAGGGAGGGAGAGAGATGGAAATAATTGGCTCAACAGTGTGGCTAATTTTGTATAAATTATTTAAATTATTTGTTCAGTACAGTGTTCAGGAACAGGCTCATGAGGTTTTACACTCAGAAATGTTGCGGTTAGCCCACCTGCACTGGAACCATCAGTTGCCTTATAATTAGCCTCAGAGCAGGTTGTCAGGTAGTATCTATTAATAAAAACACATACAAACACACATATACACCTAATACATACATACAATATTCAGTTATTCTTTTTTTAAAAATTTTTTATTTTATTTTTATTTTTTTCATTCCAGATAAAGTTACAATTAATTAAAATATATTGCCATATATTTTTGGTAATTATTTAAAAAAAATGGAATAATTTATTCTTTTTATCATGGCTTCATCCCAAAATGTTAGTAGGTTATTTCAGCAAAGGAGTACTGGAAAAAGATGGCGGAATCGTACGAAAACGCACAAGTTGGATCGTACAAATTTTCACGACTATTCACGAGAGAAATGAACCAACAATTGTTATGATTTTTCCAAAGTTTAACCACTAACCTAAACCTTGCCATAAAGTCTAGCCCCTTACCCAAACACTAAACCTAAATAAAGATGGAATGAGTAACCAAATTTGTTCACAGACATTTTGTTTCTTAAAATAAAGTGTTGAATAGGGTGCCTGTATTGTGTCGATTTGAAATTCTTTTTGTTGATTGTTTCGTCTAAAAGTCGTACCTTTTCAGATGAGCCAAGTCGTACGATATCTTATGATTTTGCCATATCTTACAAATTCATGACACTATGTTGCAATTGCGTATTAAAAGCTCAAAACTTAAACTAATTGTTCAGACTGAATGAGAATTATCGTAGGACTTCAATGTTCGAACACTGTTGGCGTGCTATGCGTGGTAACCATGTGAAACATCTAAAAACTTTTTTTAACAAATGTTACATTATGAATAACGGATCAAAATTTTACAATTCAATGCTTACAAATATCTTTAAACTTTTTCATAAATTATTTATAAATCTCATGCACTTTTTTTACATTTACAAATGTATTCAGAAATTATTCATATTTTTCACCATTTCAAACACTATTCATGTTAAAAAAAAAAACAAACATTTTATGTCGAGCTAATTAGTAACCGAGGTCTGTAAAAGCCACAAATTTACTGTTTGTTTGTTGATGTGTGTGTGTTTTACTATTTTCACATCTTTACTAATCATTTTTTAATTAATTGTTCATATTTTTGTAGTACCCAATCTAAAGTTGAAACTACTCACCCATTGTAAATGTTTATAAAGGTTTAATAATGATTATTTAGTACCTTTATAGAGTACTTTATAAAGTTTGTGTAAGGGGTGGTTTGTTAAATTTAGTTGTATGCTTGCTACAGATATCAACAACAACACATAACAACAAGAACAGCCTAGAATGAGAGAAAAAAACAGTTTATTGCCTCAATAACAGATGTGTGATAAAAAATTAATATTTTTGTTTTAACATGTTGTTTTCTGGATCGTCCATTTTCGAGGGGGTTCATCAGGTCTGGAAAAAAAATGGTATTAAACTAAATTTTAAATGAATGAGTGCCTATTGACAGAAACTGTTATTTAAAATGAAGCGGTTGAATTTTTTTTTACCTTGCTGAGATTCTTTGATCTCTGATTGGTGGATCCATGAAAGACCTTGCTTCAGGAGGACTGTGGGTAGTGTAGTACTTCATTCGTTTATAGACCAAATCTCGTGACTTGCGAGCACTGGACCGTCGCCTGTAATAATCGAATAGGTTTTTTTCCTGATTTTGAAAGCATTGCTTCATGCATAAAAGTAGCCATTTCACTTGTTCGGACCGAGCAAGTGTGAATGATCCGCCGCCACAGCACAAGAAAAAGAGGAAACATTCAGTGAAGTCGAGCTCAATGACAACTGTTCAGTTTGAGCAGTGGGGAGAAATCCGTAGAGATACTCTCCTTAGCCATCCGACCGATGAGGTGAGAGGAGGTGAGGGTGTTGATTAGTACAATTGAAACTGATATTTTGGTAACTCCTACAGGAGTAAAACACTTGTTAGATGCTTTTACACAAGGTAGAGACATATATATTTTTATTTGATTACTAAGGTAACAAGTTCTTTGTTTAAAATTTCTTCGATACATTTTTTTTTTTATCTCTCTTGAAAATGTTACTGTTTTCTCTTCTTGATTTATGATTAAATGAATATTCTCTGTTTAAGGATACAATATACCATAAACACAAAGTTTTGCTCCCAAAGTAAGTCTTGTTGTTATTGTTGCTATGTGTTATTATGTCTGTATCAAGCATAAAACTAAATTGAACAAAACACCTCTTACACAAACTTTGTTGCAGAAGCTCAAAGTCCAGTGCCCATAAAGGTACTGAATATCATTAGTAAACCTTTATAAACATTTACAATGAATGAATAGTTTCAACTTTGACTATGAACAAATCATTAATTAATGAGTTGAAAAGATGAGTAAATAGTAAAAGTGTGCTTATACGTATACATCAACAAACAAACAAACAAAAAGTAAATGTGTGGCTCATTAATCTTACAGTTCTTACAAAATCTTTGTTTAAACACTGGCCATTAACACTTAATTTTAAACCATGACTTGGACTGCATATAAATAACTAATATTGGCATTATATTCATGATGTTAGCCAGAGGGTAACTGGCCCCCTCAGTGAGCCTGGTTTCTCCCAAAGTTATTTTTCTCCATTAACCAATATCTTATGGAGTTTTGTGTTCCTTGCCACAGTCACCTTCAGCTTGCTCACTGGGTTTCTAAATACAATTATTATTTAATTACTTATTTTTATATACACTTCATAATCGTATTTAATCAAACTACACAATGATGAATCTAAGACTTTATAGATATTCATTTTCTGTTAATGGATGATTTTCTGTAAAGCTGCTTTGAAACGATGTGTGTTGTGAAAAGCGCTATACAAATAAAAATGACTTGACTTGACTATACTTGGCTTTTACAGATATCAGTTACTAATTAGCTGGACATTCATTAATAATTTGTAAACATGAATAGTGTGTGAAGTGGTGAAAAATATGAATTATTTCTGAAAATGCTTTTAAATATAAAAAAAAGTACATGATCTCATTTATAAATAATTTATGAAAAAGTTAAATGCCATTTGTAAGCATTCAAATGTACATTAACAAATTATCTGTTAATCATTATATAACATTTGTAAAAAAATAAAACATTTGTAGATGTTAAAAAGTGCAAGACATATGAATGAAAGCTTAATAACTGATAATAATAATTAATAAATAATGATAATAATACTAATAATAATACATACAAATTTAATTTACATTGAGTAATGATCTGTTAAGCATAATGTAATGTTAGTTACATTCATTAGTTAACATTAACAAGCAATATACAATATACAGTTTATATATATAGATTGCCACTTTTTTATTTGCATTGGCTGTAATGCTTGAAAACATCATGTTATTTATGGTCTCTGAATAAGTATCTTTTAAATATCTGACAGTGTCTGTGTTAGAAAGTCTTATTAGGCTTTAAAACACATTGATATTAATTTATGTGGCATTCTGGGTCAAGTGTCGCCCGATGACTGTCACATTAATGTTTGTTCTGTTTCCTGGTCAAAGAAGGACTTTGGCTTTTGTGTTTGGGTCATCAGTACTATTGATTGATCATGTTTAACCATCTCTGAGGGCCACTTTAATCGATTACAGATAAACACACTGGCTCATGAACATTGTGTTGGCTGGAGTGGATCTAGCGAAGCTCTGGGATGGACAGTTGCTATTTCAGGACTATTGTCATGCCACACCTGCCAGAGCTCTGGAAAAGGCTTTGCCAAAGGAAAACTCTTTTCTTCCCTTCTCTCTGCCCTCACTTGATCTACAACCTCATTTATACTGTGTCTGTCTCGACCTCTTTTAGTCACAGCTTACAATCAAATCTGTCTCTCTTCCTCAGCTTTAGTTAAATGGAAAGGAAAACAGTGACACGTCAGAAGGAGCAGGAATCAATAGTGCGTATGTAGTCCTAACAAGTGATTCTTTCGCTGCTCCCTCCTGATGTTAGTGATTTTCATAGAGAGTATCTTTACCTCATTAGCAGCAAATGTTCATTTATATATTTGCTCATTCGCTGTCCTGCTGTGATAAATAGGACACAGGAGTGAATTTCTATCAGGATCGTACCTCACTTCGACTCACTTCATCATAGCATTCACAGATCACCGTCAAAATGACTGTGTATCTAAAAAAAAAAATACAGCTGTTTCATTCGTGATCGAATCTGTGTTTTTGAACGAATCTTTTAAGTAAATGATTTGTTCTCGTTCACTTCCATATATTGACTCATATTTCTCATTTACTGATGTCTCTCCATTTGGAAGCAAATGAGCTGTAGTTTGAGGCACTTTGGTGGCTTTTCTTGCTTTTATAGACTGACTATAGTGTGAGCCAATAGCATTCGAGTCCGGGCTGTGAAGAAGTATATAATTTGACACACTGAACGGACATACCACTTCATTGAACTGGTCGGTCATTTGAGTCTGAACAAGACGAGACATCTCGTTCGTGAATGAACTGAATGTACTGGTACACGCGTTCACAAATGAAATGAATGAATCAGGCATCTCATTCATGAACGAGGATCTGCTGACTGACTGAACGAGAGAAGGCGGCAAGTCATTCGTTCAGTTTGGCAGTTTTGTTAACAAGAAGAGAAAGGCGCTGGATGAATTATGAGTAAAAGTGACAGATGATCACACATTACAATGACTCAAGTATTGAAACGCCTGATTATTTTACGCTGTTATTATTGTCTTTTTGGTATAGTTTGATAAAAGTCATGCTCAGCAGTTCACAATATGAAACAGTAGATATGTTGAGCTGCCATTTGTGGGGAAAATACTTATGATGCTTAAACACTCTGCTGAAGTCTCTTTGTAGATTTGTAGATGCACAGATTTTAATATGATTATTAGACTTGTTTTGGTCATGAATGATTAAAACAGCTTTTTAATTACTCACTCAAAACACATGAAAGACGACATTTGCGGAAATGGTCACTGAACGAATTAGTGAAATAATCTGAGCAAATCTTTTAGGTAAACGGTTTCAAAAGACTCGACTAGTATTGAAAAATGTAAACTGTTTGCATGACATAGGACTACAGTAAGTAAAACACATAAAATTAATCATACTCATCACTTCTCTTTGCATTTCTTACTTTGTATCTCTTGCATATCTCACAAGTTGCATCACTTGATCTACTCAATTAATACACGATTTGTTTTACAGATACTATATAGCTTACTAATGTTGGCTTTATGTTCATGCTGTATAGCCAGAGGAGAACAAAACCTTGCGTGCAGAATTCTGCAAGTATACCAGAACACCCTAAATAATGCATGGAGAGCAGAATCAGGTCAATGTACATTAATTATGAAGATACATAAAACAGACGATTAAAATGAAACGATTGAAAACACTTATGGCATGATGGCTTCTTGTTCCACTAAAAGCCCACCAAGAGTTCAGGAAAGAAACAGTCCCTCACTCAGCTGGGGGTTGTTCCTGAAAGCATGGTTAACCAACTTAAACATAAACACTGAACTCTGAGTTGATTTAATCACATATTACTTACTTGTGGTTATTGGTTCCAGAATACTAGTCTGGGGTTAGTTCACTCAACCCTGAGTTTGAAACTCAGAGATTATGCACATTCATGGTGAACTCAGAAGGGCATTCTTAGCAAAGCGCTGAGTTCACGAGTCACTAGAGGAATGGATGCTAAAAAGAAAAGTGTGTCCTTTTTCAGAGACGCAAAACTTAAAGTTTTAATGACTGCGAACGAGGATTACAAAGTCTTCTTAACTTGTAATAGCGATATTTTTAATAATAATAAAAAAAGCATAACGTTTTGCTGTACATGTAGACGCCTAATTCAACTAATATTTGACCTCTCTTGACCACAATAATGTTTAATATGTTGACCGTTGTTTTTTGTCTGCACCGACTGTCCTTTAAACCTCGACCTACAGCTGAATACAGATTTATTTAACCTTCACATTCACAGCTTGTGTTAATCTGGACTATTTTCACTGTTGTCAGCTTTAAATTGCATTACATCTTTACCAAATCGTGTATGCCTTATACGTATTGGGGAAAAGTAGTGATTTGTGGCGATTTTGTTCAGTTTTCTATTGTTATTTCAGTCGAACTAGTAGTAGTTTGATTGCAAAAAAATTAAATAAAAAGCATTTCAGACAGAGGGCCAGAGCTGGGGTGGAAAAAAGGTCATGTAATACTGTAAATGTAAATTATTACCTTCACAAAAAACCTTTACTAACATTATAAGTTATCCTCAGGGAAAATAAATAAAAAAATAAATAAAAAAAAATATCAAACAATCAGCCGATCAGAATTGAGTATTCGAATAGACCATGGTATTATTATACCATGGTCTATTGGTGTAACATGCTGGCTGCTGGCAATGGCAATGACGAAGGAGTGAAGAGAACCCAAGTGCAGTTTATTTACAAGTGCAGTAATCCAAACGTGATGACTAAACAAAACAAACATAAACGACTTGACTAGACCTGACTTAACATGGCTTGACTACAAAGTTACATTCAATACTTGACAAACGACAATGGTGAACATGAGGGCTTAAATACATGGACATGGGGGAACATAAACCAATGAACAAACAGAACTGATTACAAGATAATTAAACAAACCAGTGAAAACATGACACATGAACATGGAGGGAAAACATGAAATCTCATGACAATGGAAACAGGAACTAAACATTTCAAAATAAAAGACATGACTCAACAAAATACACATGACATATCCCCCCCACAAAGGGGCGGCTCCCAACGCCCCAACACATAAACAAAACACGCAAAACATGACATAAATTCAAAGTTCTGCAGAGAGCTGGGGGGGTGTGTCTTGAGGCGTGTGACTAGGGCAGAGTCCGTGGGGGGTGGAGCCATGAGAGGCTTGAGGGGCGGAGCCATGGAAGGCGGAGCCGTGAGAGGCGCGAGGGGCAGAGCCATGGAACTTGGTGCCTGGAGAGTAGCTGAACACTCGAAGGGCCAGGGTGGAGCCGATGACAGGGAGGACCAAGGCGGTGCTGGAGGCTCGGAGGAGCAAGGCGGAGCTGCGGGAATCGGAAGACTGATGTGGAGCCGGTGGGACTGAGGACCAAGGTGGAGCCATAGGGAAAGAGGTCCCCAGTGGAGTTGACAGATCGAAGGGATGAGACGCAGCCAGATGATAGGAGAGCCAAAGTGGAGCCAGGTGACCGACAGACCAAGGAGGAGCTGGAGGGACGAGGGACCCCGGCAAAGTCGACAGACTGAAGGACCGCAGTGGAGCTGAGGGAACGCATAGCTGAGGCAATGTCGAGGGACCAACAGGCCAAGGCGAAGTCCAGGGCTCGGAGGGTCCAGGCGGGGTTGGAGGGCCGAAAGTTCCCCTTGCCTGCTCAGGAGAACTAAGGGTGGGTATAAGGGTGGGAACCATCTGCAGGTCCAACTGCTCAGGTGTGGCTATGACGTGGCATGGAGCAGGCTGAGGCGTTGCTGTGACGTGGCATGGAGCAGGCTGAGGCATTGCTGTGACGTGGCATGGAGCAGGCTGAGGCATTGCTGTGACGTGGCATGGAGCAGGCTGAGGCATTGCTGTGACGTGGAGCAAAAGATGGCACTAGCTCAGCGACCATAACTAGGAACTCTGGTTTGGCGGCCATGACGTGGAACTCTGGCTCGTCGGCGGCCATGACGTGGAACTCTGGCTCGGCATCCGCCTCCCCCACAGTGAACGTGGAACCAATTATCTGTAGGGTGAGGTCGATATATTGAGCCAGGCTGAGGAAACTGCGACCGCCAGGCATCAAAAAAGAAATGGAATCATTCAGACCAAAGCAAAAAATGTCTTTGAGGGCGACCTCATTAAAGTTCACCTGGCTGACCAGTGCGCAAAAGTCCTCTACGTACTCCTCCGGGGGACGATTCCCCTGACGTAGCCGTATAAGTAGAACTGCTGGGTTCATAGTCGGTCAAGTATTCTGTAACGAAGGCTGGTGGCTATGGTAATGACGATGACAAAGGAGTGAAGAGAACCCAAGTGCAGTTTATTTACAAGTGCAGTAATCCAAATGTGATGACTAAACAAAACAAACATAAACAACTTGACTAGACCTGACTTAACATGGCTTGACTTGACTAAAAAGTTACATTCAATACTTGACAAATGACAAAGGTGAACATGAGGGCTTAAATACATGGACATGGAGGAACATAAACCAATGAACAAACAGAACTGATAACAAGATAATTAAACAATAAGCCAATGAAAACATGACACATGAACATGGAGGGAAAACATGGAATCACATGACAAGGGAAACAGGAACTAAACATTTCAAAATAAAAGACATGAATCAACAAAATACACATGACAATTGGAATACTCGATTCTGATCCATTTGTGTCAAGTTGTTCTTTGCCTCCACATTGTGCATTAAAATAGTTTAATGCACACATAGCCATGGAAGTTCTTGTGGGCTCCTGCTGCTCTGAGCTTTTAAATCCCAGAGACACAACTGTAGTCTAAACACATGAATGACCACAACCTCTCTGAAAGAAACTCAATTTCACTGTGGCATACAATATTGCTGTTACCATGGAAACAGTTTACTTGATAAGGATAAGAAATCATTCTAGTAAGATTAGTATTTGGAGGGTTAGAATATTAGAGATTAATAGTCTTTAGATTCTTTTTAAATAAATATTTGTATAAAAGTTTCATACCTTCAAGCCAGCTGATGGCAGTTTTTGTCTCCCATATACCGTGTTTCAAAAACGTTTTTGGAGATGACCTTAGAGATGACTGGCAATCCAGAAGTACATTAAAATGAAATTAATAAGGAAATATGAAAGAAGCTAAGTCCTTTACAAGGTACTATTAATATTCATTTACTGTGTAGAATATCTTTATAAGTCATTCCTGTTTTTTGCTCCAGTAAATTATTTCTCACAGTCAAAACTTGTCAGTAGCCCCTCAGCCTTTGCATAGTTATTTCCTATAATTTTAATTAGTTTGTTATAATTTTTTATTTCCATTTTAATTTCTCAATTCAATTAATTATCTGGTTAATTATACTATATAAACACTGTGTTTGTAATGAAAACCTGTATTGTAGTTTTGTAGTTAACAAATAATGTGGACATTTAATTGACCTCAAGATTTTAGGTTAAAATTTATATGGAAAAGTCTATACAATAATTTTATTCACCCCAAACTAAACTAAGTGTTTATGAACTCATTATCTGCTGATTTATTCATGATTTGTATGAAAGTGAATAAAAGTCATTGTCGTTGTTGCGCCTCTAGTGTTCATTTCACCAGGAAACTTCTGCGATACATACAACGAGCCACGTAAAAATCATTTTGCAAAAATGTAAGCATAGTAATGTGATTCTATGACACCTATTGCACACACAGCCAAGCCAGTTGTGAAAATATTGAAACACACTTTCCTTAAATGCCTCCAATTTCATATGTAGTGTTGGAAAGTTGGAATGTTTGTTTGGATGGTTCACAGATGATTCACCGATTCAAGTTCCTGCACAGAAGTTAAACTTCTTTAAATGATCAGAGCTTGTTGTTTGGCAAGTATCTTCCCTCACACCACTGATGTCTATGTGTCTTCCTCAGTTCTTGTCTTTGTTTGCACAGGCAATGCTGGGTGTTTGCTTGCATTTGTGCTGGGTCACTGCCTGAGAAACACTGGTGTGATGTCTTTCTCACTGGTATGCTGTCCAAAGCCCATTAGTCTGAATTCTCACCTGACATTATCGAGGGAGCTCTTCAGCTTTTTGTCTACAGGTGTGAAGAACTGGATTTAAATCTCCAGCTGTTATTGAAAGGATCTTTCCAGTCACTGGCTGTCTGTGAACCTGGAGTAATGTGTGTTCGGGTTATTTCTGCTTGAGTGATTCTCCCTAACTTCTCTGTAACACTTTTTACAATTTAATATTTCATAGTGTAGAATAATAATTGAAATTGAAATTTAAAGCTGAAGTGTGTAATTTCTGTGCCGCTAACATCACCAACAGGTTTTCTGAATACTACCCCCATCTGATATTGTTCAGAGGAACAGATAGTCCTATCTCAAACTCACACCATTGGTTGAACCCATGTTGCTGTGTCGAAGTTGGGATACTCAAACTAAAGTAATGTTTTGATGGCGCCACAGAGTTACAGTGTTTCCACATTTTAGGAAAATCAAATTTGATGTTTAATTTACAGTTGTGGGGTGCAAGATTTTGGACCAGTGAGAGTTCACAGTGGACTGAGCTGCCTGGTGCGACGTTGCAGAAATAGAGCACAACAGTCTGGTTCTGGAAGTAAAAATCCCATTCATTTTCTCCGTAGGCGAAATTATTTTTAATGATAATTTATAAATCTTTAAAGTCCAACCTACTGTGAGCTCCGAGGTTGTTAATCGATGGTATATGCTTCTGTTGAAGCAATCAGTCTGCATTATTTCAACTTCATTGTTGAAAAATCGTGTTTAATAGCAGAATTTCTGGTGAAGAACTGCACTACCCATGATCCTGAAGGGAAACGATCCACCAATCAGAGAACTGTGGCAAGCAAATTGCACAAAAAGAGCTCTGCAGCAACCATCACCTTCCATAACGCACTGAGAAATTACGCTATTGAGTCTGTCTCAAAATTACTTATTTTCTTAACACTCTCAAACTACACTGTAAAAAATATTGTGCTGTTTTTACTCAAAAACATTTAGGCAACTATTTGCATCAGCTTTTTGAGTATTTTGAACTCAACAATTTTTTTGTTTGACATATGAGACTTCACATGTAATGTCATCTTAAATTGATCAATTTACAGTCCATTTTTTTTAAGTTATAATGGCAATATTTATCTGGTTGGGAACTACCATTATTAAGTAATATTCACTTATTTTTTTCTGATAGGCTACAGAGATTTGTAAGTTAGTTACACTTTCAAATGCATTTAATATTCCAAGGTTCCTAATATAGCCTATTTATTATAAAAAAGTGGTCAACAAGTGTTTCAAAAGAAATTCAAAATATTTATTCATATTACAATGTTACAAATTCATTAAACATTTCAACAGCAGTACATTTGTAAATGTATCCAAGAAGCTGTTTAAAAATACAAAAACACCTACTTATATAGACTAAAACACAAATGAGAGTTCAAAGAAACAGGTTTGGTATCAAAATATGTACAAGACAGGAACAGTACCTATTATTTCAACATGAACTACAGTTACATTTGGTCTTAATGTTTACTCACCCTCATGCCATCCCAGATGTCTATGACTTTCTTTCTTCAGCAGAACACAAATTAAGATTTTTAGAAGAATATTTCAGCTCTGTAGGTCCATACAATGCAAGTGAATGGGTGCCAAAATTTTGACGCTCCAAAAAGCACATAAAGGCAGCACAAAAGTAATCCATATGACTCCAGTGGTTAAATCCATGACTTCAGAAGAGATATGATAGGTGTGGGTGAGAAACAGATCAATATTTAAGTCAATTTTTGCTAGAAATTCTTCTCCCTGCCCAATAGATGGCAGTCTGCATGAAGAATGTGAATCACCAAAAATAAAAGAAGAAGAAAGTGAAAGTTAAAGTGGAGATTTACTGAGCAGGGAGGAGAATTTATAGTAAAAATTTACTTAAATATTGATCTGTTTCTCACCTAACCTATCATATCTCTTCTGAAGACATGGATTTAACCACTGGAGTCACATGGATTAAGCTACTTTTATGCTGACTTATGTGATTTTTGGAGCTTCAGAATTTTGCATTATTGCATTGTATGGACCAAAAGAGCTGAGGTATTCTTCTAAAAATCTTAATTTGTGTTCTGCTGAAGAAAGAAACTCATACACATCCGGGATGGCATAAGGGTGACTAAATGATGAGAGAATTTTCATTTTTGTTTGAATTATTCCTTTAAAGCCTGATGTGACCCCTGTACCAAACAACTTGTCCCACCCCTGCTCTACCCCCTCTATTGTGTGGGATATGACGCGCCAAGTGACCCTGCTTTTTAGTGTTTTTTGTTTTTTTGTTTTTTTGCATTCCTTGCATTGTTCTGAACATGTTTTATACACAACAGTAACACTCACTGTCGGCATTAAGGGAAATTTAGACCCTACACATAAACTGATTTTTATATAATTGTTACATACATTACGATATAAAATGGGGATCATTGTATTGAAAATAACTTTTTCATCTTTTCATTCCTGTAATCATGTCGCCCTTTTATTTTTATTTTTTAATCAGATTCATGTAGTGTTTATAGTATCATCAGATTCATGTAGTGTTTACATATCAAGTAATGTATGTTAAAAGTTGTCAATCACAAACACCTATAAAATACCTATATTTTTAATTCTTTCTGGCAAACAGCCATAAAAGAGAATGTAAATTATGGTATGTGTGCTACATTTTTAAATTGCAGCATAGAGTTTTTTTTATAAAGGGGCATAGTTTTCGCAACTCAGTACTCAATACTCACTACTCATGAGTACTTTTAAATGAGCAACTCTTTTACTCTTATTTGAGTAGTTTTTAGGACAGGTACTTTTACTCTACTCAATCTACATTTTTTTAAGAAGGAACAGTACTTTTACTTGAGTATTATTTTTCAGTACTCTTTCCACCCCTGGTCAATACACCCTAATATTCTGGTTTTACCCACAACTTTAAGCCATGTTGCCTGTTCTTTAGAATGACTAATGCAGTAAAATTCTTGGGTAAAATTAATGATAGACTACATCAATATTTTAAGTTAGAATTTAATCAGTAGGCTATAATCAGCATGTACAGGTCTTGTAAATGATCACCATTTCTTTTAAGATTCTTTTAAGAATTTTTAAGCACATTTTTAAATTCACTAGTTCATTTTAATTGGTCCAGTGTGACAAGTGAATTTTTGAAATGTATATATCTATCTCAATTACCAATAAGATGTCTTTAATGTGTTTTTTTAATCATTATTATGTCTGTCAGTGTCTGTGCATTCCAAATTGAGCACGCTTGGTGTGTGCCTCTTATTAGAGAATGCTGTTGCTAATATTAAGCTCAATTCTCCATAATTGGGCACGTGTGCCTCTCCCTTGTGATTGGTGCACCGTGCGTTAAGTATTTGATTGATAAATGGTGTTCATAAAGAGGACATTGTGTTTGTTATCTTCCCTGTAAACAGTTTAGTGCTTCACTTGAATTTCGTTTGCAAGAGAAACGTCTTGGTTACTGATGTAACCTCTGTTCCCTGATGGAGGGAATGAGACATTGTGTCGATGTAGTGACACTAGGGGTTCGATCTTTAGAGCCTCAATCACCTTTGCTTAAAATAGAAAAGGCCAATGAAACTCTCTGCCCTGGACATACGGGTATAAAAGGAGATGGCATGCATCACTCATTCAGATTTATGCTGAGGAGCCGATAGAGAGTCCCGGCCATGTCAGCGGCCAGTTCAGCACCGCAGCAGGAGGGACACAACGTCTCCTTCCCTCCATCAGGGAACAGAGGTTACATCAGTAACCATGATGTTCCCTGTCTGTCACTCACTTGATATTGTGTCGATGTAGTGACACTAGGGGTTCCTATAGGAAACGCTGCAGGCACTGAACCGTGTCACGAGGTACAGAAGAGTGGACATGGGCAAACTGCTGTGTGCCTCGCAGCGAGCGCTCAACCACGTCGTGACCTTCCAGCGAGTTATGTAAGGTGTCTCCCTAGTCCCATTAAAGGGGGTGGAGGCACTTACCCAAAGAGGCTACAGGCGGTGTCTTAACTGATTGCTGTTAAGCAATGTCCCACCGAGCACTTTTCTAGAATAGCGCTGGGAAGTGCATTTCCCTCTCCAGGAAGGAAAGCACTACGGAGACCACATCCTGCCGAAGGGAGTTAGCATGTAGAGAATACCTCACATGGACTTACCAATGGGGAAGTTCACATATGGAATGATACCACAGGAGGACCCTATCTATAGAGAGGGTATGCAGCACAGTGGCCGAGGCAGAGAAAGCTCTGACAAGGGGAAACACAGGGTTCACCTAAGGGGAACCGAACAGTGGAAACTCATCAAACAGGATTACCAAGGCGGAATCACCACGCATGGAGCACTGAGCCCGAGCACACGGGCTCATCTGAAAAGGGGAATACCACAAGTACTGGGCCTGGTGGCATCACTCCTCCACCGAGGTCGTCACCTGATCAGTGCTAAAGAATTAAAGAGGCATCTGGAGTTTGGTGGAATGGGGAACTGTTGTGGACAAAAAGCGCACATTATCACCTTTGAAAAAGGGGAAAGGTGCAATGCAAGCGGTACACCCAACCGGCCACCTGGTCTACCTGCCGTTACCGTGTAATCGTTGAAACCGGGTCTATGCTTAGGTTATAAAACCTGGCAAAGGTATTGGGTGTAGCCCCCTTGCCAGTGCCCAGGAGGATGCAACACCTCTAGTGGAGTTTGCCCAGACTCCCAAGGGGCATGGCAGGTCCTGAGACTGGTATGCGAGGAAAATGGCATCCACAATCCAATGGGCTAATCTCTGCTTGGAGACAGCTTTCCCCTTCTGCTGTCCTCCAAAAACAGACAAAGAGCTGCTTCGAGCCTCTAAAGCTCTGCGTGCGATCCAGATAGATGCACAGAGCGTGAACTGGAAACAGCAACGACAAGGCCGGGTCTTCCTCCTCTGAAGGAAGCGCTTGCAGGTTCACCACCTGGTCCTGAAAAGGAGTGGTGGGAACTTTGGGCACATAACCGGGCCGGGGTCTCAAGATCCCGGCTTGAACTCCAGGCATTCGCTGGTAACAGAGAGTGCCTGCAGATCCCCCACCCTCTTGATGGAAGTGAGCACCACCAGGAGGGCCATCTTCAGGGACAGAGTGCTGAGCTCGGCCTGCTCCAGGGGCTCAAAGGGGGCTCTCTGTAGGGCAGGTAGGAGAGAGATCCCAAGAGGGGATCAGGCGTGGTCTAGGAGGATTCAACCTCCTTGCGCCTTTGAGGAACCTTTTGATCAGGTCGTGCTGTCGTGAGGGTCTCTCATCCAGTGTATCGTGATAAGCTGCTATAGCAGCTACGTACACTTTCAGGGTAGAGAGACAGCCGTCTCTCCAGCCCTTCCTGAAGAAAAGATAGCACAGACCCGACAGCGCATCTCTGTAGGTCTTCCCCACGGGAAGAACACCAGTTAGCGAAAAGATGCCACTTTAAGGCATACAGCCTCCTTGTAGAGGGGGCCCTGGCCTGAGTGATCATGTCTACCACTGCCGGCAGAAGATCTGCTAGGTCTTCCAAGTCACGTCCAGGAGCCAGACGTGGACATTCCAGAGGTCTGGCCACGGGTGCTGGAGCATGCCCTTCCCCTGAGTGAGAAGGTCCTGCCTCAGGGGAATGCACCAGGGAGGTGCTACTGTCAGGAGCATCAGATCCAAGAACAAAGTCCGGTTGGGCCAGTACGACACAACAATCAGGACTTGCTGCTCGTCCTTCCTGACTATGAACAGAGTCTGTGCAATGAGGCTCACAGGAGGAAACGCATACTTGCGTAGCCCCCGAGGCCAGCTGTGCACCAAGGCATCTGTGCCGAGGGGGGCCTCGGACAGGGAGTACCACAGGGGGCAGTGAGAGGAGTCTTGGGAGGTGAACAGGTCTACCTGCACCTCCCCGAATCTCTCCCAAATCAGTTGGACTATGTTGGGGTGGAGCCTCCACTCTCCGTGGAGCATTACCTGCCGTGAGAGCGCGTCCGCTGCACGGTTGAGGATGCCCGGAAGGTGAGTGGCCCACAGAGACTTCAAGGTCTGCTGACTTCAAAGGAGGAGGTGGCAGGCGAGTTGCGACATGCGACTCAAGTGTACGCCACCTTGGTGGTTTATGTATGCTACGGTCGCTGTGTTGTCGGTTCGGACCAACACACGCTTGCCCTGAATCAATGGCCAGAGCCTCCTCAGGGCCAACAATACTGCCAGCCCGTTGCACACGGTGCCCCAGCCCGAGTTCGAGGCATCTGTCCATCTGTGGTCGAGGTGCTGAAGCACATGGTCCCTGTGCGCACACAATACATCTCGTGAGTGAGCTAGGATTAGCCAGTAATCGAGATAATTGAGAATGCGAATGCCCTTCTCCCTCAGTGGGGCCAGGGCAGCCTCTGAGACCTTGGTAAAGACGCGAGGAGACAGGGACAGACCGAAGGGGAGGACCTTGTACTGGTATGCTTGTCCCTCGAAGGCAAACCGTAGAAAGGGTCTATGTTGAGGAAGGATCGAGACGTGAAAATACGCGTCCTTCAGGTCGATGGCTGAGAACCAATCCTGATGTCGTACTGACACCAGGATGCGCTTCTGCGTTAACATCCTGAATGGAAGGCCTTGTTCAGGGCACGCAGGTCCAAGATTGGGCGCGACCCTCCCCCTCTCTTGTGCATGATAAAATAAGGGCTGTAGAAGCCCTTGCGCAACTCTGCTTCGGGGATGGGCTCTATTGCTCCCTTCACCAGAGGGGTGCCAAGGCCCAGAGGCATAGGGGTAACAGGGGTATCTCCCTGGCCTGTGTACCACCTCGAATTTAAAAGGCTGAAGAGCTAGATACCAACGGGTGATCCATGCATTGGCATCCTTCATGCAATGGAGCCGCTGTAGCAGTGCATGGTCCAAACAGAGGGTGAAAGCACATCCCAACAGATAGTATCAGAGGGTGAGGACTGCCCACTTGATGGCCAAACAATCCTTATCAATTGTGCTGTACTCTCTCAGTGACAGCTTTCGACTAATATGCAGCACAGGGTGCTCCTCCCACTCCACCATCTGGGACATTACTGCTCCCACCACCCTGTCCGATGCATCCACCTGCAAGATAAAGGGGAGAGTGAAGTCAGGAGAGTGCAATATGGGCCCGCTGCAAAGTGCAGCCTTCACCCACATGAATGCCTGCTGATATGGCTCCGTCCACTAGACCGGATCTGGTGCCCCCTTTTTAGTCAGATCACTCAGCGGGCTGGTGATGGTCAAATAGTTAGGCACAAACCTACGATAATAGCCAGTTAGCCCCAGGAACTGTCTCACCTCCTTTTTGGTCTTAAGCCTCAGGCAGTCTGCAGTCGCTGCGGTCTTATCAATTTGTGGCCGCACCTGCCCATGACCCAAGTGGAAGCCCAGATACCGTACTTCCACCCGCCCGGTTGCAGACTTCTTTGGGTTTGTCATGAGTCCCGCCCATCTCAACGACCTCAAGACAGCCCTCAGGTGCCACTTCCAATCATTACTGAAAATAATGATGTCATCTAGATAGGCAGCGGCATAAGCAGTGTGCGGTCTGAGGATTCTGTCCATGAGATGCTGAAACGTAGCTGGGGCCCTGAACAACCCGAACAGAAGCGTCATGTATTGGTGTAATCCGAACGGTGTGGAAAACATCATTTTCTCACAGGACATGGGAGTTTAGGGGATCTGCCAATATCCCTTTGTCAAATCCAATATCGAATAATAGTGAGCCGCGCCTTACCGATCGAGCAGTTCCTCAATCCGAGGCATTGGGTATGCATCAAATGTAGACACCGCATTGACTTTTCTATAATCCACGCAGAACCAGGCCGAGCCATCACTTTTAGGAACCAGAACCACTGGGCTGACCCAGTCACTGTGGGATTCTACTATTATATTCAGCATGGCCTTTAATTCTTCCTGAACCACTTCTTTTTTGTGCTCAGGTAAACAGTAGGGATGACTGCGTACCACTAGCCCGGGGTTGTTTCGATATGGTGCTCTATGAGATTCATACAACCAAGGAGAGGCGAGAACACGTTGGATAACTGTCCTTGCAACCTGGCAACCTCCGTGACATGGGATGGTGAGAAGTGGTCTCCACAAGTGACAGGGGTGACTTGATCGGTGGATTTTAATTTCACCTTCAGCCCGAGCTCCTCCTTCTCCAGAACCACCATTGCCAAAGTCATGGGAACCGCCTCTCTCCATGGTTTTAGGAGGTTGAGGTGGTAAATCTGACGTGCTCCACCTCTATCCGTTCGTTTCACCTCATAATCGATTTGCCCAACTCTCTGTGTGACCTCAAAGGGTCCTTGCCACTTGGCGAGTAATTTAGAGCTCGATGTAGGGAGCAATACAAGAAATATATCTCCCAGTGTAAATTCCCATAGTCGAGTACCCCTATTATACAGCTGGCTTTGACGGTCTTGAGCCTGGAGAAAATTCTCCTGTGTTAATTGCCCCAGTGTGTGGAGTTTTGCTCTCAGGTCAAGAATCTATTGAATTTAGTTTTTGCTATTCGAAGGTCCCTCTTCCCTGTGGAGGCTTGCGGGACCTCTCGCACTGCAAATAACAGGGGCTCAAGCCACTTGTCCCAATTTCGAGCATCTTTGTGCACGAACTTACGAATCATATTCTTAAGGGTCTGATTAAATTGTTCGACCAAACCGCCCGTTTGGTGGTAGTAAACACTGGTAAGAATCGATTTAATCCCCAATCATTTGTACAGTTTGCGTAGTGTATGTGACATACACGTAGTGCCTTGATCAGTGAGGATTTCTTTTGGAATCCCTACTCGGGAGATAATTCTGAAGAGTGTCTCCACAACACTTAGTGCTGAAATGTTGTGCAGAGGCACTGTTTCTGGATAATGTGTTGCATAGTCCACCAGAACCAACACAAAGCGATGCCCGCGTGCCGTCCACTCTAATGGCCTGACGAGATCCATATTAATTCTTCCAAAGGGGATCTCAAACAATGGAAAGGGGTGCAGTGGCGCTCTTGGGGTGGCCTGCGGATTCACCAGCTGACATTCACGGTATGCCACACACCACCTGCGAACATCCCCGCGAATGCCCAGCCAATAGAAACGGGCCATTAGACGGTTCAGTGATTTTTCCTGCCCTAAGTGACCCACCATCACATTATAATGAGCTGTCTGGAATAACATTTCCTGACGGCTCTTCGGTACTAACAACTGGGTTGATCCTCCTTTGTCTGAGTGTCCTGAATAACTTGATACAACCGATCCTTGATAATAAAAAAATACAGGTATGAGAATGCAATGTCTGGCTGGAGGTGTTGACCATGAATCACTTTCACTTGGTCGAAGGCATGCCTAAGGGTCTCATCTCGCATCTGCTCCAGAGGGAAATCCCCTGCAGGGAATCCTCTAAGGGCTGAGGAAGCCGAGACTTCCCCCTCCCTGATGTCTTTTTGTCGTGGTGCTGACGGAAATGGCCCTGGCACTGCCTCCCCAGCCAGCGAATCGTACACCACTCACGATACACTTTGTTGTAGGACCCATCCACACATATTCCCCTCAATAAAGTTGTAAATGCTGGCCAATTTGTACCCAAGATTAGTGGATGGGAGAGACACTATGCTTTTGTCCCCGAAACTGTATGATGACCATCTCTTAAGGGTAATTTTGAATATCTCTGTGCGCACACTTTACCTTCACCCACCGGCATGTATTCAAAGCCTCAGACTGTACCAAGCTTTGGGGAATGTAGGTTTGGTTACAACCTGAATCCACCAAGGCGTGGTATGTACCCCCTTTAATACTCACAGGTATCTGGTACGCTCCTGCTCGATCAGGGGCCGCCTGTGGCCTAGACTAACATCTCCACCTCCATGGCAGGACATCGGTCCTGGAAGTTCCCAGGTTCCCCACAGCTTCAGCAGACTGACCCACACCTGTGGTAGTGGATTCACCAGCCTGTGGAGGAGAGCGGAGAGAGATAGGGGAAACCAGCGGGTTGAAAGGTCCCTGGGACCGGGGAACCAGTTTTTGGGTCATAATTCCCCATTTTTGGGCAATAGGAACAGGATGGGGGAAGGGGATGGGGGAGGGAGGAGACAGAGAGAGAGAAAGAGAAAGAGAAGGCTCCAGGATACGCCGCCATATGGTCCTCAGCCAGCTGGACCGCCTCATTCAGCGACGCCGGTTGGTGGCACTGGACCCACTCTGCCATTCCTTTTGGTAGCCGGGCAATGAATTGTTCCAGTACCACTAGATCGAGCGTCACGTTCTTCAGCCAACAGCCACCTTCGGCAGGTGTCACATAGCTGTTGGGCGAATGCAAATGGGTGACCATGCTCGCCAAGCATCCACGAGCAGAAGTGTTGCCGATGTTATTCTGGGATGCTGTCGACCCGTTGCAGGATGGCTTTCTTCAAGTCCTCATACACCAAGAAGTTGGATGCAGGGAGTTGTTGAGCCACGAGTTGGGCTTCAACGGACAACAGCGGCAGTAGGTGGGCTGTCCACTGGGTACTGGGCCAGTTCCATGCTCCAGCTGTCCACTCAAATATCTCAGTGAAAGCCTCCGGGTCATCCTGAGGTCCCATCTTCCCGAGCGTAACTTGAGGTATGGCCATAGGTGGGTCCGGGGTTGCAGCTGACGACCCCTCCTGGTGTACCAAGCTCCGTTGCACCAGACGGTCCTCTGCTTGAGCCTGGAGGAGCACCTGGAACTGTTGCTCCTGTTCCACACGCAGCTCAAGCAGAGCCTGATGTTGGGCTTTGTTACAAGTGCATTCTTGAGGCCTTTGGGGTCAAATTTGAGTACACCATTTTGCATTTTTACATTTAAAAAAAAAAACATTGTTTAGTATGTTTAATAAGTCATTTCCCTCATGGGGACCGTTGGCTGGGCCCCACAAGGTAGGTGATCTCAGGTTTTATTATAATTTTGGGGACATTTGGTCTCCACAATGTAGTATAAACATGTACACACACACACACACACACTGTGCATGATCACTTTGCGTTACAGCAATAAACTCAGCTACATAGGTTAAAACTTTAAAATTACTTTAAAATAGCATGTAGTATCTCATGGCATAGTCCACTATAGAGACGTGTTTCCTGCTGTTTAAACCAAATTGCATCATTCAAATTCAAGAGTCAAGTCTTTTAAATAAATGTAACTTAAATACTATATCAAATAATACATACAATATTTAACCATAAAAATTGTGTGTTTGCAAGTAATGATATTAAGTAGGTTATTTAAAATATCAAAGTAAATTAACAAACACAGATTCATTTGTTGAAAATATTCTCTTTTTTTTTGTTACAATTACAATCCCACTGATTCATTTTTACCAGTGTACTTATTTATTTGTATACAGTATATCAGAATATTTTGCAATAAAATTGAAACATATTGTTTCTAAACTTATAAACAAAACTTTAACTGAATAGTTTTATATTTTTCCACAGTTTTTTTAACTCGATTATGTCATACAGTAATACTTCATTAGATTGTAGTTTATTCACTTATTCAAGACGGTAAGTACACAGTCTTGTACCTTTTGTCTTTTTGTTCGATTTTCAAATCCTTTTGTGCTTAAAATAACAGTTTGTAATGGCTTGACACCTGAAAAAGGCTGTAAAAGTGGGCGGGCACTGTTCCGCTATATTGACTGTATGCACCAAAGAAACTAACTTGAGAGTGTTTACATTAATACCACGTCTGACGGCCATTTTGACCATGAAGCGCATTTGACCATTCAAGCACACAGTCACGTGACCGCATTTAACATGAGCGTGCTTCTGCTCATCGCTTCTCAGTTCCTCCAGTTTAGCGCTGGTTCTGACGAAACAATCAGCAGTATTTCTGTGTAAAAGGAGTAACAGAGCACACACTCAAATTAACGTGTGAGCATTTGATAGCAACCGTGTCTCAGACAGGGACCGAATTGAGTCTGTACTACAGATACTGAAGAAACACTTTTTTGTTTTAGTATCGACTTACCGAAGTACTGGTACTTTTGACAACACCAATCCTCAGCAAGCCGCATGATTGGAGGTGTCATTCATACATAGCACAAATAAGTTACATACAAGTTTAATTCAAAATGGTCAGGGGTTCATTCAAATCCCTAAACCTTAGTATAGGTAATAGTAATAGTTATGCTTGCAATAACTACTGAACAAACACCACTAATGAGTCCTTTGTTCACTAATGATTTCAGGCAGAAGTGCCCTCTGCTGACTGATTTTAATGCTGAATTTACTCACCTTGTACCACACACACAAATATAAACACACTTCTTTTATGTGTAACCTCAGTTGTTTGTTTAAATATGCTTGTGGGAAATCACAGTTCTGTTTCTTTCTTTTGATAATACTGCATTTGATTAACCTACCCCTTAGCAATTTTTTCCTGATTCTTTACTTTTATAAAGGTAATTCCCTTAAGAAAAAGACATTCACCTTTTTGCATTGTGCAGTGAGTTGTTTACTGAGCTCTACAATCAAGTGGTTTGGCAGTGAAATCAGGTTTAGTATATTGGCATGTTCAGAGGTGAACACATGGCACAGAAAGATAATTGTCTTTACGCTGTTTTCCAATTCTTGTGCATATACACTTCATTCTGCCGGGTTTGTGATTTGTGAACAGAAGTGAAAGAAACAGAGAAATTACAGTCATTAATTCATTCACAAATAAATAAATAATGTCTTCATTTACTCACACCTTTCCATACAATGACAGTTCAAAAGAACAAAAAAGCAACATTAAAGGCTAATTTATGCTTACTAGGTGAACAGGCTCCGCTTAGTTCACCTACAAATGATGACAAAATGGAGTGATGTTTTGTTCTGCCAATATGTTCGTTTGGTGAGACTTCTTCTGTTCGCATACATTTCTGAAATTCTTGACCTAAGAGAACTCGGCTGGTTGAAGAGCGCTGATGATTGGTTAAAACTAATTGTGGGTGTGGGTTAGACGTGATGTTTTTTTTATTTACAATCGCTTGTGCCAGCAGAGGAGTTGTTACCTAGGTTACTGTCGTTAAAATGGATAACTTTGAAGCCTGTCTCTCAGAGATTGTACGGAAGTATACTTTTTACATGATTTGCAACACAAACTCTACAAAGACAGTGCAGCCACAACAAATGAGTAGAGAGGGATTGGAGTTTTTAAAAGTGGAAGTTGCTATGATAAGTTTAACAACGCAAAGAAGTGACACAGCGCTAAAAGTGGTGGTCCACGGAGATAAAAACCTGTATTATTGCCTTTACTTGTGGCTGGAACAGTACGTTAAACACTGTGACATCACCCTAAACTAACTAATTTTAAAACAACGTTGCGCGTAGTATAAATGCTGGCTTCATTCACCTAGGGTGCTTTAGTTCGTGCAGGAGAAAAAAGTTCGGCTTCTTCCAAGGTATAAACCAGGCTTAAGGCAGCAAAAAGTAGTCCATGTGACTCATGCACTGTATTCCACTGTATAATAAGCTCAAGCGTTCACAAATCACACTTTCATAAACATCACATGCTTTCCCCCCATAATAAATGCTGGGTCCATTGTGGAAAACTTGCTTGCTCTCAGTTCCCTCCATGTTTGCATATTCTTACCCACTCTATGCTAGGGAATATGGTTTTCTGGTGTCCTCTGCTGTAAATACATTCAGAGTGACCTCTTTTTATAATTGCCTGATCGAATTCAGCCTCTGTCCCCATGGCCAAGGGTTTTCAGGACAGGCATAACAGAATTCAATGTACAATAAGCACAAGTGCTCTCCTCCAATGTTGATACACTCTTTCCCGTTCAAAACACCAGGAAAGAGGTTTTTTTTTCTTTTTGTAAACGTTCCTGCACACTTCAGGACAACAGTCATTATGCCTAAATACAATTAAGGCAAACATTGTTAAACCCCATTCAATCAGCCACAATGATGGAGGCTCGAGGGCTTCCCTCCACTGTGTCGCTGGTTGCAAGGCAGCCGCCAAAGGTAAGCCAAGAGTGCCATCTAGTGGTTACTCTTTGCTCTGCAATTGAGAATCATGCATTAATTCCTCTGTCTGTCCCCGGCTTGGCAGCAGTTACAAGGCACTCCGAATTGTGTAATCTGAACAAGAGAGAATGTGTTTATTTTCTTAGAGCACAATGTAACTAGTGCAGCCGGGGGACTGGTTTGTGACAATAGATTTGAAGGATGCTTATTTCCATATTCATATTACACCAAGGCAGGCATTTTCCCAGGTTTGCTTTTGGGGGCAAAGCTTACCAATTTTGCATCCTTCTTTACGAACTTACATTAGCACCTCATACATTCACAAAATGCATGGATGCAGCACTGATGCCCTTGAGGCGTCATGGCATCCATATTTTGAATTATCTTGAAGATTGGTTGGTGTTAGCTCACTCAGAGAGTTTGGCTACCCAACATCGAGATGTTGTTCTCAGTCACATAAGCAGTCTAGGGCTGTGAGTTAACCTAGACAAGAGCATCTTGTTGCCGAGGCAACACACTCTGGTTCTAGAGGTGGAGCTAGACTTGCGGACAATGCAGGCGCACCTGTCTCTGGCTCACATTCTGTCATTACGCAAGTGTCCAAGTAAGTCTTTATGCGTTTTCACCGATCAACCAGCTGCACTCGGTTCTGCAGAGGGTTCGGGAGGATTGTGTTTGGCTTCTGTTGGTGGTGCTGTATTGGCCATCTCAAGTATGGTTATTGACTCTGGTCTCTCTCCTGGAGAGAATGCCTTGGGAGATTCCAGTCAGAATGGACATGTTGTCTCAGGCACGGGCAGCATTTGGCACCTTCAGCCCAAGTTATGGAAATTGTGGGTTTGGCCCCTCAACAGGGCCCCCTTTTGAATGATGTTTTATCCCCCATGGTGGTTGATACCATCTTAAATGCTAGAGCTCCATCAACAAGAAGATTATATACGTGTAAATGGCATATTTTCGTCTCTTAGTGCACAGCGTGGAGTGAGGATCCAGTCCACTGCCCAGTTGGTTCAGTGCTAGATTTTATGCAAGAGCATTTAGGGGCCGGGTTTTCCCCAGCAACACTTAAAGTGTACGTGGCCACTATAGCGGCTGAACATACGCTGGTGAATTTAGTTTATGTTGGAAGACTTTCTCTTGTCTCTCGTTTTATGCACGGAGCTTGCAGGCTTAAAATTTTTTGTTCCATCCACGTCCCTTTATGGGATTTAACTGTGGTGTTAGAGTCGCTCTCGGCTGCTCTGTTCGAGCCTTTAACATCAGTATCTGATACATTTCTGACTCTTAAAACGGCCCTGTTATTAGCATTGGCATCGTTTAAGAGGGTTGGTGATTTACATGCCCTGTCGATCAATCCTTTGTGTATGGAATTTACGTCAGGGTTATCTAAGGTCATACTGAGACCTTGTTTGGGCTATTTGGCTAAAGTTATCTTTACGTCCTTTCGCCAGCAGATTGTTAATTTGCAGTCCTTTTCTCCTCTGCCATTTGAGTCAGAAGAGCATAGAAGGCTACATAGGTTATGCCCAGTGTGGGCTCTGCAGGTTTATGCTGACCAAACTAACCAATGGCATAAGTCAGAGCAGTTGTTTGTGTGCTTTGGTGGTCGCAACAGGGGTGTTTTGGTGTCCAAGCAGAGACTGTCTCATTGGATTTTGGATGCAATCTCGAGTGCTTACGAGGTGTGTGGTTTGCTTTTGCCTCTGGATATTCGAGCCCAATCTATGAGGAGCATGGCATCCTCATGGGCACTGGCTAGAGTTGCATCCTTGAAAGACATTTGTATGGCAGCAGGATGGTCCTCTCCGCATACTATTGTTAGATTTTAGAATTTGGACGAGAGTTTGTCTCCTGCTTCCCAAGTTCTCTCTGTTGGATCAGGGGATTTCTTTAGCTCACTTGTGTGCCGCTGTAAGCTTGCCACATGGGCTTAGAGAGTTGGCAGCTACTGTTCACATGGCGTGATGGTATCTCGTCTCAATTGCGTAATTTCTCAACATCGATGTTTCCTTGAGAGGGAATGTCTCGGTTACGAACATAACTTTGGTTCCCTGAGAGGGAATGAGACGTTGTGTAGCTGGCCATACACTCTAGTTTCTGCATAGGCTCATGCCTGTTGCAGAAAATCTGCCGAAATGGTGCCAAAGCAGCCGCGTATATGGGTTCTGTGATGCGGCTCCCTATGGGCATCGCTTAAGAGCCATCAGCCAATGAATTGCCATGATTGTATACAGGTTTCAGACCACGTGACTCACTGACGTAATCCCAACTGTGTCATTACGCAACATCTCGTTACCT
Source organism: Myxocyprinus asiaticus (assembly GCF_019703515.2). Taxonomy (NCBI): domain Eukaryota; kingdom Metazoa; phylum Chordata; class Actinopteri; order Cypriniformes; family Catostomidae; genus Myxocyprinus; species Myxocyprinus asiaticus. The sequence continues at coordinate 7,406,368 of NC_059354.1, read as the reverse complement.
CTCAGGAAACTAAGGTTACGTTCGTAACAAAGACGTTTTTGCTATTTTATTTTCAATAAAGTCAAGATGTGTCTATGCATAAAAAAAAATATGCCAATAATTGTTTTACTACTACTAATGTTATTATTATTATTATTATTATTATTATTATTTTGTTTTTGTTAGTTATTGTTTTTTGATGTTCTCTTTAGAGGTCCTCCAGACCCAGTTCCTATATGGAATTTCTGGGCTGGTACCGATAATTCACAGCTCATTATGGCCGATACCGAGTTTTAATTTGTAATCCTTTAACCTGGACCTGCTATCGAATTCATTAAAAGCTAATTCTTTTAAAAGGTTGGATTTTGGATGTGCTGCTATTTAAGGTTTAGCATATGTAACATGAAGCACAAATGTGCCTATATTACAAATGTATGCTGATTTGAATGAGGAATAAATGACAGTACACTTGTATGAATTGTATGGTGCCCATTTATATGTGTTTACGGTAATCCTGATGAATTGCTCAGAGAGAGAGTATAGTGAACTTCAATAATGAACAGCTGTAATAATGCATTAAACTAAAATGGGCAATAAACAGCATTTAACGAACATTAAACAACAAAACAAACCCTGATATCTGTATAGATGGTGTAATATTATTGCCGGTAGCCAGACTATGAGTGCAGCGGTGGTTTGTGTGTTATGTGTGTGCGCATTGTGCTAATCAGTGTCTCATTCTCTGATGACTTTTACTGCACTCATCTACAACAGTTCTATTCTATAACTTGAACACAGATTAAATGTGATCACAATAATCATAATGCGAATAGGTTACATGATCATACAGATCAAATAGTCATGAGTCATAACGTTAGAAAAGTCTCAACTCGTAAAATACAACAAGCACATTAGTTTCACACACAAACTGTTGTTTTTAGCCATCTCACGTTACTTTGTGCGGATTATTTCAAGATCTACAGGTATGCACCGTATTACACTGGGTTAGGCTTGCTATTATCGCAATTCTTTGCCGAAAGTAATGATATGTTATTTTCCACAATCTGTTCATGTTCCATGAAGTAATAAGTGAAAATGATTGCCCCCAAGTAACATATATACATTTTTTGCCGTGTTTTCATTTACTGCTTCATGAAACAAACACAATATGGGTAATGGCATGTCGTTACTTACAGCAGATGATCCTGACTGAAACCAGACCCCCCCCCCCCAAAAAAAGTAACAAGGTGCAGAGATGTTGAAATAATCCTCACAGAGCGACATGAGTTTGGCTCTCACTATCAGACACGCTGCATTTGCGCACGCGCACTGTCGCTTGAGACTTCCCGAGTCTCTGCCTGAAATAGAGAAGCCACAGGCAGTCAGAGATTCTCAGCCTCAAGCAAATAAACCGTAACAAATTATCAAAGAAAATAGACCATTTTCACACTCAGAAGTAAACAATTGAATTGCAGGGTAAACTTCGAGAGCAATGAATGGGAGACCACAGCAAATATTATTTTCACTTACCCATTTGCTCTAAGACCAAAAGAAAAAATCCACTATTACATTTGAATGACTTTCCAGAAAAAAATAAAAATAAATAGAGAGTGGTGGATTAAGACACACAGATGGGAGAAGATGCTAAATTTACTGTCACTCTCTCAGCAGCTGTAATCGAAACCCTCTCACACCTGTGGTAATTCATTTTTTAAAACTAATTCCAGGGTAATATAACACGAAGCATAATGTTATAAACTTACACTAAATATAAAGAAATAAAAATAAAAACGTTTGCTAGATTTACGCTGCTAAATAAGGTAGAAACGCGTCATCACAGTCTGTGAAAAAGGCGTGATAACAATATTTAGATTTTCCTGGTTATCGGCCAGTAATATATCGACAGCCGATATATCTCACATCCCTAGAAATGATTATTTGTTTATTTTTTTATTTTTTTTTTTTATACATTTATTTATTTTATATATATATATATATTCAAAAATCAAGTTTTAGCTTTTGAGCTAATTTTCTTCTTAAACACACAACCTGCAACACTGCTTTAATGAAAATATAAAACAAATAAAACACAAAAAATTTGGATATAAAAGATGTTTTATTTTTAAATGCCCTCTTGTATACATATGAATAAACAGTGCCTGCATTTGATTGGTGTTCAATTATAATGAGCACTCTGGAACAGAAATGCCATTGCATAGACTGTCTCATATTTTATAGAAACATGTTTATGTTTTTATTTTACCCTATTCACCCGCTGTGTCACCCTGTTGGTGAAAGCACGTATACTGAGTCTCAGTTATGCTTAAAGAGGACTTTGAAGAAATCAATGTCTTTCTTGTAAAAGAAAATCATATCTTGCTTTGAAATCTCCCTAAATTATTCTTGAGACATTTATTGGCAAGAAAGAAATAAAAATTAAAATCAATCAAGTATTAGTAATAAATACAAAATAATGCACCCAATGTTTGTCTTTCCATAAAATATACTGAATTGTGATGTGAGACTTTCCTAAAGACCAGGAGGTTGTTGTGCCCAAACCACAAAAAAATCTGATATCTCTGAAAAGTCAAGGGTATCCACTTTAAGATACTGTAAGATTAACAACTGTGGCATGTATGGTCTATAGAGAAGTAGAAAAACCAAAATGTCCTCTACAGAGGACAAAAATGTATGGCTGGGTCTCAGGAAGATATAAGGATATTTTTCTGCCAGTAGTTCATACAGTTTTTGTACTTGCCCTGCCAACATTTTCACTGGCCCCTCCACAAAAAAATTATACATTAAACTATAATGTAACTCCATGATAGCTATATTCATAAACAGACTTTTGATGGAAGAGATGGCATATGATGCAAAACATTATTGATTGGTTGGCAATTTTCTACCTATTCTTATTGATTATTCCAAAACTATCTCAAGTCTTTGCAATTTCGACAAAACCTCATCTACATTAATTTATTATGATACATATCATTACCATGGGGAGATTTAAATCAGGAGAATTTGCAATAACAATATATGATCAACAGTCATGAAAGATATAGTGACAATGCAGTACTGGTCCAATGGGGCAAGTGGCATTTCTATCATCTGGCCTGACACTCTCTCACAAACACGGTGTACTCTAGAGTTGCATAAATCCATTTTAGTGTGTTTGAAATCTTTAGTAGGGTTTGCTAAGGTAACCACTTTTACTATTGCTCATATGTAGTGGTTTTATTACTATTACATTTCAGCTCGTAACTTGTCCTACACTGTTTGTGCCACAGATGTGAATGATACCTCAAATCCTGCAGCTTGTTGATGAGAGGTTTGCTGTTACTTTTTAAATCGATCTGACTTATGATTTTTGCTTGGCAGAGGATAAAATGGGCAAAAAACTCCAATAGACTAACAGTACACTTAAGAAGGGAACCATGCCATTATACCACAATATCACAGATGTTGTGTTTCAAATGATGTACTATACACTGTGTTCTTACACTATATGTACTGTATTCTACTTTCTAGAGTATGACATTTCAAAGGGTAATATCTTGGTTTGGGAACCAAGAATAACATCCAGTTAAATTTTGTTTTTATAAAGTACAGTAACGCGATGATTTTCATGACTTTCGGTTTCGTTAACTGTTCTCAAATGAACATTCTTCCGCCGATGGGACACCATGCTAAAATGCTTAATAAAAAAAGTATGTGAAAGATGCCTGCATGAACCTGTTTTATTAAAATCTGAAATGATCTCCACATTTGGTAACAGGCTGCTCAGGGAAGTAAATCCAATAAGAATAGCATTTCTAATTTCATATATAATTTTGTATCACATATATACACTGGTGGCCAAAAGTTAGGAATAATATACAGATTTTGCTCTTATGGAAAGAAATTGGTACTTTTATTCACCAAAGTGGCATTCAACTGATCACAATGTATAGTCAGGACATTAATAACGTGAAAAATTACTATTACAATTAAAAAAAAAAAAAAAAAGAATTTCAGAACTTCTTAAACTTCTTCAAAGAGTTCTCAACAAAAAATCCTCCATGTGCAGCATGTGACAGCTTTGCAGATCCTTGGCATTCTAGCTGTCAGTTTGTCCAGATACTCAGGTGACATTTCACCCCACGCTTCATGTAGCACTTGCCATAGATGTGGCTGTCTCGTCGGGCACTTCTCACACACCTTACAGTCTAGCTGATCCCACAAAAGCTCAATGGAGTTAAGATCCATAACACTCTTTTCCAATTATCTGTTGCCCAATGTCTGTGTTTCTTTGCCCACTCTAACCTTTTCTTTTTGTTTTTCTGTTTCAAAAGTGTTTTTTTCTTTGCAATTCTTCCCATAAGGACTGCACCCCTGAGTCTTCTCTTTACTGTTGTACATGAAACTGGTGTTGAGTGGGTAGAATTCAATGAAGCTGTCAGCTGAGGACATGTGAGGCATCTATTTCTCAAACTAGAGACTCTGATGTACTTATCCTCTTGTTTAGTTGTATATCTGGCCTTCCACATCTCTTTCTGTCCTTGTTAGAGCCAGTTGTCCTTTGTCTTTGAAGACTGTAGTGTTCACCTTTGTATGAAATCTTCAGTTTTTTGGCAATTTCAAGCATTGTATAGCCTGACGAGTTTATAGAGAAAGATGTTTCTTTTTTGTAATTTTTGACCTAATATTGACCTTAAGACATGCCAGTCTATTGCATACTGTGGCAACTCAAAAACAAACACAAAGACAATATTAAGCTTCATTTAATGACCCAAATAGCTTTCAACTGTGTTTGATGTAATGGCAAGTGATTTTCTAGTACCAAATTAGCAATTTAGCATGATTACTCAAGGATAATTTGTTGGAGTGATGGCTGTTGGAAATGGGGCCTGTCTAAATTTGATCAAAAATGACTTTTTTCAAATAGTGATGGTGCTGTTTTTTACATCAGTAATGTCCTGACTATATAATGTGATCAGCTGAATGGCACTTCGGTGAATTAAAGTTCCAATTTCCTTCCGAAACAGCTAAATCTGTACATTATTCCAAACTTTTGGCCGCCAGTGTATATATATTTTTATTTGTTTTTTGTTTGGGCAAGTTCATCTCGCTCATTTGGGCGAGTCGCGTTGCATTTTTCTTTGAGAACACTCTACGCACACTACTTGTACTTGAAAATGGTGTAAAATAGTGCATCGATATGCAAAATAAGACAGACCTAGAAATTTCAATGGGATCTTTTGACGTGAGCTAGTAACAAACCACCTAGCAATCACCCAGAACACCCTAGCAACCACACAACAACTAAAAACTCTCACAACACCTTTGCAATGGTATAGCATTGGCAACCACCCACAACATGTTTGGATCCTGGAGGTGAGTTTGCACAGGCAAGCAGCAGTATACATAAGAAAATGTAAAAATTAAGTTTTCGATTGACTGTCCTCTCTTTACATTTTGCCAGGTATTTAAAGAAAATATGAAAGCTCAAAACATAAATGTGGTGCATTTATTTTGGAATACTCATTCTGATTTTACAACATGCATTTGTTGTCTTGTGAAGTCTTTTGTGTGTTTTCCAAAATCTGTTCACTTAAATATTTCTGAAATCTCGGATTATGTACTGTGGCCCCTGAAAGTATTTGGACACTTTTGTACACTTAAATCACAATTAAAAATGAATATAGGTATGGATGAAATGTTTTTTTTATTTTTTTTTTATTTCCTATATTTAACTCATTTCCTATATTTAAGCATAAAATTTAACTTAAGAAAAACAAGCTGTTATTTTTTTGTTTGTTTGTTTGTTTTATATTGGATTTGTAAATGAATAATGACAAACTGTTGTCTGTTTTTCCGATTTGGGATTTTTGGATTTGTGGAGTTTAGCACATTAACTATGGTTACCTTTGCATCAGTCTATTGACACCAAAGGTTTCTCATTAAAAGCAATGGTCTTGCCACTATAAAAATGCTAAGGCATGCCTTTGGTGTGTATATAGTGATGCACAGGGCTCTTGCTCAAGCGTCAGTATTTAATGTGTCAAGAACGAGAACAGGTTGCAATGTAAAGGTTACGGCAATAATAATAAAATAACGTCATGGTTACTGGTGTAACCTCCGTTCCCTGATGGAGGGAACGAGACGTTGGTGTCGATGTAGTGACACTAGGGGGGTCACTCTTGGGAGCCCGAGACACCTCTGGTCTTTGATAAAAGGCCAATGAAAATTGGCGAGTGGTATTTGCATGCCACTCCCCCGAACATACGGGTATAAAAGGAGCTGGTATGCAACCACTCATTCAGGTTTTACGCTGAGGAGCCGATATAAGGTCCGGCCATTTCAGCGGGTAGTTCAGCGTTGTGGCAGGAGGGACCAACGTCTCGTTCCCTCCATCAGGGAACGGAGGTTACACCAGTAACCATGACGTTCCCTATCTGTCACTCACTCGACGTTGGTGTCGATGTAGTGACACTAGGGGTCCCTATACAAAACGCCACAAGGCTGAACTGTGTTACGTGAACTGGCGGTGTGTGGTGGGCAGACTTGCTGTGTGCCTCATAGCCAGCACACCAGGTCGACACGTAACCTCCCCCAACACAGTTATGAGTGTCGAACGGCCCTTTCTGGGGACAAGTCGACTACCCAGAGATAGAGACAGGCTTAACCCAGTCATAGCCTCTTTCCCCTTCTCTTTTTCCACTCCCTAAAAAAGAAGGGGGATTATCCAACTGGGCCGCCAGGTCTAGTCGGGGGTGTCCCTCCCAAGGGGAGGACACCGCGGAGACCACACCTCGCCCCAAGAGAGGGGGGATATTTAAGTGGAAGAATACATCACATGGTCTTTCCAACCATGTGGAGAGCCTTCAAGGTAGATCCTACCCAATGGGGGAGGAGTTACTACAACATGGAGACTGAGGGGCTCTGCCCAAGGAAGACGCAGTTTGCCAGTAGGGAAACGAACTAGCGGAAGATATAGATCGCATGGGATTAGCCTTACAGGGAACCGCCACATGCGGAGCACCTACCCCAGAACCGGGCTCTTAGTGAGCGCGTGTACTGGGCCGGCAGCGAGTCTCTCCGAAAACTCGACTGCCACAGGGCTCGGAGGAAGTCAACCAGGGAACAACCTTTGTGAACACTACTGGGAATTAACAGCGCACGTCTTCAGCTCAAAAGGAGGTGGAAGGCGCTATGTGCAAGCGATACACCCGGCCGGCTATCCCGGGCTTATCCGCTTGTGTTGCGTGCCACTACCTGGGATGAAACCGGTTCCACCCGGAGGTTGTAGAACCTTGCAAAGGTGTTGGGTGTTGCCCAGCCCGCTGCTCTGCAATGTCTGTTAGAGAGGCACCTCTGGCCAGGGCCCAAGAAGCCGCTACACCACGAGTAGAATGGGCTCGTAGCCCTACCGGGGGCAGCATGTTTTGGGCGAGACATGCCATAGTTATGGCGTCAATGAGCCAGTGGGCGATCCTCTGCTTGGAGACAGCGCTTCCTTTCCGCTGTGCACCGAAGCAGACAAAGAGCTGCTCAGAGAGTCTAAAGCTCTGCGTGCGATCCAAATAGATGCGCAAAGCGCGCACCGGACACAGCAACGCCAGGGCTGGGTCTGCCTCCTCCTGGGGCAGCGCTTGCAGGTTCACCACCTGGTCTCTAAAAGGAGTGGTGGGAACCTTGGGCACATAGCCCGGTCGGGGGTCTCAGGATCACATGAGAATAGCCCGGACCGAACTCCAGGCACGTTTCGCTGACAGAGAACGCTTGCAGGTCACCTACCCTCTTGATGGAAGTGAGCGCAGTCAGGAGGGCAGTCTTCAAGGAGAGTGCCTTAAGCCCGGCTGACTGCAAAACTCAAAGGGGGCTCTCTGTAGACCCTGAAAAACTACAGAGGTCTGATGAGGGAACAAGGCGTGGCCTGGAGGGATTCAGCCTCCTGGCGCCTCTTAGGAACCTGATGATCAGATCATGCTTCCCTAAGGACTCACCGTCGACTGCGTCATGGTGTGCTGCTATGGCAGCAACGTACACCTTCAAGGTGGAAGGGGACAGCCTTCCTTCCAACCTCTCTTGCAGGAAGGAAAGCACTGATCTGACTGCGCACCTCTGGGGGTCTTCCTGATGGGAAGAACACCACTTAGCGAACAGACACCACTTAAAGGCATACAGGCGCCTCGTAGAGGGAGCCCTAGCCTGAGTGAATGTGTCTACCACCGCAGGTGGGAGACGGCTTAGGTCTTCCGCGTCCCGTCCAGGGGCCAGACATGGAGATTCCAGAGGTCTGGGCGCGGGTGCCGGATGGTGCCCCTTCCCTGAGAAAGAAGGGCCTTTCTCAGGGGAATTTGCCCGGGGGGAGCTGTCACGAGGAGCGTGAGGTCCGAGCACCACGTCTGGGCGGGCCAGTAGGGTGCTTACCAGGACGACCTTCTCCTCGTCCTCCCTGACCTTGCACAGGGTCTGTGCGAGCAGGCTCACTGGGGAAAACGCATATTTGCGAATGCCAGGGGACCAGCTGTGCCAGCGCGTCTATGCCGAGGAAGGCCTCGGTGAGGGCGTACCAGAGCGGGCAGTGGGAGGATTCTTGGGAGGCGAACAGGTGCACCTGTGCCTGACTGAATCGACTCCAAATCAGCTGGACCACCTGAAGGTGGAGTCTCCACTCTCCCTTGAGGGTAACCTGTTGTTACGGCGCGTCCACCGAAGTGTTGAGGTTGCCCGGGATGTGAGTGGCTTGCAGCGACTTGGTGCTGCTAACTCCGTTGGAGGAGACGGCGGGCGAGTTATGACATACAGTGGGAGCGCAGACCGCCTTGGCGGTTGACATATGCTACCGCTGCCGTGCTGTCTGTCCGAACTAGCACGTGCTTGCCCTGGATCAACGGCCGGAACCTCCGCAGAGCGAGCAGAATTGCCAGTAACTCGAGGCAGTTGATGTGCCAACGCAGCTGCGGACCCGTCTAGAGGCCGGCAGCTGCGTGCCCGTTGCCAACAGCGCCCCAGCCCATTTTGGAGGCGTCTGTCGTGACCACGACGTGCCTGGAGACCAGTTCTAGCGGAACACCTGCTCGTGGAAACGAGAGGTCGGTCCAAGGGCTGAAAGACGGTGACAGACCGACGTAATGGCCACGCGGTGTGTCCCGTGGCGCCATGCCCGTCTCGGGACTCGAGCCTGGAGCCAGTGCTGAAGCGGCCTCATATGCATCAACCCGAGCGGGGTGGCCACCGCCGAGGACGCCATATGCCCCAGGAGCCTCTGAAAATGTTTCAGTGGAACCGCTGTTTTCTGTTTGAACGCCTTCAAACAGGCCAGCACCGACTGGGCACGCTCGTTCATAAGGTGCGCCGTCAAGGAGACTGAGTCCAACTCCAAACCGAGAAAAGAGATGCTCTGAACCGGGAGGAGCTTGCTCTTTTCCCAGCTGACCCGAAGCCCTAGTCGGCTGAGGTGTGAGAGCACCAGGTCCCTGTGTGCGCATAACCCGTCTCGAGAGTGAGCTAGGATTAGCCAGTCGTCGAGATAGTTGAGAATGCGAATGCCCACCTCCCTTAACGGGGCAAGGGCAGCCTCTGCGATCTTCGTAAAGACGCGAGGAGACAGGGACAGGCCGAAAGGGAGGACTTGTACCGATACGCCTGACCCTCGAACGCAAACCGCAGGAAGGGTCTGTGTCGAGGAAGGATCGAGACGTGAAAGTACGCATCCTTCGAGTCTACCGCCGCGAACCAATCTTGATGCCGGACGCTCGCTAGAATGCGTCTTTGCGTCAGCATCTTGAACGGGAGTCTGTGTAAGGCCCGGTTCAGTACTCGCAGGTCCAAGATTGGCCGCAACCCACCGCCTTTTTTCGGTACAATGAAGTAGGGGCTGTAAAACCCCCTCTTCATCTCGGCTGGAGGGACAGGTTCTATCGCGTCCTTCCGTAGGAGGGTAGCGATCTCCGCGCAAGGTAGCAGCATTTCCATCTTTCACCAAGGTGAAGTGGACACCGCTGGACCTGGGCGGATGCCCAGCGAAGTGAATCGTGCAGCCGAGTCGGACGGTCCGGACCAGCCCTCGCGACGGACTGGAAAGCGCAAGCCATGCACCCGAGTTCCGCGCAAGGGGGACCAAAGGGACAACGTCATCGGATGTACCGGCGGGTGGGGCCTCGCGGCGGGGCGGAGCTTGAGGTGCCACACCCCATCGTGGCCGTGCTGAGTCCGAGGACATCGAAGCACTTACCTGGCTCCTTGTGACCACCCCCGGAACAGCCTGGGACGGGGGAGGAAGAGGCCTGTCCTCATGACCCGTGGAGACTGTCACATCGGGGGCGGATTTGTGCCACAGCTGGGCGCTCAGGGCGGGAGACCGCCGCTGGAGCGCCAACCTGCCAAATGGAGTGGTGGACGGTGGTCGTGATGCCAGCCGTACACACCGAATATGTGACCCAGGGAACAAGGAAACCACTCTTGCGGAGCTCTTGAGTACTGCAGCCACTTGGGCATGCAGCGCAATTAAATGCAAAAGGTAACAAAAAGAAGATCTGCTTACCAGCTCCAGAGCAGCGGGTTTCGTTGTCCCTGGGTCGCCCGTCTCAGGGGCGCTTCGAAGACCTCCGTGGGTTCTTCGGTGCCAGCTGTGAGACGGGTGGCGTCGGCTTCCTGCGGTGGGCTCCACGCCGGGGCCGGGCCGGAGGGGCGGGCTGCGGCGGAGCCGGTGCAGTCACCGCAGGGGGACGCCTTCGGCGATGAGTAGATGGGGGGATCTTGAGCCACGCCGGGGCAGGACAAGCCGGCTAGCATCCATCTACTGCTCTACCATCGAGAACTGCTGGGCAAAGTCCTCGACAGTGTCGCCGAATAGGCCCGCCTGGAAAATGGGGGCAGCAAGGAATCGTGTCCTGTCGGCCTCACCCATCTCGACCAGGTTGAGCCAAAGGTGGTGCTCCTGGACCACTAGTGTGGCCATCGTCCGCCCGGGAGACCGCGCCGTGACCTCCGTCGCTCGGAGAGCGAGGTCGGTCGTCGAGCGCAGTTCCTGCATCAATCCCGGGGCGGAACTACCCTCGTGCAGTTCCTTTAGCGCCTTGGCAGACTTGCAGGAGAGCCATGGCGTGCAGGGCGGAGGCGGCTTGTCCAGCAGCGCCGTAGGCTTTGACCGTCAGAGACGACGTAAACCTACAGGCCTTGGACGGGGGCTTTGGGCACCCACGCCAGGTGGCGGCGCTCTGCGGGCATAGGTGCACCGCGAGCGCCTTTATCCACCGGGGGATTGCCGAATAACCCTTGGCCGCCCCACCATCGAGGGTAGTGAGAGCGGGAAAGCTGAAAAGATCGGGACCGGGCAGTAAAAGGTGCCTCCCGCGATCTTGTCAGCTCTTCATGCACTTCCGGGAAGAAAGGAACGGGGCGGGGCGTGGCTTTGAGCGGCGCCGCGAGCCCAGGAACCAATCACAGAGCCGCGAGGGTTCAGGGAAGAGCGGTGAAATCCACTCTAACCGACGCTCGCGGCTGTCCGGGAAAGCATGTCGTCATCTCCGCGTCAGCCTGTGACTGGGCGATCGACCCCGAAGGGAGGAGCCCAGCCGAGGCTTCCGACTGGACGAGCCCGCTCTCCGATGCTGCGCTCGAGAGCTCATCACTTTCGCGGGCTCCGAATAAGAGGTCGAACTCGCCGTGAGACGAGCCGGCGGACTCACCCGGAAGCCCGATCGGGGCAGACGAGCGTGCTGGGGAATGGGAGTTCCGCGGGGGGATACCCGGCGGAGGCGGTCCCATTGGGGTCCCCAAATCGCCCCCAGTGCTAGCCGCGCTGGCCTCAAACCCGTGGGTAAAAGGACCGAGGCGGGAGCCTCTGGGGTGGCTCGCTTCCTTACGAAGGCGAGCCGCGACCGCAACGTTGCCATGGACACATTCTCGCAATGAGAATGTGACCATCCACGAACGCTGTCTCCGCGTGAGCAGTGCTCAGACACGAAAGACAGTGATCGTGACCGTTAGAAGGCGAGAGATAAGGAGCACAACCAGGAATAACACACAATCGGAAAAGCATCTTTAAAAAGACGCGTCTTTAAAAAGACGTTCCGTGTGTGCGCTCTTTTAGAGAAATATATACTCTTTTAGAGGGGAAAAATGCTCTTTCAGAAAATATACTCTCTAGTTTTTCTGCCGAAGCGCCCAGGGGCGTTCTCTGCAGTGCACCAGTGCAGAGGAGGGAGAAGCCGCTGAAATGCGCCGTCAGATCCAGCAGAGGTGAATGAACAGTAGTATTCAGCTCAATGAGCATGACCGTTCGGCTCCGAAGAGAAAATCTGAATGAGTGGCTGCATACCAGCTCCTTTTATACCCGTATGTTCGGGGGAGTGGCATGCAAATACCACTCGCCAATTTTCATTGGCCTTTTATCAAAGACCAGAGGTGTCTCGGGCTCCCAAGAGTGACCCCCCTAGTGTCACTACATCGACACCAACGTCGAGTGAGTGACAGATAGGGAACTTGGAACACTCAGTTTTCAAAATCCAATCAGTTCCTGAAGGATAAAACAAAGTCTTTCTCTGTCCTTTTTTATCATTGTTATCCAGTTACACTTGGGAATTTGTAACATTATGCATATACTGTTTAATGTTGACTTTAAGCCTGACATGAGTTCAGTGCCTTATTAAGTACATCCTTACTTTCTTAAAACAGGTAGCTATTTCAGTGTTCAATGACTCAAGATTACTGGTGAATTAGTCTGCTTTGAAAGCAATGAAAGTGTGACATATGACAAATCGCCATTTCAGATATCATTTAACACATTGATTATAGTGAGAAAATGGCTTTTTCAGAGCTAATGGAGAATTAGACTGGTGACTGAGGAGAAAATATGCTTCATTGTCTGCAATGACCTCTTTAGCAGCATATTACTGCCATAAAGCTTCTCTGCTTTTATCATATGAACAGGCAAGTAAACAGTCCACACGCAGCACATTTCTGTAATCCACCTTTGAAATATTTCTATTGCAGAAAACGCAATGAAAGCAGTTCAGGCCTGTCCATTTCAAAAGTCATGTTGTACTTCATGAAAATCACAAAACTGCATTACTTTACTCATAAAACTCAGCTGGTAAGGCCGTCTGCTCTGTGCTGATAACGCAGGATTTTTGCTTCTGTTCTGTGAATTTATTGATTCTCTCCCTCTGTATTATTAAGTTGCTATTGGGGACATTCTGCTTATATCACAAACATTGTACATTTTATATTGCGGTCAAATATAAGCAAGCTTGAACTGGATTTGATTTGTGGAAGGACACAAACCTTGATCTCATTTCACAAGGCTTTCATGTTACTGGTCAAATCAGGTTATGTAGAAATATTTGTAATATGAAATAAGGCCTTTTTCATTGATTTTTTTTTTTTTGCTCAATCTGTCAGTCAGCCTTGGAAAATCACGGATTAAACAAATTCCCTGGCTTTGCAAGCATTTCAAGGAGGTCATAATACCTGGAGTTCTATATATGTTTACATTGCCATTCATCTCAATGGCAGTTACTCAGCTGGCACATACAGACCTGGCAGTACGCAAAATTAATTCTGCCATCGGTAAGACTTTATGGTAACACTTTACAAAAAAGGTTCCATTCATTAACATTAGTTAATGCATTAGGTATTATGAACAAACAATGCACAAAATATTTTTTACAGCATTTATTAATTTGTGTTAATGTTAGTTAATAAAAATACAATTGTTCATTGTTAGTTCATGTTAGTTCATAGTGCATTAACTAATGTTAACAAATACAATGTTTGATTTTAAAATGTTATTAGTATATGTTGAAATTAACATTAACTAAGATTAACAAATGCTGTAAAAGCATTCTTCTTTATTAATTCATGTTCAATAATGTTGTTAACTAATGTTAAGAAATGGAACCTTATTGTAAAGTGTTACCAACTTTATAATAACTTTCAGTAATAAATCATTAACAAACATAAAATGCTTAAAGGATCCTTAGTAGGTTTATACTCAAATAATTAGAAAAAAATAATTAATTATTAATTGATTTAACTAACATTAGACAATGCTTAACAGATCATTTGTTAATGTAATTTGCACTTTTTTAACATTCACAAACTTGGATTAAAAATTCATTAAACTTGGATTCATTTATGAGCTCATGCACTTGTTTACATTTACAAAATTTTTCCTTTGTATTTTAGTTACTAATATTGTACTAGTTTTATTAGTAGGTTTTTTTTTTTTTTTTTTTTTTTACCGTGCTACATACTATACATTTTGATGTGATGTCCAGCTAATTAATAACCAAGACCCGTAAAGGCTACATTTGCTTTTTGTTCGTTGTGGTATGCATGCAGGCTTTTACTATTTACACATCTTTACAAAACATTTGAAAATTATTTGTTCATATTTTTGCACTACCCAATCTAAACTATCCATCCACTGTAAATGTGTATGTAGATTTTGTGAAGATACATGAGCATACTGTATATAAATGAACATTTAATATTGTAGGTTTACAACCTTAGAGTTGCAGGTTGTAAGTTTTTGAATGTACATTAATGATCTGTTAAGCACATTATATAATGTTTTGTTAACGATTAAAAAAGTGTTACCCTGTCATCCTTGCTCATGGTCACTCAGTTCCAGATACAGGTTTGATATCAAACGCAGCAGACAAGAAAAAAATAAATAGATGTGAAACATCTATTACACATTAAATGGCTTTTCATGGCTGCATATGGGTGGCCATTAATGAAGAAATAAGCCTTTTTTTTTTAACTCACAGAACAGTATAGTTGACATCTACTAGTAGGAACTAACTGACCCATGCTAACCAGCCAAACTTTAACCCCTTGGTATCTATGAGATTTTTGTTAGCAAATTTACAATGCATGCATTGTAGTTCCATTTTTCTACATCTGAATATAGGCTACATAAAGCATTAAAAATGATCTTGAATGCTAATTGTGGATCAAGATGTGACAATCTCTCAAAACCAAACCAGTTCAACACTGACAGAGGGTCGAGAGAGAGAGAGAGAGAGAGAGAGAGAGAGAGAGAGAGAGAGAGAGAGCAGCACCATTTAGCTAATCTGATTGTCTTAATCTGTTTCTATTTGTTCTGGCTTGATAAGGTAAAGATGGTGCCTGCATTTACATTCATGTCTTGTTGTGACCAGGGCAATTATGAGTGAGAGGTTTTGTAATTGAATTTTTTCCTCCATAAGAGGCTGTTTGTGGAGAGGAGAGAGGGACTGCCATCTTACCTCTTAAATGAAGAGTGAATTTCTCATCTCAGTGGTTCAATGCCAGTTATTGTTCATGATTGGTTGAAGTGCCCAGACCTGATTCACTATTTGTTTCAAATGTATTTTATGACCAACCTGGTCTCATAGAGTCAAGTTACTATATGTACTTTTTTTGCTAAATTATTTTTACGTGGCTCATTGTACGTATTGCAGCAGTTTCCTGGTGAAATGATCACAAGAGGCGCAACAACAATGACTTTTATTCACTTTCACAGAAATCACAAGTAAAACGTCAGATTATCAGTTCATTTACATTTACTTTTTGCTCTGTTTCTCACACAAAGCTATCGTAAGACATCTAAACACTGTTACTACAGTGCATGACTTTTCAAACATATTGCGCAGTAGCTCAATTGATAGAGCGTTGCTTTTTCGATGCAAAGAACCGAGGTACGAGTACTGAAGAGCATGGGATTCAACACATGAACTGAAAGTGTCACACAAGCACCACAAAATGACGTGGTCGCTTCAGCAATTGTGTCTTTCATGTCACGTTTGCTTTTATGACAGTATCGTTTACGTTTAGGTTTAGGACGGGGAGGTAGGCTTTGTTGAATCAAAAATCGATAAAGCATAACATTTTAAAAACTCATCTGTTTTTCATCTCACATTTGCTTTTTGACATTATCGGTTAGGTTTATTTTGGGTCTTGGGTCTGGGTCAAGGGTAAAGCAATTAAATGGATTTTAAACGTAGCAGTAATGATGAAGGCATGGTAAAAGATTTCCAAGACAGTTTTAATATGACTTTTAATATAACAAATAGAAAAAGTTGAAGTTTGTTAAATTTTAACAAAAGTCAACGTCTGAGACATAAAGGTCCCCAAAGTTGAAGAAACACTGAATTACATCTGATTGATTAATCTATGACCATTTCGTTAATTCCTGCATCCGTTACTTTCTCTCTATCTTCTCTGACAGGCATGACTTGTCAAGCACGGACATCATACACAGAGGACGAGGTGCTGTGGGGCCACCGATTCTTCCCGGTCATCTCTCTGGAGGAGGGCTTCTTCAAAGTGGATTATTCTCAGTTCCACGCCACCTTTGAGGTTCCTACGCCCCCCTACAGCGCAAAAGAGCAGGACGAGGCGTTACTCATGTCGTCTCCACTAATAGCCCCTTCTCTGTGCAACAGCGGGGAGAAGAACAGCTCCCTGGACTGCCTGGAGCTACTGGAGGATCCTGAGAGCTCCACCAAATTACCGGCCAAACTGCAGAAGATGACAGGCAGGGATGGGCTGCCCAGGAAACTCTTGCGGATGAGCTCCACCACATCAGAGATGACATACAGCCTCGCAGAACTGCCTATGAAACTCCAGCGCATCAGTTCAGTGCCTGGAGTCTCAGAGGAGAAGCAGGTTACAAGGACAACAAAGGTCACCACAGAGGCCATGAGCAAATCGGTTGCAGACTTGCCATCGAAACTGCAGAGACTGGCTGGGGGAGGGGGCCGCATGGAAGGACACTTGCCCCCAAAACTCAGAAAGATGAACTCTGACCGATTCACATAGAAGAACTGACCTCTGACTGCAAAATACTGAACTACGTATATCTGCCTCTGCTGCTGCAAAAAAGGGCCCTCTTATATTTTGAGATTTATAGTGTGTGTTGGTGAATCTCACCAAAACATGTCCAGCTCACATTTCACTCCAAAGTGAAAAGGGAAAAAAAGTACAAAAATATATTTGCATTAAAAAAATGAAGCCTATTTTCAGCGTCACGAAAATTACATGACTGGCGACATTTTTGCGAAATGATTAATTGTGGTTCCTTACACATATCAAGGCAGTTCCGAGATGAAATGTCCACTGTGTGGCGCTGTATATATACAGGTGCATCTCAATAAATTAGAATGTCGTGGAAAAGTTCATTTATTTCAGTAATTCAACTCAAATTTGAAACTTGTGTATTAAATAAATTCAATGCACACAGACTGAAGTAGTTTAAGTCTTTGGTTCTTTTAATTGTGATGATTTTGGCTCACATTTAACAAAAACCCACCAATTCACTATCTCAAAAAATTAGAATACATCATAAGACCAATAAAAAAAAACATTTTTAGTGAATTGTTGGCCTTCTGGAAAGTATGTTCATTTACTGTATATGTACTCAATACTTGGTAGGGGCTCCTTTTGCTTTAATTACTGCCTCAATTCGGCGTGGCATGGAGGTGATCAGTTTGTGGCACTGCTGAGGTGGTATGGAAGCCCAGGTTTCTTTGACAGTGGCCTTCAGCTCATCTGCATTTTTTGGTCTCGTTTCTCATTTTCCTCTTGACAATACCCCATAGATTCTCTATGGGGTTCAGGTCTGGTGAGTTTGCTGGCCAGTCAAGCACACCAACACCATGGTCATTTAACCAACTTTTGGTGCTTTTGGCAGTGTGGGCAGGTGCCAAATCCTGCTGGAAAATGAAATCAGCATCTTTAAAAAGCTGGTCAGCAGAAGGAAGCATGAAGTGCTCCAAAATTTCTTGGTAAACGGGTGCAGTGACTTTGGTTTTCAAAAAACACAATGGACCAACACCAGCAGATGACATTGCACCCCAAATCATCACAGACTGTGGAAACTTAACACTGGACTTCAAGCAACTTGGGCTATGAGCTTCTTCACCCTTCCTCCAGACTCTAGGACCTTGGTTTCCAAATGAAATACAAAACTTGCTCTCATCTGAAAAGAGGACTTTGGAACACTGGGCAATAGTCCAGTTCTTCTTCTCCTTAGCCCAGGTAAGACGCCTCTGACGTTGTCTGTGGTTCAGGAGTGGCTTAACAAGAGGAATACGACAACTGTAGCCAAATTCCTTGACATGTCTGTGTGTGGTGGCTCTTGATGCCTTGACCCCAGCCTCAGTCCATTCCTTGTGAAGTTCACCCAAATTCTTGAATCGATTTTGCTTGACAATCATAAGGCTGCGGGTCTCTCGGTTGGTTGTGCATCTTTTTCCTCCACACTTTTTCCTTCCACTCAACTTTCTGTTAACATGCTTGGATACAGCACTCTGTGAACAGCCAGCTTCTTTGGCAATGAATGTTTGTGGCTTACCCTCCTTGTGAAGGGTGTCAATGATTGTCTTCTGGACAACTGTCAGATCAGCAGTCTTCCCCATGATTGTGTAGCCTAGTGAACCAAACTGAGAGACCATTTTGAAGGCTCAGGAAACCTTTGCAGGTGTTTTGAGTTGATTAGCTGATTGGCATGTCACCATATTCTAATTTTTTGAGATAGTGAATTGGTGGGTTTTTGTTAAATGTGAGCCAAAATCATCACAATTAAAAGAACCAAAGACTTAAACTACTTCAGTCTGTGTGCACTGAATTTATTTAATACACGAGTTTCACAATTTGAGTTGAATTACTGAAATAAATGAACTTTTCCACGACATTCTAATTTATTGAGATACACCATATATATATATATATAATATATATAATATATATATATATATATATATATATATACACACACACACACACACACCGATCAGCCACAACATTAAAACCGCCTGTATGTGAAAATCCCAGGAGATCAGCAGTTACAGAAATATTCAAACCAGCCCATATGGCACGAACAATCATGCCACGGTCCAAATCACTGAGATCGCATTTTTCCCCATTCTGATGGTTGATGTGAACATTAACTGAAGCTCCTGGCCCGTATCTGCATGATTTTATGCACTGCACTGCTGCCACATGATTGGCTGATTAGATAATAGCATGGATGATTGTTGGTGCAAGATGGGCTGGTTTGAGTATTTCTGTAACTGCTGATCTCCTGGGATTTTTACGCACAACAGTCTCTAGAATTTACTCCGAATGGTGCCAAAAACAAAAAACATCCAGTGAGGGCCAGGATGGAAATGCCTTGTTGATGAGAGAATGGCCAGACTCATTCGAACTGACAAAGTCTACGGTAACTCAGATAACCGCTCTGTACAATTGTGGTGAGAAGAATTGCATCTCAGAATGCTATTCTGAGATGCTGGTTGGCACTGTTTTAGCAGCACAAGGGGGACCTACACAATATTAGGCAGGTGGTTTTAATATTGTGGCTGATCGGTGTGTATATATATATATATATATATATATATATATATATATATACAGGTGCATCTCAATAAATTAGAATGTCGTGGAAAAGTTCATTTATTTCAGTAATTCAACTCAAATTGTGAAACTCGTGTATTAAATAAATTCAGTGCACACAGACTGAAGTAGTTTAAGTCTTTGGTTCTTTAAATTGTGATGATTTTGGCTCACATTTAACAAAAACCCACCAATTCACTATCTCAAAAAATTAGAATACATCATAAGACCAATAAAAAAAACATTTTTAGTGAATTGTTGGCCTTCTGGAAAGTATGTTCATTTACTGTATATGTACTCAATACTTGGTAGGGGCTCCTTTTGCTTTAATTACTGCCTCAATTCGGCGTGGCATGGAGGTGATCAGTTTGTGGCACTGCTGAGGTGGTATGGAAGCCCAGGTTTCTTTGACAGTGGCCTTCAGCTCATCTGCATTTTTTGGTCTCGTTTCTCATTTTCCTCTTGACAATACCCCATAGATTCTCTATGGGGTTCAGGTCTGGTGAGTTTGCTGGCCAGTCAAGCACACCAACACCATGGTCATTTAACCAACTTTTGGTGCTTTTGGCAGTGTGGGCAGGTGCCAAATCCTGCTGGAAAATGAAATCAGCATCTTTAAAAAGCTGGTCAGCAGAAGGAAGCATGAAGTGCTCCAAAATTTCTTGGTAAACGGGTGCAGTGACTTTGGTTTTCAAAAAACACAATGGACCAACACCAGCAGATGACATTGCACCCCAAATCATCACAGACTGTGGAAACTTAACACTGGACTTCAAGCAACTTGGGCTATGAGCTTCTTCACCCTTCCTCCAGACTCTAGGACCTTGGTTTCCAAATGAAATACAAAACTTGCTCTCATCTGAAAAGAGGACTTTGGAACACTGGGCAATAGTCCAGTTCTTCTTCTCCTTAGCCCAGGTAAGACGCCTCTGACGTTGTCTGTGGTTCAGGAGTGGCTTAACAAGAGGAATACGACAACTGTAGCCAAATTCCTTGACATGTCTGTGTGTGGTGGCTCTTGATGCCTTGACCCCAGCCTCAGTCCATTCCTTGTGAAGTTCACCCAAATTCTTGAATCGATTTTGCTTGACAATCATAAGGCTGCGGGTCTCTCGGTTGGTTGTGCATCTTTTTCCTCCACACTTTTTCCTTCCACTCAACTTTCTGTTAACATGCTTGGATACAGCACTCTGTGAACAGCCAGCTTCTTTGGCAATGAATGTTTGTGGCTTACCCTCCTTGTGAAGGGTGTCAATGATTGTCTTCTGGACAACTGTCAGATCAGCAGTCTTCCCCATGATTGTGTAGCCTAGTGAACCAAACTGAGAGACCATTTTGAAGGCTCAGGAAACCTTTGCAGGTGTTTTGAGTTGATTAGCTGATTGGCATGTCACCATATTCTAATTTTTTGAGATAGTGAATTGGTGGGTTTTTGTTAAATGTGAGCCAAAATCATCACAATTAAAAGAACCAAAGACTTAAACTACTTCAGTCTGTGTGCACTGAATTTATTTAATACACGAGTTTCACAATTTGAGTTGAATTACTGAAATAAATGAACTTTTCCACGACATTCTAATTTATTGAGATACACCATATATATATATATATAATATATATAATATATATATATATATATATATATATATACACACACACACACACACACCGATCAGCCACAACATTAAAACCGCCTGTATGTGAAAATCCCAGGAGATCAGCAGTTACAGAAATATTCAAACCAGCCCATATGGCACGAACAATCATGCCACGGTCCAAATCACTGAGATCGCATTTTTCCCCATTCTGATGGTTGATGTGAACATTAACTGAAGCTCCTGGCCCGTATCTGCATGATTTTATGCACTGCACTGCTGCCACATGATTGGCTGATTAGATAATAGCATGGATGATTGTTGGTGCAAGATGGGCTGGTTTGAGTATTTCTGTAACTGCTGATCTCCTGGGATTTTTACGCACAACAGTCTCTAGAATTTACTCCGAATGGTGCCAAAAACAAAAAACATCCAGTGAGGGCCAGGATGGAAATGCCTTGTTGATGAGAGAATGGCCAGACTCATTCGAACTGACAAAGTCTACGGTAACTCAGATAACCGCTCTGTACAATTGTGGTGAGAAGAATTGCATCTCAGAATGCTATTCTGAGATGCTGGTTGGCACTGTTTTAGCAGCACAAGGGGGACCTACACAATATTAGGCAGGTGGTTTTAATATTGTGGCTGATCGGTGTGTATATATATATATATATATATATATATATATATATATACAGGTGCATCTCAATAAATTAGAATGTCGTGGAAAAGTTCATTTATTTCAGTAATTCAACTCAAATTGTGAAACTCGTGTATTAAATAAATTCAGTGCACACAGACTGAAGTAGTTTAAGTCTTTGGTTCTTTAAATTGTGATGATTTTGGCTCACATTTAACAAAAACCCACCAATTCACTATCTCAAAAAATTAGAATACATCATAAGACCAATAAAAAAAACATTTTTAGTGAATTGTTGGCCTTCTGGAAAGTATGTTCATTTACTGTATATGTACTCAATACTTGGTAGGGGCTCCTTTTGCTTTAATTACTGCCTCAATTCGGCGTGGCATGGAGGTGATCAGTTTGTGGCACTGCTGAGGTGGTATGGAAGCCCAGGTTTCTTTGACAGTGGCCTTCAGCTCATCTGCATTTTTTGGTCTCTTGTTTCTCATTTTCCTCTTGACAATACCCCATAGATTCTCTATGGGGTTCAGGTCTGGTGAGTTTGCTGGCCAGTCAAGCACACCAACACCATGGTCATTTAACCAACTTTTGGTGCTTTTGGCAGTGTGGGCAGGTACCAAATCCTGCTGGAAAATGAAATCAGCATCTTTAAAAAGCTGGTCAACAGAAGGAAGCATGAAGTGCTCCAAAATTTCTTGGTAAACGGGTGCAGTGACTTTGGTTTTCAAAAAACACAATGGACCAACACCAGCAGATGACATTGCACCCCAAATCATCACAGACTGTGGTAACTTAACACTGGACTTCAAGCAACTTGGGCTATAAGCTTCTCCACCCTTCCTCCAGACTCTAGGACCTTGGTTTCCAAATGAAATACAAAACTTGCTCTCATCTGAAAAGAGGACTTTGGACCACTGGGCAACAGTCCAGTTCTTCTCCTTAGCCCAGGTAAGACACCTCTGATGTTGTCTGTGGTTCAGGAGTGGCTTAACAAGAGGAATACGACAACTGTAGCCAAATTCCTTGACACGTCTGTGTGTGGTGGCTCTTGATGCCTTGACCTCAGCCTCAATCCATTCCTTGTGAAGTTCACCCAAATTCTTGAATCGATTTTGCTTGACAATCCTCATAAGGCTGCGGTTCTCTCGGTTGGTTGTGCATCTTTTTCTTCCACACTTTTTCCTTCCACTCAACTTTCTGTTAACATGCTTGGATACAGCACTCTGTGAACAGCCAGCTTCTTTGGCAATGAATGTTTGTGGCTTACCCTCCTTGTGAAGGGTGTCAATGATTGTCTTCTGGACAACTGTCAGATCAGCAGTCTTCCCCATGATTGTGTAGCCTAGTGAACCAAACTGAGAGACCATTTTGAAGGCTCAGGAAACCTTTGCAGGTGTTTTGAGCTGATTAGCTGATTGGCATATCACCATATTCTAATTTTTTGAGATAGTGAATTGGTGGGTTTTTGTTAAATGTGAGCCAAAATCATCACAATTAAAAGAACCAAAAACTTAAACTACTTCAGTCTGTGTGCATTGAATTTATTTAATACACGAGTTTCACAATTTGAGTTGAATTACTGAAATAAATGAACTTTTCCATGACATTCTAATTTATTGAGATGCACCTGTATATATATATATATACACACAAACTCACTGGAGGCCAAAAGTTTGGAATAATGTACAGATTTTGCTGTTTCGGAAGGAAACTGGTACTTTAATTCACTTTAAGTGGCATTCAACTGATCACAAAGTATAGTCAGGACATTACTGATGTAAAAAACAGCACCATAATTATTTGAATTGTTTTTTTTTTTTTTTTGGATCAAATCTAGACAGGCCCCATTTACAGCAGCCATCCCTCCAACAACTTATCCTTGAGTAATCATGCTAAATTGCTAATTTGTTACTAGAAAACCACTTGCCATTATATCAAACACAGCTGAAAGCTATTTGGCACTTTAAATGAAGCTTAACATTGTCTTTGCATTTGTTTTTGAGTTGCCACAGTACGTAATAGACCGGCATGTCTTAAGGTCAATATTAGGTCAAAAATGGCAAAGAAAAAGAAACAGCTTTCTCTAGAAACTCGTCAGTCCTCATTCAATATCATACAAAGTTGTACACTACAGTCTTCAAAGACAAAGGACAACTGGCTCTAACAAGGACAGAAAGAGATGTGTAAGGCCAGATGTACAACTAAACAAGAGGATAAGTACATCAGAGTCTCTAGTTTGAGAAATAGATGCCTCACATGTCCTCAGCTGACAGCTTCATTGAATTCTACCCGCTCAACACCAGTTTCATGTACAACAGTAAAGAGAAGACTCAGGGGTGCAGGCCTTATGGGAAGAATTGCAAAGAAAAAGCCACTTTTGAAACAGAAAAACAAAAAGAAAAGGTTAGAGTGGGCAAAGAAACACAGACATTGGACAACAGATAACTGGAAAAGAGTGTTATGGATCTTAACCCCATTGAGCTTTTGTGGGATCAGCTAGACTGTAAGGTGCATGAGAAGTGCCCGACGAGACAGCCACATCTATGGCAAGTGCTACATGCAGCGTGGGGTCAAATGTCACCTGTGTGTCTGGACAAACTGACAGTTGGAATGTCAAGGATCTGCAAAGCTGTCATTGCTGCACGTGGAGGATTTTTTGATGAGAAGTAGTTTAAGAAGTTCTGAACATTTCTTGCAAATTGTAATAGTAATTTTTAAAGTTACTAATGTCCTGACTGCACATTGTGATCTGTTGAATGCCACTTTAGTGAATAAAAGTACCAATTTCTTTCCATAAGAGCAAAATCTGTACATTATTCCAAACTTTTGGCCGCCTGTGTGTGTGTGTGTGTGTGTGTGTGTGTGTGTGTTTGTGTATATATATATTTTTATTTTTTTTTCTGTATTAGAGTAAAAAATTAAACTGTCTAAATCAGCATAAATTAAAGGCAGCCTAACAAATGGTACAATTTAACATTTAAAGTAGAAATTTAAAGTGTAATTTTTTTTATTTTAAAATACTTTCTCCAATCCCAGCTTAATATTCAGAGATAACTACAAGTAAGTCCTTTGTTTGTTCCCCAGAAAAGTGTAAACACTGTGACTCTGTGGCTCTAACAAAACATTGCTGACTGGGCTATTAGGTTGACATTCATTATTTTTGCAATTCAGTTTAGTGCCATTAGTGATACATAATTACAACTTTATGTTTCGCAATTGTTAGTTTATATTTTGTAATTGTGACTTTATTTCTCGCAATTACGAGTTTATAGCACACAATTGTGACTTTATATCTTGCAATCGTAAGTTTATTTCTCGTCATTATGTGATATACTGTACATTTGCAAATGTTAGTTTATATCTCGTAAATGCGAATTTATATCTCGGAATTGAGATAACTAAAGTCAAATTTGTGATGTATTGAGTGAGAATAAGCTCTTTTAGTTTTTTATTAAATTCCGGGATCCAGCTTCCATAGAATTGTGTCCTGGACATGTGCATTTTTACGTAAGATTCACTCATGTACAGTTATGTAGACATATACAGGGTATATGCAGTACTGATGAAGTAGGTTAACTCAATGCAGAACATCTGTTCCTGTGTAGTAAACAGACTCTTTCAGGTTGTTGGTACTACAAGCACAATCTGGTATGGATGACACCCTCAAGTGTATGTTAAAATATCTCTCTCCCTCTCGTAGGCATGCCAAGCTGTACATATGCATTTGCCAGGAAAATGTAAACACATTCTTAATCCTCAAGCCATATGGTTGTATAATGGATGGTTCATCCTATGTGGCTAATTAAGAATTATTAATGTCTTGCAGTTACTTTGTGTACCATAATGCAATTATACAATTTCTGAGCTTGTGTTAAAATGCATGTTTGGCTTAAGACAAGATAGATACATGTTTAGCCTTACACACTATATTTGATTTTGTTTTAATGTTCATACATGCTTTGTTTTACATGATGATAGTTTTGGTTTTATTTATAATTTTTTCCAGTGCATGGTGGATGACTGATTAGATTAAGACCAATAATGCTTTATTTACCAAGTAAAACTAAAGTTTTGTGTCACAGTAATAAATGCACCACATAAATATATAAATAAAAATATATATCCTCTTATAGCACAAAAACATATTTGCCAATTAGAAGAGAAAAGCCATTGATGAACCCCGAGACTACAACTAAGAATGAGAATTATTGAGGCCCACTTGACCTGAGAGACACTGTATGAATCACCTTCAGATTTATTGAGAATATCAGAAAATAAAAATAGTTACCTTTTAGTATAATAGTCAGATAGAAGACATTGTCTCCTCCTTTTGAATAGTACACCCAACAATGCAAATTATTTACTCACCCTCATGCCATTCAAAACTCTTGTTTTTCTTTCTTCTGTGAACACAAAAGGAGATGTTTTGCTGAATGTTCTAGCTGCTCTTTTCCATACATTGAAAGCAGACAATGACCAGGGACTGTCAAGCTGCAAAAATGACAAAAAGCTCCATAAAACTATAAAAGTTGACCATATACAGTAAGGTAAAAAACAGAAACATTTGTTGATGTAACCTGGCATAGTCAGGTTGACTTGGTAAAATTGATAAATATTTTCTAATTTACCCCTACTGAAGAAGAGTTTTGGGAACTCTGGTAGCCTTTTTTTTTTTTTCCAAGTGTCTAAAAACCTCTCCAAGCAAGTTTTAATGAAATTAAAACTGCTTATGAATGCAAAGATATCAATATATCATAAAATACTTCCACCTCTAATAAAATATGTCCACTTATCAAATAAGTAATAAATAATGAAAAACAAGTAACATGGACTATATTCCAACAAACCAAAAACATGCTGAATAATTACATAATAATGGTGCATCTTCGCACTAAGTGCAAATAAAGTTAGATGCTATTTGAACTCCTATTTAAATACTAATAAACATAATATGGGCATCAGTGCAGTGTGTTTATTGTCTTTATTTAAAAGTCCCACAGACACCCTACACCAACCCCTAATCCTAACTTTAACCTTAACTTTCCCTAAAAAAAATTAACCATGGTTTTACTACAGTAACCATAATATCACCATGGTATTTTGTAGTAAAATCATAGTAACCAAAGCGAGGATCATTATTATTCTCCTTTTGAGTGGCAACACAGGATGGAATTTAAGAAGCGACTCACGTCGTTTTATACAGCATAATTTCAGAGCAATTTTAATGTGTTTTTTTCCAAACATTACAAGGGTCCTACGGGGACAGCAGTGATGTTCGAGGCTCGCAATTTCTCACCACGAGGCATTATCCCATCTTGTTCCAGTTCCACAGCCTCCAGATTGGAGCTCCGTTTGCGGGGGCAGTTTGGGATTTCGGCTTTGTGTCTGAGAAGATTCGAGTGTGAACGGACATCGGATTCTTCCTTGTGTTTGTTGCCCTCCCCTTGAGCGAAAGTGTGAGTCTCATCGGACATGCTTTGAGGCCTAGCTCGGCTGCCATTTTCTGATGAACAAGCGTGTGAAAGAGTTACTATGCGCGTTTTGAGCCTTGGCTATTAAAAACGCTGTATGAGAGAATTTGTCATTTGTCCCTATTATCTTTTTCTGTGTCATTCTGGGAGAATGCACATGAATAAGGCAATGGAGGAGTGGCCTCGGCTTTTCTCTCTCTCCCCTACCCGTTCGAAGCAAACTACTCACGGCGGAGGGGATCATGCATGAGCCCGGCCACAGAACAAGGGGGCTGGAATAAGAGAATATTCTCCAACGAAGTGATGCTGAACCAACGCGTGTTTGTTGGTGTCATTATTCTTTGGGGATGCTATCAAGAGATGCAAGGTATTTTAACTCGAGTTGGCCAAAGCGATGCTTTTGTTCACGAGGGTGTTTCACACTATCTGGTACAACACATTGTTCCCCCATTATATGTTGGGACCGGTTTAGTTCAAACCCGTTTTTTCAGTACACTAATTTAGCTCAGTCTCCCCCGTAATTTACACTGACGAACGAGCATTGAATATTTTCAGCTTAAGTTTATCCTCTGCCTCCATGACCAAAGGTCTCGGGGCATGCGTAATATAACTCAGTGTACGATTAAAAATAGGTCTACACACGAGCCTGATGGGCTTGCTGTGTAACGAAGGATGAGCCCATATTCAGTGAACAAATTTGGACTGTATAAACGTATCCGACAACCAGAATATGGTTCAGCGAACATTATGTTGGGCCTTATGTGCTCAGATAGGAGACAAAGTCAGGCCTACAAACAGTCATAAAGCCTGACAGAGGCCTGTAGGAACACACAAAACCAAACGGTGCCAAAATCAAACAAAGAGAGTCCAAACAGACTACAGATCCCATCAAGCCTTGCTAACTTTACACCTAGGTGAAATTCTGAAGGATCGAACTCTCAACTCCTATTGGATGAAACGCACGACAGAACGCCTCCCTCAACCATGATGTCATAGAGAGTATAAAACCCTGGAGATTCCTCATAAGCCTTGCTTCCAGCGACAGCATTCGCCGCATCTAGTTGCAGCCCTGCTGCTCCCAGGTGTAGCCTCCCTGCCCAAGGAAGTAATGTACGTACCTGAACTTTGGCCATACAATCTCCATCTCACTGGACGAGCCGAGATACTCCGTGTTCCACTGAGTATGCTAATGGATCCGAAGGAGACTGCAGAGTGATCCACGTCTCACCCTTTTGCCTGCAGAAGTGAAGAAGATTTCTCTTCCTTCTTCAACCGAGTCGACTTCACTGATTTCTCCGCCGAGAATCAGCCACTGTACCGCCTGCCGACAGAGTGAGGAAACGGCCTCCCATCATCACCCGAGCTTCGAGGAACCGTGTTGGAGTCAAACGACAGATGAACACACATTCTACCTGCGTCCTCACGCGACTCAAGTAAGAGGTTTACGTCTGGGCAGAGATAGATTATTATAGTATGTTATTCTTGTGTATCAAGGTTATTGCTTGTACAGTTTACAGACCGCCAAGTCCACTCATTGCTGCTAATAATACTCAAGGTATTACTGTAACTTACTGTTACCACAAATTAGATTTGCTGTGTTGTCGTCCAACCACGTTGGGCTGTTTGTGCATTTCTGCCATCGCAGGTGAGACTGGCACACTGAGTTTATCCATTAAAGAACCAACGACCGCGGCGGACAGATTACGAGCCATTCACCGCATCTCTGAGTGATAAAACTAATGGTTGCCATCTCACCCACGATCACTAAACCGGCTTCGGTGCCATCACCCTGTCCTCTCTCTCTCGTACTAACCGCACACACACACACACCTTTACCCTCCTCTCATGTATTATAGGCTTATCTGTTACCATATCTAATCATGTTACTGTTTAGTTTGTAGTTGGAAGTCGGAAGTTTATCGACTGCATTGTATTGATTATTAATTGATATTACTGCATCAATAAACTTTGTTATATTTTAAAGACAAGTATTTTGGTATTGTTCTGCATGCACCTGTGCCAAGGGCTGGCAGGGGATGCAAGTGCTCGGATTCAAGCCTTCATTGTTCCCATTTTGAATGTCGATGTTCTCGGGATGTCGACTTTCCTAAGAGAACAATCCTATATTGAGACTGCTATACTGTCTGGTTATTAGTCCCTGATTCCAGGGTGGTGCCCCAGCAAAATTAATTCTAATTAATTCTATTGATTTTGATAATTGATAGTTATCTTTGATGATTGTTGATTTGAAGGATTAATAAGCTAATGTTGATTCTAATCAATGTTCTATTGATTTTAATAATTAATAATTATCTTTGATCATTATTAATTATTGCTAATAACCAAACCCTCTCCTGAACGATTCCACCGTGTAAAGTCTGCTGCACGCACTTCTGCAGAGAGTTCAGGAGGATCGGGTTCAGCTTCTGTTAGTGGCGCCGTTTTGGCTATCTCAAGTATGGTTTTTGACTCTGGTCTCTCTCCTGGATAAAGTGTCTAGGTAGATTCCAGTCAGAACAGACATGTTGTCTCAGGCTCGGGGCAGCATTTGGCACCCCTAGCCAGACTTGTGGAAGTTATGGGGCACACTTTTGAATGATGGTTATCCCCTGCTGTGGTTGATACCATTCTGCATGCTAGGAAGCTTTATATGTTCAAGTGGCATATTTTTGCTACTTGGTGTACAGCGTGAGGTGAAGATCCAGTTCACTGCCCTGTCAGTACAGACAAGAGCAAGAGCATTTTGGGGCGGGGTTGCCCTGGCAATGCTTGTTGCCACTATAGCACCTGAGCATATGCTTATCAATGGAGTCTCTGTTGGTAGGCATTCAATTGTCTCTCGTTTTATGCGCGGAGCACACAGGCTTAGTCCTTTATGGGATTCTTTTGTGGGATTTATCTGTTGTTTTAGAGGCGCTCTCCGGTGCTCCATTTGAGCCCTTCGCAACTTTTAAAATGGCCCTTCTGGTGTCGTTTAAAAGGGTTGGTGATTTGCATGCCCTATCAATTAATCCCTTATGTATGGATTTTGCGCCAGGGTGTTCAAGGGTGGTGTTAAGACCTCGCCTGGGCTATTTGCCCAAAGTCATTTCTACATAATTTCGCTCATAGACTATTACATTTCAGGCTTTCTATCGCCCCCATTTGAGTCAGAGGAGCATGAAAGATTGCATATGCTTTGCCCAGTTTGGGCGCTGGAGTTTATGTTGACCATACTGGCCAGTGGTTTAATTCAGAGCAGTTGTTTGTGTGCTTTGGTGGCCGCAACAGGTGTTTTGGTGTCCAAGCAAAGACTGTCTCATTGGCTAGTTGATGCAATTTCAAGTGCTTACGAAGTGCGCAGTTTACCTTCGCCTTCGGGTATTCGAGCTCATTCTATGAGGAGCATGGAATCCTCATGGGCTTTGGCTAGAGATGCATCCTTGGAGGACATTTGTATGGTGGCAGGATGGTCATACATTGCATACATTTGTTAGATTTTATAATCTGGACGAGGGTTTGACTCCTGCTTCCCAGGTTCTCTCTGTTGGAACAGGAATAAACTCGTAAAACCCTCTGTTTTATTCAGATGCTTTAGCTCGCTTGTGTGCTGCTATATGCTTGCCATATGGGTGTAGACAGTTGGCAGCTACTGTTCGCATGGTGTGAAAGTATATAATTCCCAGTGCGATTATGCAGCTCAAGTTCCTACAAAAGGGAACGTCTCGGTTACGTAAAGCATAACCCTGGTTCCCTGAGTGGCAACGAGATGCTACGTAAGCTGGCCATAGTCTCTAGCAGTTGCATAGGCTCGTGCCTTCATGCAGAAAAATCTGACTTGATGGCATGAAATGAGTGCCTTTATGGAGCCCATGATGTAGCTCCCTAGGGGCATCACTTAAGTGCCATCAGCCAATAAATTGGCATGATTGTATAAGGGCTTCAGACCAAGTGACACTCAGGGCGTGTCCCAATGCGATTACGCAGCATCTCGTTCCCACTCAGGGAACCAGGGTTATGCTTCACGTAACCGAGACATACATTTTCATACGAATTAGTCTCTCGAGACTTTCACAAATCAAACCAGGCAAAATCAAACCCGGGTCGTCAGCTAGTTAAAAGCACATCCACACTGTTGTTTCACTCCATGCCACTGCAGCAACACATGGGGTGCAGTTCATCTTCAATTTCTGTATTTCCACCTGACCTAGTGCAAATAGTCACCCCGATGATTTAATGACATTAAAATCCCAAACTCTATGTAACCATTTAAGTTTAACTAGGAATTCAACAAAATTAACCATCATTTTGTTGGAACTTCGAATATCTACAGTACATGATTCAACTGACATTAAGTACTGGACATTTCAATGTCATATACAGCAAATGGTTTCCAAAGCAGATTACTTGACAGGGACTTTGAAAAATGTCTTTGAAGTGCTTTCAGGACATTAGAGCTCCATGTAATCCCCCTTGATCCACATGATGGGATTATTAAATTATTACTTTATAACAAGTCAAGTGAAGAATCAAGGAATACCCGATTGTGATTCTTCAACTTTTAATGAGCCTGGACTTAAGTGCCCCCTCTACCTACATTAGAAAGATATAAAGGAAGGTTAATTTTATTTTCCCCCCGCTGTTTCAGCTTTCAGCTTTTAAATTTAAAGTTGGGTGTCTGAGCAGTCAGTGGAGCAGAACGGAGCATTAGAGAGCTTGATTGGCTGATCCTCTAAAGTGTTGATGTGCTGTGTGAATCCTGTTAATGCTCCTCACTGAGCAGCTCTCTCCCAGGAGAATACCTGTCCTGATTGCTCTGGTGATCCCTGGACTGCTGTCCATTAGCCAGAGCTCCAGTAAAACATCAGAGGTGTCATTTC
Source organism: Myxocyprinus asiaticus (assembly GCF_019703515.2). Taxonomy (NCBI): domain Eukaryota; kingdom Metazoa; phylum Chordata; class Actinopteri; order Cypriniformes; family Catostomidae; genus Myxocyprinus; species Myxocyprinus asiaticus. Next base: position 7,374,444 of record NC_059354.1, on the reverse strand, counting down.
ACAGTGCAAAGACTCATATTGCCCCTAACTTGTAAATACTGTATCAGTATGTACCACACAACATTATAAATATTCTGGCATAGTTTAGATAGGCTAATTTTCGATATAATATTATTTTGCTTTGAGAAATTTACTTTTCTTTGAACCATCTAACTAACTAAATAAATAAATGACCAAAGTTTAGCCACGACCCTCTCTATGTGGTGCAAGCTGATAGGTTCTTTGTATTTGTTCCTGTTAGCCAACTGGCTCACTCACATGAGACATTTTAAGCCAATTGGCTCGCATGGTGTAAGCTGATTAGTCCTTTGCTATGTAATCGGGCCAGACTTATGTCTTTCTCTTTGTTTAATATTTAAATTGCTCAGTTTTGCAGATAAGCCTGTTTCACTGCAGCACAATGTTTTTTTCCGGGTTCAATACAAGTTAAGCTCAGCTGGCAGCATTTGTGGCATTATGTTGCTTACCACAAAAATTAATTTTGACTTGTCCCTCCTCTTTAAAAAAAGCAAAAATCGAGGTTACATTGAGGCACTTACAATGGAAGTGAATGGGGCCGATTTTTGGAGGGTTTAAACACAGAAATGTGAAGCTTATAATTTTATAAAAGCACTTACATTAATTATTCTGTTAAAACTCATGTATTATTTGAGCTGTGAAGTTGTTTAAATCGTAATTTTTACAGTCGTTTTAGGATTTTAGGGTTTGAATTTAATTAATTAATTAGTTAATGCGATGAAGCGATTTATCACATAAAATCAAGTTCCCCTTCTGTCACTCACTCGACGTTGTGTCGATGTAATGACACTAGGGGTCACCCTTGGGAGCCCCAAACACCTCAGATCTTTGAGAAAAGGCCAGTGAGAATTGGCGAGTGGAATTTGCATGCCACTCCCCTGGACATACTGGTATAAAAGGAGCTGGCTCGCAACCACTCATTCAGATTTTTTTTTCGGAGCCAAGCGGTTGTACTATCAGCGAGCTGAATGCTACTGCTGTTAATCTCTCCTTCTGCACAACGAGTGCAGATTTCGCCCCTACGTGTGGAACCTTCCACCCTCCCCTGAGCCCTCGTGGCTAGATGATTGGTTCCTGGGTTTGGGGCCACGCCTGGGCCACGCCCCCCCAGTCCTTTTCTTCCCAGAAGTGCACGACGAGCTGACAAGGTCATGGAGGGCACCTTTTTCTGCCAGAAACTGACCTCCCAGCTCATCCGCTCTCACTACCCTCGATGGCGGGGCGGCCCACAGGTATACAGAGGTCCCTCAGGTGGATAAGGCGGTTGCGGTGCACCTGTGCCCGCAAAGCGCAGCCATCTGGTGGTATCGCCCAGCACTCCCTTCCAAGGCATCTAGGACGACATCGTCTCTGATGGCCAAAGCCTACAGCACCACTGGTCAGGCCGCCTCTGCCCTGCATGCCATGGCCCTCCTGCAAGTACACCAGGCTAAGGCACTAAAGGAACTGCACGTGGGTAGTTCTGATCCCGATGTGATGCAGAAGCTGTGCTCGGCGACCGACCTCACCCTCCGGGTGATGAAGGTCACGGCACGAGCACTCGGGCGGGCGATGTCCACCCTCGTGGTCCAGGAATGCCACCTGTGGCTGAATCTGGTCGAGATGAGGGACACGGACAAGGTTTGCTTTCTCAACGCCCCCATCTCCCAGATCGGCCTATTCGGCGACAACGTCGAGGAGTTCGCCCAGCAGTTCTCGGCAGTGAGGAAGCAGATGGAGGCTATATAACACATCTTGCCCCAGTGCAGCTCAAGATCCCGTATCCCGTCTGCTCGCCGAGGGCGTCCCAGGAGGCTCCGCCTCAGCCCGAGCTCAGTTCTCAGCCCCAGCGTAGAGCCCCCCACAGGAAGCTGATGCCCCCCACCTCACGGGCCAGCACGAGTCCCTCCTCCCCCGTCGCCAACCCCCCCCCAATGCTGGGTACATGGAGCAAGGTAAGTGCTTCGATGGTCCCCTCAGCGCAGCCATGAGTTCAAGACGAAGTGAGACTCCTCAACGTGGCATACCCTGCTCCCTCCCGCCGCGAGGCCCCACCCACAGGTACGTTAAACACGATCATCCCCTTAGTGCCCCTTGCCCAGAGCTTGGACGCGTGGCTAGCACTTTCCAACCCATTGCGGTGGTTGGCCAGGACCATCTGACTCGGCTATGCGATTCAGTTCGCCAAACGCCGGCACCTTGCATGTGGAGATCGCGACTCTTCTGCGCAAAGGCGTGATAGAGCCTGTCCCTCCAGCCGAGATGAAGAAAGGGTTATTCAGCCCTTACTTCATCGTACCGAAGAAAGGCGGTGGGTTGCGGCCAATCTTGGACCTGCGAGTTCTGAACCGGGCCTTGCACAGACTCCCGTTCAAGATGCTGACCCCAAAGCACATTTTGGCATGTGTCCCGCATCAAGATTGGTTCGCGGCGGTAGACCTGAAGGACGCGTACTTTCACGTCTTGGTTTTACCTTGACACAGACCCTTCCTACGGTTTGCTTTTGACAGCCAGGCGGATCAGTACAAGGTCCTCCCCTTCGGCCTGTCCCTGTCCCCTCATGTCTTCACGATAGTAACAGAGGCAGCTCTTGCCCTGTTAAGGGAAGTGGGTGTCTGCATACGCAACTACCTTGATGACTGGCTGATTCTAGCTCACTCTCAAGAGTTGCTATGCGCACATAGGGACCTCGTGCTCAGGCACCTCAGCCAGCTAGGGCATCGGGTCAACTGGGAAAAGAGCAAGCTCTCCCTGGTTCAGAGCATCTCTTTTCTCAGCATGGAGTTAGACTCAGTCTCGATGATAGCGCGCCTCACGAGTGAGCACACATGGTCAGTGATGAACTGCCTGAAGTTGTTCAAGCAGAGAACAGCGGTTCCACTGAAACACTTTCAGAGGCTCCTGGGGCATATAGCATCCTCGGTGCCGGTCACGCAACTAGGGTTGATGCATATGAGACTGCTTCAGCACTGGCTTCAGACTTGAGTCCTGAGATGAGCATGGTGCCGCAGCACACATCGCGTGGCCATCATGCTGATCTGCCGCCACTTGTTCGGCCCTTGAGCAGACCTTGGAGCGCCGTGTGCACGCAGCCGCTGGCTCCTGGACAGGACCGCAACTGTGTTGGCACATCAACTGCCTCGAGTTGCTGGCAGTATTGCTCACCCTGCGGAGGCTTTTTCCGTTGATCTGGGGCAAGCATGTGTTGGTCTGGACAGACAACAAAGCAACTGTAACGTATATAAATCGCCATGGCGGCTTATGCTCACATCGCATGTCGCAACTCTCCCATCGTCTCCTCCTATAGACATGCTGTCGTAGCAGGTGACACTCAGGGGAGAGTGGAGACTCCACTCCCAGGTGATCCAGCTCATTTGGAGTCGGTTCGGCAAAGCACAAGTAGACCTATTTGCCTCCTGAGAAACCTCCCACTGCCCGCTCTGATATTCTCCGACCGGGGCCCCCTCAGCCCAGATGCGCTGGCATACAGCTGGCCCCGGGAGCTGTGCAAGTATGCATTCCCCCCAGTGAGCCCTACTTGCACAGACCCTGTGCAAGGTCAGGGAGAACGAGGAGCAGGTCACCCTCGTGGCCCTGTATTGGCCCACCCAGACTTGGTTCTCAGACCTCACGCTCCTCGCGACAGCCCCTCCCTGGCAAATTCCCCTGAGGAAGGACCTTCTTTCTCAGCGGCGAGGCACCATCTGGCACCCGCACCCAGACCTCTGGAACCTCCACATCTGCCCTTGGATGGGATGTGGAAGACCTAAGTGGCCTCCCTCCACGAGGCAGCTTTATACCCTGAAGTGGAGTCAGTTCACGAATTGGTGTTCTTCCCGAGCTGAAGACCCTCAGAAATTTGCAGTCGGGTCAGTGCTTTCCTTCCTGCAGGAGAGGCTGGAGGAACGGCTGTCTCCCTCCACCTTGAAGGTGTATGTTAGCAACATAGTGGCTCACCACGATTCAGTGGACGATAAGTCCTTAGGGAAGCACGACCTGATCATCAGGTTCCTGAGAGGCACCCGGAGGCTGAATCCTCCTAGACCACACCTGTTCCCCTCATGTGATCTCTCCATGGTCCTCCTGGGCCTTCACGGAGCCACCTTTGAGCCGCTAGAGTCAGTAGAGTTGAAAGCCCTCTCCTTGAAGACGGCCCTCCTGATTGCGCTCAACTCCATCAAGAGGGTCGGGGACCTGCAAGCGTTCTCTGTCAGCGATACCTGCCTGGAGTTCGGTCCAGGTGACTCTCACGTAATCCTGAGACCCCGTCTGGGCTATGTGCCCAAGGTTCCCACAACCCCCTTCAGGGATCAGGTGTCATTACTGTGTCCGGTGTGTACTTTGCACATCTACTTGGATCACACGCAGAGCTTTAGACGCTCTGAGCAGCTCTTTGTCTGCTTTGGCGGACAGCGGAAAGGGAATGTTGTCTCCAAACAGAGGCTTGCCCACTGGATCGTGGATGCCATCGCTATGGCATACCAGGCCCAGGCTGTGCCTACCCCTTCGGGAATACGAGCACACTCCACAAGGAGTCTGGCATCCTCGTGGGCACTGACCCATGGCACCTCTCTAGCAGACATCTGTAGGGCAGCGGGCCGGGCGACGCCCAATACATTCATGAGATTTTACAATCTCCGGGTTGAGCTGGTTTCATCCTGTGTTCTGTCAGGTACGAACAGGTAAGTTCGGGAATACGGACAGCTGGCCGGGTGTTTCGCTTGCGTATAGTGCCTTTCCCCTCCAAAGAGGCGAAGATGTGCACTTCTTTTCCCATGCGAGTTCATGAACCGTGAACCCTGGATGTCCTTCCTCCCTAGCCCTGTGGCTTGCAAATTCAGCAGAGGAATTCACAGCCGGAACAGTACGTGTGCTAATATGCCCTTACTGAGGTAGGTGCTCCACAGGTGCCTGTTACTCCGGTAACCCCATGTGATGTATTTTCTACAGTAAGGTCTCCCTGTCGGCAGACCTGCGTCTCCCTTCGACAGAGCCCTCTCTGTCCCGTTTTCCATGTTTGTAGAGCTCCTCCCCAGCTGGCGTGGCCTGCTTCCATACTAGATACGTCTCTTCCGGCCCCTAGGGATGTGGGGAACTATACAACGTTTTTTGGGGCGTTGGGGGAGGCTACGTGCAGACCGGTGCACCTGCTACTACACACGCAGCAGCTTGCTTGCACCTGCACCAGCAGTCCACGTAACACGGTTCAGCTAGTTGTGGCGTTTCGTATAGGGACCCCTAGTGTCACTACATCGACACAACGTCGAGTGAGTGACAGAAGGGGAATATCTCGGTTACTATTCCCTGATGGAGGGAATGAGACGTTGTGTCCCCCCTGCCACAACGCTGTACTACCCGCTGAAATGGCCGGGACCCTGTCTCGGCTCCTTAGCACAAAACATGAATGATGGTTGTGAGCTAGCTCCTTTTATACCCGTATGTCCGGGGGAGTGGCATGCAAATTCCACTTGTCAATTCTCATTGGCCTTTTCTCAAAGATCTGAGGTTTTTGGGGCTCCCAAGGGCGACCCCTAGTGTCACTACATCGACACAATGTCTCGTTCCCTCCATCAGGGAACGGAGGTTATGACAGTAACTGAGACATTTACACTTATATCTTTTATGTCTTGTGGCTATACTTTTGAAACAGTAAGAATTTTAACATTCAAAAATTGGCCGACATTCACTGCCATTGAATGTGCTTCACTGGAACCAAGATTTTTGCTTTTTTTAAAGAAAAGGAGGGACGAGTCAAAATAAATTTTTGTGGTAATCAACATTATGGCACAAATGTTGTCGATTGAGCTAAATTTGAATTGAACCCAATTGAGGTGAGGCAATTACAGTGGAAGTGAATGGGGGCCAATTTTTAGAGGGTTTAAACTAGGTATGTGCCCAAAGCCGAATACCTTTTTCGGAAAGGCACGAATAACGTTTTCAAAATGAATCATGGATTCATCTGAATAATATAAAAAATATTTGTTTGACTGATTATCCAAAGGATAAAGCGACATTTTATATAAACATATCCAAAATTAAAATGAATTTATGAATCTGTGCAGCCAATATTTCTAAAGTCTAAACCTTATGAATGAAAATGCGCATGTTGTGATTTCAGATTGGACGGGCGCGGTCTCGACTCTGTTTGCGGTCTCTGTTAATTGTGCGTGTCTGGAGCTTGTCAAGTGTAACATTAACTAAGATACGACATCATATCTTACGTTCCACTTCTTGAAATGTCTATGTTAATGTATTACACGACTCATACGTGATTCTTGTGTATTTATTTATAGCCTAAACCTGAGTGCAATGTTAAATTCCTGACCTGATGTGATGATTTGTCTATCCGTCTCTTAAAGTTGACCACATTTATATCCACATCAGCGATTAAGGTAATTGACTGGTAATTGAATGGTACTTTATTCGGAAAAAAACGTTCAAATGCTCCATAAAGGTTTCAATCCTCCATAGAAAATTCATCTATTAGGAATATTGCTCCTCGTATAAAACGAAGAATCTGAATAATTGAATGATAATTATTATTATTTAACTAAATAATGGTGTCCTATCCTGGGGTCATTTGAGTTTGACTATTTACTGTGGATACTGCAGAGAGATCAACTGTAACAATGAAACTTTGAATAAACTGGCTTATAATCTCTCCACTAAGTGACAATAAACATTTGCCTACTTGTTCATGTTAAATATTTGCACACTTAATAATAGATTAGTCAAATGGGAATGCAAATAGTTTTTGTTCTGGTCTAAAATATTAATAAAAAATAATATATTTCATTTTTACAAAAATTTTTTGTTAGTATCTATGTAAAACATGTAAATCTTTAATGTTAAAATGTTTACTCCACATCAAGTCATTGAACATTTCTTTGCTGGTGAATTGCTTCCATCATCCACAGGTCAGCCTAATAAATTTAATTTTTAAACCAAATAGTAGTGTTGGGTTCAAGTCCACCTTAGTCAAGTCTGAGTCAAGTCCGAGTCTTTAAACAATCGAGTCCGCGTTGAGTCCGAGTCCAAAAGGTGCCGAGTCGGACTCAAGACCAAGTACACCTTAGTCGAGTCCAAGTCAAGTCCGAATCTTTAAACAATCGAGTCTGAGTTGAGTCCGAGTCCAAAAGGGGCCAAGTCGGACTCAAGACCGAGTCCATAACAGGCCAAGTCCGAGTCGAGATCGAGTCCGAATGAATCTGTTCATAAATCTGAATTAAAAATTGTAACCGTAAACTCAACATCAATATTTTAAGCTTATTTTAAACTTCACAACTAAGAAAAACAGTTTGTCAATATAAATGAAACAAAAACACCTATGTTGCATTTCATATATACATTTTATGATTAGTATACTGCTGAACAGACTTCAAAGTGGTTTCAGAATGAAATCATATGCTTTATGTGGATGAAGATAAAACTGTCCTTCAACACAATTCTTATTGTGTTCTGTTGACATTTCAATTATTTGTTGCTTTTCCCCCTCCACTCAAACATAGACTAAAGGAAGTGAAAGCTGTGTTAGTCATTACAACCAAGGTTATTATTTTTCGAATTTTAATTTAGTTTTTATTTCTACTTCATTTTCAATTTGTCAATTCAATTTAATTTAGTTTTATTTAAACTTATCCCTATCTAAAGAAATAATAGTCTATACTGAGATTTCTTTCTGAATCTTTTTTCTCTATCTGTCGATTGAGTTGGGAAAATACAGTACATACAAATGAGTCAACAGTAGTAATTGGCACTCGCTAAGAAGTTACGTCTCACTATTTGACTGCAAATGCTACATCCAAAAACACTGGAAAAGCCCACTAATGCTATTAGGGCCATGTCGTCACAGACATGATTTTATAGTTAATTTGTGGGAAACCACACAATGCAGGGCAGTTCTGTGTGCTGCTCGTGTACCTAATTCCCTGATGCATCCATATGCGTCTCACAAAATAGACGCACAAATAAAAAAAAATTATAATAATTTATATTTGCTTGAGCGGCAGCCACGTTAGTCTGCAATCAGTCTGAAATCTTTAAATACTAACCAAAGAAAATTTCATTGAGCTCTTCTTTAACTGCAAAAACATGGAGAATAATAATTTTGAGTCATAAATTTAACAGAATTTTCCTTCAAAAGTGTCAGAGATGTGTGCTAAAAAAGATGTGCATAAGTTACCCGGTGGTTTACAATAAAAATAAAATAAACATTTAAAATAAAAACATCATAACCAACTAAATTCATCTCGTAACATGAAGTTTAGCTTCATACACAAACTCTGTCATTGAATAATACATTTATTTTATAGTCTATAATTAAATTATAAACAAAGCATTTCACTGCCCAAAATATCCTAATATTTTATTGTGCATGGTTGAATGTTGTGAATGGTGGACAAATGCTGTAAAAGAATGCATTTTAAGCAGCTCATTAGTGCTTTGAAAATAGTCAATCAATAATAAATAGGTGCTGTTTATCTGTTTAGAGTTGCTGTCCACTTTAGCAATAACGCTTTTTTCCCCAGACTATTTAAAAAGTTACACAGTTAACTCATCAAGCTATTATGGACCAGTTCAAGCTGAAAACACTGCGTGGACCACAAGAGACTACAGAAGCCTACATGTGTAGATACATTACGCCTAAAAAGACTTAATATCCAATATTAATACTATTTTTATGTATTTATATTTCGATATGCTGTTTTTAGTAAACCGTGAGAGACATGATGTGGGTGACTTGTCTCAATGAAGTTCTTGATTTTAAGTTTTTAACCACGATGAAACGGCAATGCGAGCACCATCTTGGCTGCACAAATGCAATTTTACCAGTTGTCAGGTCCAGTGTCGTGTGAAACTGTCTCGTTTGGTTTCTATTACATTAGATACATACCCATCTTTATGTTTTCGTCGTGCCAGCCACCTCGGTAGTCAAAGTTATACAGTAGTCTCTGTAGTAACATTCAAACGTATTGGTTGACTGATGAGTGTGCCTGTACATGTGCATATGTGTGTGTGCATGTGTTTGCTTAAACACAGTGAAACAACTCTGGCTACATCTACGACTTCAGGGGCTAATACAGCTGCATGCAGACAGAGATGTGTTCATTAATTTCTGTTTTGTTATTTTTAATTTTTTTCATTACATCACAAATGTCATGGACTCGGCTGGAATCCTGAGTCCCAAAGGCTCAAGTCTGAGTTAAGTCCGAGTAAAAATGCATCTGAGTCTGTGAAAAGTCTAAGTCCATTAAAATTGGACGAGTATTGACGCTGACTACCAACCCTGGAGTCGCGACTTCGAATCCAGGGTGTGCTGAGTGACTCTAGCCAAGTCTCCTAAGCAACCAAACTGGCCCAGTTGCTAAGGAGGGTAGAGTCACATGGGGTAACCTCCTCGTGGTTGCAATTAGTTGTTCTCGCTCTCAATGGGGCACGTGGTAATCTGTGCATGGATCGCGGACAGTAGCATGAGCCTCCACGTACCAGGGGTGGTAGCTCCGCATTGTCATGCACAACGAGCCACGTGATAAGATGAGCGGATTGACTGTCTCAGAAGCGGAGGCAACTGAGTCTTGTCCTCCACCACCCAGATTGAGGTGAGTAACCGCGCCACCACAGGAACCTACCTAAGTAGTGGGAATTGGGCATTCCAAATTGTGGAGAAAAGGGGATACATTTTTTTTTTTTTTTAAATACAAATTTGAACTCGTGACTCAGATTCAAATCCGAGTCCAAACTCGAGATCCCCAACTCTACCAAATAATGCATGCAAATTACCTAAAAGGGATAGTTCACACAAAAAAGGAAAATTCTCTCATCACTTACTCACCCTCATGCCATCCCAGATGTGTATGACTTTCTTTCTTCAGCAGAACACAAATTAAAATTTTTAGAAGAGTATCTCAGCTCTGTAGGTCCATACAAAGTGAATGAGTGCCAAAATTCTGAAGCTCCAAAATCTACATAAGGGCAACATAGAAGTACTACAGACGACTCCAGTGGTTAAATCCATATCTTCTGAAGCATTATAATAGGTATGTTTATGTCCTTTTTTACTATAAATTCTCCTCCTTGCTCAGTCAATCTCCACTTCATTTTCACTTTCCCATTCTTCTTCTTGTGTTTTTGGTGATTCACAGTCTTAATGCATATCGCCCCTTACTGGGCAGAGAGGAGAATTTATGATAAAAATGACTTAAATATTGATCGGTTTCTCACCCACACCTATCATATCATGTCTGAACACATAGATTTAACCACTGGAGTCATATGGATTACTTTTATGCTGCCTTTATGTGTATTTTAGAGCTTCAAAATGTTAGCACCCATTTACTTCCATTATGAGGACCTACAGAGCTGAAATATTATTCTAAAACCTTAATTTGTGTTCTGCAGAGGAAAGAAAGTCACACATCTGGGATGCCAGGAGAGAATTTTCATTTTTGGGTGAACTATCCCTTTAAAACCTTTTCAAATCAGTAGTTCAATCAATAGCAGTTGTGGATTTCAATACCTTACACACAAAGGCACAGTCTCTGTCTGCTAACAGTTTAAAGAGTCAGCCATTCATTTGCAATGACAAAAGCTCTATTTCTCATCTGAGCAAGGACAGCTTTGAATATCCAGGGTGAAATTTGGAGTGTTGACTTGTCAGTCGCTGTGTGTGCCTGTTTTGTTCCCTTGTTGACCTACTGCTGAGTGGATTTAGATTTTGTAATCTACTCAGTCCCAAATAACTTCTCTCACTGATTTGTTTTAATTCTGTCTGTCCTCAATATAGCTGAAACTGATTTTTTTATTGCCATATGGCATCTCCTATATTAGGCGAAAGTGTGCAGATATGTTTATAGATTTAAAGCTGAAGTGCATCATTTTGGGGATTTCTAAATATTTTCTCTTATATCAGCTTATCACAGAGTCATCTATAAGTAAGCCAATTTGTAGGTTGATTTTCCTAAAGAGTATAAACACTGACTCTGTAGCACTATCAAAACATTGTTTGTTTGAGCATTACAACCAGCCCAACACTGCTACATTGGGTCAACCAATGCCGTGATTTTGTCCAACCATCATCGTTTTGTCATGCTAGTGGCCCAGATATTACACTCTTTAGCTTTATCAGAAATTTTTTTAGGACAATAAATGTAGATGATATATAAATAAATGTAGTGTATAACACGTTACCTACATTAACCTATAATGCATTAAAAAGGTATTTCTAATACAAAGGCAATGCCTTCTAATAAACCTTATGCATTTTATATGCAATATATATTTTCATAAATAATGATAACCAATGTTATATCACATTAAACTAATGACCTATTAATGGTTATACCTTTAAAGAGATTAATGCATTGTAACAAATGAAAATGAGTGTTGATATTAATGCATTTTTTCTCTTTAAAGGTATAATTTGAATATGTAAGTACTAATATGTAAAACTGTATTTACAATTAATCACATTAACATTGATTATAACAAGTTGAACAGTGTTAGGTGTACTCTGATAAAGTATCTAGTAACTGTAATCTAATCACTTTTTAGTCAAAAAGTAGTGTAAAGCATTGCATTTTTAATTCTTATAATCAGATTACAGTTACTGACTTTTCATTAAGGTAATTTACCTTTAGTAATATTATTTATGTAGAATTAGGGTGACCAGATTCCTGCTTGTGGAAAACGGGACAGCCCCCTCCCAGCAAAAATGAAATGCGAAGTAGAGGGTGCATCTTTAACTGTTGTCACCTTGTACTTTTCGCTGGCAGCAATTTTTCTCAGTGTGCGCTTGTCTTTCAAGAGTTTATTGTAAAATGCTGAGCAGTCCAGTCCAAAATTAAGACAAACAAAAAGCATTGCCTTCATGACTGTTACACTGAGTCGAGATTTATCCGGTGCCCATGCAGTGTTCATTAATGAGAACACACGCTCCACAGATGCAGATGTCCCAGCCAGGCATAAAACAAACTCCACAATCTTGGCTAAGACTCCGAAGTTTATAGTCTTGCTCTCTAGCTCACGAAAAACGTCTGTCCATCTCTCAGACAGGGCTGTCTTTTTCATGTTCCACTCAGTGATGCAACGAGTGACAATGTTTTTCGTGCAAGCCCACTCATCAAAGAGCATGGTTTCGTCAATCAAACTGAGAGCGGGGATACTGGAGTAGAAGTGTTCGAGACTGCTCTGAATGTCTTTCCTCTCTGGGATGTCTCTCAGTAGGGCCCACTCAAGTTTTTCTGTGTTCTCCAATGAGCGGCTCCAATTTTGGAGGTAATCCACCGATGCTGAATAAAAGTTTCTCTCTGCACAAAATAAATCATCTGCTTGCATGTCACCAGCTTCAACCAGAGCACCCAACTGCTTTTTTTTTTTTTTTTTTTTTCTATTTCTCCCAATTTGGAATGGCCAATTCCCAATGTGCTTTTAAGTCCATGTGGTCATGTAGTGGGCCAATTTAGTTGCTTGGGAGATCTGGCTGGAGTCACTCAGCATGCCCTGGGATTTGAACTAGCGAGCTCCAGGGGTGGTAGCCAGTGTCTTTACCACTGAGCTACCCAGGCCCCCATCCAACTGCTTTTTAATGTCAGAGGGTATGAATATTCTTCCAGCCTGGCCTGCAAGACTTTTCTCAGGTCATGAATGTGCAAAGCCACTTCTGTGGCTGATATGTTGTCTCGCTCTACTATCTCCAGTGCATGGTTAAAAGTGGCTGTTTACTTGAGTGCAAAACCAATCCAAAGTTTAGTGCAAGGATCAATGAAAATGTCTCTTAGAAACTTTGGGTATTTTTCTTGAGAAAGAAAGTATGCACGCAGACCATTGAAAATGTATAGTATTCTTTAAAGAGCTGGACCAAGAGAGAGAAAATATGAAAATATCTGATAGTCCAGCTGCACAAAAGCAAGTACATTGCATATGACAGTTTCAGATTTGGTGAAGGCAGAAGAAAATTTCAGATCATACAATTTCTTGATCAGTTTCGCAGTGCAGTCAGTCAACCGAAAACTATGTTTGTGCACAACAGAATGATAAGCAAAAAGTCCTTCACCTGCATGCACCTTGTCATATTCGGAACTTTGCTTCACAAAAAAATCGCTAACACTTGGTGTGGCACACTTACTTTTAGCAGCATCCACATGCTTTTTTATATGAACATACTGCACGATGCCGGTGTGGCCTCCATGGGCTATGGAAAAGCAAGCTCCACAAATCTCACACTTCACTTTACTAGGCTCTGTCTGTGACTCCTTTTTTAGAAATGTAAACTCTTTTTGAAGATCCTCATTAAATGTACATGCACGCTTCCTTGACATTTTTCCAGCCGCAATTTCATCTATGTGCCCTTTAAACTTACTCTTCAATCAGTTCACTAACTGGACATCTGTTGATAGGGGATTGTGATTGGGTAGTTTAATCCAATCATGTACTTCAAATAACACGACGTGATTTTATTGGTTTTACAAGCCGTATACTTGGCTATATTTAATTAGAATACTCACGTGAAGCCACTTAGGTAATAGAGACATTTTAGGAGAGGGAAACTACGGGACAAAACACAATTTTTTCAGAATAAGTCGGGACACTAGAAAAAGTGCTTAAATACGGGACTGTCCTGGGAAAAATGGGGCATCTGGCCACCCTATGTAGAATTAATATAAAATAAGAATTCAAACATCTGTTTGTGTTCTGTGACATTTGAGGGGTGTGCGGCAATGAACAAGGAGGAAATATAGATATTATTTTGAATTTGTTGAGCGGGGTTTTAGAAAGTAACTTAAAAGGAAATTAATTAGTAATGTGATTACTTTTTACGATAAATACATAAGTAAGGGAATCTGTTTACAATTTTGCAAAAGTTATCATTAATTTGTAGTGGATTACTTTTTGAGTAACTCACCCAACACTGATTATTAATGCATTTTAATGATATACATTTATAATATTAAATATAAGTTAAAGTGTTACCTGCATTTGAGAATTGATTGAAAAATATAATTTATGCATGATAATGGCAACAGGCACAAAATGTGTCACGTTTCATTTATATATATATATATATATATATATATATATATATATATATATATATATATATATAGCTGTTTTTATTTTCATTCTCATTCTTCAATTTCAGGATTTTTTTTTTTTTTTTTTAAGTTGCACTCAGTAATTTTAATTTAATATACTTTTTGTAAAATTCTGCAAATATCTCCTTACAGTCTGCTAGCTGTCCGTTCTGTGGGTGGGCTGAAAACAAATCTAGTATTTGTACACAGCCCTGGCTCTGTAAATGAAACAAAAACAAAGTGGAACAGATCGATCCACACAACACTACTCCAGTCAATCAGCACCAGGGCGTGGTTCTTGTGCGTGCACAGGATGGGGGTGGGGGCAGAGCGAGAGGAGAAGAGTGATGGCAAATATGGCTGATGCAAACTTTCTAAACTCCAAAGAGGACAAATGGCTGAGAAACAGAACAAGAGAAAAAGGTCAGATGAATATAAACTAAAAAAGAAGGATTATGATAAATCGAGGGCTAGGAGCAGCATCAACATCGTTGAGGCTTTTCAGTGGTGGAGATTCTTCCGAGAGGTAAAAGGCTTGAAGATTGATGCAGAAGTTGCTCTTTTTCTTCTCGATAGGTGGGTAACATACATTTTGCTATGATTCACAGAACCCATACATGCTGTTGTTGTGATGTTAAATTTAGTATCTGGAGCTGGTGTGCGTAAACCATCTCGCATGCATGAATTTGGGGGGGGGGGGCGGAACTTCCAAAGGAGCACTGAAGGGAGGGGTGTGTTTGTTTTGGCAGTTTAGTTTGAATATCAACAGTGTTTCTCAGGAATCGCTGAGTGCACCTTTAAGCAAACACAATTTTGGTAACACTTTACAATAAGGCTGTATACATTAACTTTAGTTAACATAATAGTTAACATGAGCTAACAAAAAACAATACATTTACAACATTTATACATTTTTGGCTTTATACATATTCTAATAAATGTTTAATAATAAAAGCTGTATAAATTAATATTATTTAATGCAATTTGAACTAAAAATGAACTAATATATTTATAAATTACCTTTAACCAAGATTAATAAATGCTGTGAAAAAATATTTTTAGTTCATAATGCATTAAGTAATGTTAAGAAATAGAACCTTACTGTAAAATGTTACCACTGTTTTAGATAACTAAAAGTAGATTCCAATGAGAACAGATGTGAAAACCGGTCGGATCTAAATCTGAATTACTTAGTACATTTGAAGCACAGGTGTTCGGCTTGAGATTGAACTTGCAGGAAGCAGGCGGATGTCTTGCACTTTCTCAAAGCTTAAGAGGATTGCTCTTTCATTTTCTTCACCACTGGCATGAGTTCCACTACACTGCCTCTGATTCATCTGAAAAACAGACAACATTGTCAATTAATTAATGTAGGTTTGCTTTTGTATTCTGCTTTAAAATATTTTTTTTTCTAACTGATCTCACAGTGAATTTTGCATCAGGCAGTCAAAAGTTCTGCCGCTGAAGTCAGTGTTTAATGAGATTCTAACCACTGCCCCGAGTGGCCAAAACTGGAAGTGTTGTTGAGGTGCATAATTTTTATTGTAAATGATTTATTTATTGGTTTATTTGACAGGGATAATACAGAATAGCATTGCTACATCGCAACAAAAAGAGAAAAAAAGCAAGAAAAACAAACAAAAAGAAAACAATAGTCCGTAGGTGGCTGATATGGACAATCCAGGCCCTGAAATCCCTACCACATGTTGGGCACAAATGGACAGACGCAGGTGTTGAGGTGTTGGTGGGTCTGACCTTGCGTGCGGCACACTTCCTTTCTGCTTCACTGATTCTCTTGGCTTCTGCTGTCAGGGATCCGGTTGTGGTCTTGCTAGGCCAGCTGGGTCGATCCTATGCCGGCATCTCCCAAGAGTCTGTACTGACACCAAGAGCTTTGAGGGAGATCTTCAGGCTGTCCTTGAAGTGTTTCTTTGCCCACCTACAGAGCACTTACCCTCGCTAAGCTCACCGTACAGGAGTTGTTTTGGCAAGCATTTGTCAGGCATGCATGCTACATGCCCTGCCCATCTGACTTGAGCCTTCTGCAAGAGGATGTGGACACTTGTGATGTTTGCTCGCTTCAGGACTTCGGTATCAGGAACCTTGTCCCGCCATCTGATGTGCATGAGCCTGCGGAGTTAGCTCATATGGAAATGGTTGAGCTGCCTGGCGTGTCTGCTAGACACTCTCCAAGTCTCACAAGAATATAGGAGGGTAGTGAGTCCCAAGGCTTGGTAGATCTTCAGCTTTGTGGTTAGGCTGAATCCCTGGCATTCCCATACACTCTCACAAAGTCTACCAAAGGCAGCACTTGCCTTAGAGATCCTGTTGTTGACCTTGGTGTCAATGTTGGCTGTTCTGTAGAGTGTGCTGCCCAGATAGGTGAATGTTTCAACTGCCTGGAGGTCCTGTCCCTTCACTATGATGTGTGGTTGTTGATAAAGCTTTTCTGGAGCAGGCTGGTACATGACTTCAGTCTTTGTGGTGTTGATAGTGAGTCCGAAGTTGTCACAGGCCAAAGAGAAACAGTCCATCTCCAACTGCATCCTTTGTTCTGAGGAGGTATTGAGGGCACAGTCGTTAGCGAAGAGAAAGTCTCTGATAACAGTCTCCTTCACTGTTGTGACAGCTCTTAGGCACCAGGAGTTGTAGAATTTCCCATCAGTCCTGTACCTGAGGTGGATGCCATCATCGCAGTTGCTGAAAGCATCTATCAGCATGGCAGAAAACATCATGCTGAAGAGTGTGGGGGCAAGGACGCAGCTTTGCTTGACACCGTTTGTTACTGGGAAGGCATCAGATGCTTTTCCATCATCCAACATGTAGATCATCATCCCGTCATGGAATTGTTGGACAATTGTTATGAACTTGGTCTGCAGCCAAACATCTCCACTTCATGTCAAATGCCTTGGTCAGGTCGACAAATGTGGTGAACAAAGTCGCTGTGCTGCTCCTGGCATTTTTCCTGGAGTTGGATGCAGCAAATATCATGTCAACAGTCCCGCAACCAGCACAAAATCCACATTGGCTTCCTGGGAGGAGGCCATGCTCTAGATGCTCTGGCAGGCAGTTGAGCAGGACCTGAGCAAGGATTTTGCCAGTTATCAACAGAAGGGAGTGGAACAGGTTGGTCAGCTTCTGCAGCATGACTGCCCCCCCAGCCTTGTACATTTCTGCAGGGATAGCGTTGGGTCCCGGAGCTATTCCACAGGACAGCTGCTTGATGGCTTTCTGGACTTCATGCTCTGTAGGGGGGCATGAATAGACAATGTAGAGACTGTATACATCAATGTTCACAAACCTGATTTTGTTTAGGCCAGTTTTTTACAGTTCTACAGAACACTTTCAACTCTGTTTGTCTTTTGATTTCTATTGGTAAACTATTCCATACTGTAACTGTATAACTTTTACTGAAAATTATGACTGTCCAAATGTTATTTTTACAAATTAGTACTTATGCAATTGTGACATGCTACACCCCTCGTAGTAATTCCCTTATCCTCTTGTTTTATTATTAGTTGACAAATAATTTCTGTTAAACTGTTTATACATTTAAAAATCTATTTCATTAATGAAAATTTATAAAATTATAAACATTTTATGTGTTTATAGTATGTGTGTATCTATATATATATACACTGATCAGCCACAACATTAAAACCACTGACAGGTGAAGTGAATAACATTGATTATATCGTTACAATGGCACCTGTCAAGGGGTGGGATATAATAGGCAGCAAGTGAACAGTCAATTCTTGAATTTCATGTGTTGGAAGCAGGAAAAATGGGCAAGTGTAAGGATCTGAGCCACTTTGACAAGGGCCAAATTGTGATGGCTAGATGACTGGGTCAGAGCATCTCCGAAACGGCAGGTCTTGTAGGGTGTTTCCGATATGCAGTGGTTAGTACCTACCAAAAGTCGTCCAAGGAAGGACAACCAGTGAACCGGCGACAAGGTCATGAGCACCCAAGGCTCACTGATATGCGTGGGGATCGAAGGCTAACCTGTCTGGTCCGATCCCACAGAAGAGCTACTGTATCACAAATTGCTGAAAAACATAATGCTGGCCATGATAGAAAGGTGTCAGAACACACCGTGCATTGCAGCTTGCTGGGTATGGGGCTGCATAACCGCAGACCTGTCAGAGTGCCCATGATGACACCTAACCACTGACAAAAGTGCCTACAATGGGCATGTGAGCATCAGAACTGGACCATGGAGCAGTGGAAGAAGGTGGTCTGGTCTGATGAAACATGTTTTCTTTTAGATCATGTGGACGGCCGGGTGCATGTGCGTCGTTTACCTGGGGAAGAAATTGCAGCAAGTTGCACTAAGGGAAGAAGGCAGGCTGGCAGAGGCAGTGTTGTGCTCTGGGCAATGTTCTGCTGGGAAACCTCAGGTCATGGCATTTATGTGGATGTTACTTTGACATGTACCACCTACCTAAAGATTGTTGCAGACCACATACACCCATTCATGGTAATGGTATTCCTTGATGAATGGTTTGAGGAACATGACAAAGAGTTCAAGGTGTTGACTTGGCCTCCAAATTCCCCAGATCTCAATTCGATTGAGCATTTATGGGATGTGCTGGACCCACAAGTCCCTGCCTCGCAACTTATAGGACTTAAAGGGTCTGCTGCTAACGTCTTGGTGTCAGATACCACAGGACACCTTCAGAGGTCTTGTGGAGTACATGCCTCGATGGGTCAGAGCTGTTTTGGCGGCATGAGGAGGACCTACACGATATTAGGCAGGTGGTTTTAATGATGTGGCTGATCGGTGTATATACAAATGCAATAAATGACGTTTCTTTATCAGTGTAATGTCATAAATGTTATAAAAATAAACCAATTGACACGGGTAGATTTTTGCCATTACGCCGATTTCTTATGGCATGTAAACACCGGCGTTCTTACCGGCTCAGCCAATGTGCGCACGTGTTGAGCACAATGCCTCCTCATGGTTTAACATCAAAAGCAGAGAAAAACATGATTATTTCAAATGGTATGTAAACGTGTATTTCTTGCTTTGTCAGATTTTTAAAATAAGCTGATTTTAGAGAGTAATCAGCGTATTGGTGAGCATGTAAACATGCTCACTGACGTACTTGCAGGTCCAGGAACGGAGCGGGAAGGGTCCAGCGCAAATTAGATGCCGACGGGCCAGGACGCTGGGTCATCCTTTCCCTCACACACCGCGGCCCCAGGGAAGCCAGGTTGCTCTGAGGAAGCCACTGCCCCTCGCGCCCAGATCCAGTAGTGGAGTGCATCGTGGCCGCTGTCTCTTGTCTTTTCACTCCCTGCCTTCACAGAACCCTGATTTACCATGAGGGTGCCAGATCCCCCTTTATTTTGGACACTTCCCCCATGGACACCCTGCCACAGTTGTATAATATAAGTGTACACGTATATGGAATACTGATAATTCACTATCGTTGTGCAGAAAATCAACATGGAATAGTGGTCATTTGTATGAATATAGTACTCATTTATCTTGTAATAAACAAATAAATATACAGTATTTCCTGTAAAAGTAAACTTATATAGATATACAATAATCATAAAAGTATGATTTATGGAAGCACAAATATGTATTATGACAATATTACATACACTTTTGATAACTAAGAAATTAGAAAAAAAATATATACTTCTGGAAATTGGCAAAAGAGGTGGGTGAAAACTCTGAGTTAAAGGGGGTGGATTAAGGTCCTGTATCACTAAAGATGCAATGTATGCAGATAAGAGTTAATATATTATCATCACAGAATAGGTGAATGAGAACCCATTTGATATTGATAATCAATTATTAGCACTACAATCTGTCCACTTTCTTTCTTTCTTTCTTTCTTTCTTTCTTTCTTTCTTTTTTCTTTCCCTCCTTCCTTCCTTCCTTCCTTCCTTCCTTCTAATTGTGTCTCTCATGGGAGCATCTCTGTGTGACCGCTCTGACACATGTTATTAGTTTGAGTTGCAGAGACGCAGGGGAATATTTCATTCACAGCAGCTGCACTCTGAACTATAGAGTGTACAGATGGAGGTGCACCTGTGTCCCTTTGCATACACACATACACTCATTCACACACATAAACATAAAAACACACACACAAACAGTATGTGTATACATAAATATATGCACATGAACATGCACACTCGTATGTATACATACAAATATGCACACACACACAAATACATGCACTCAAGCACACACCTGTAAATATACAGATGTTGCTGTAATTTTAGCAGGAACTCATTAATCACGTTACACAACCTCATTACACACTGTTACAGTCAGCTGTCTGATCTTGAATGTTTTGTGTTCATGTTCATGTCTTCTATCTGTTTATGTAGATCATGCTGTTTGTGTGTGATTGTTTGCAGTGTATTATGAGAAACAATAGTTGGGAGTTTGTAGATGCCCAAGGCTCTGTACACAATACCACAATCCACAGCACCATTACGTACATTAAACATTATCTATTCTGACATGCTGCACATCCAACCACTTTGGCACTCATTTACTCATTCTGAGAGAGAGAGAGAGAGAGAGAGAGAGAGAGAGAGAGAGAGAGAGAGAGAGAGAGAGAGAGAGAGAGAGAGAGAGATTATGCATACCTGGGTGTTTCTTCAACTTCTTTTATGTTCCTGGGGAAAATTTTTATAAAAAAAAAAAAAAAATGTGTTTCTTTTTTGTTTTTGTTATATGAAGGTCTCAATAAAACTGAACTGGAAACTTTTTACCAGGTCTTCATCATTTCAGGAACTTTTCAAATGCCTTTTATTGTTTAAGCCTTGTCCCAGACCCAGACTTTCAATATTAAGATATAAAAATCCATTATAAAAATAAAAATTATTGCATGCTTAAAACTATGATCATCTATCAAAGATTGAATTTTGTGTATTGATGAAAGTCGACCATTTAAAAAAAAAAAAAAAATTGTTAAAAAAATAATGTCCATCAACATCATTTCCAGCACAGAATTCTATTAAACACAATACAGAATTTGAGATGTGCTGGAAATGACACTGTTATGGGAATTTTATGACTTTTGCATGATTATGTCATATGAGTTTAACTTGCTCAAGCCAGATATCAGCATTAATCCTGCCTCTAATTTGAAGAAACATATCGAGGTAAATTTCATATTTCTGCTTACTAGATTCTGTGTCTATAACATAGCCTGCAATATAACTATCTATCACTGAGATTATTGGGTTGATGTGAGAGATTAAAGCATTAATGTTATCAATAGGGCTGGGCGATAAAACAATCTTGATGTTTATCTGAAAAAAATTGATAGATGTCCTCGATATTGATGATGAACTTTTGAGTAATTTTCTATACTTAGTCTATGTTATACATCTAGACCAGGGGTGTTCATTACATCGATCATGATAGCAAGAGCACCACTGGTTGGTTGATCAAGATAAAATATAAAAGATTGACTTTTTATTTCCTGGCGTCTATAGCTGCGTGCTGTTTGATTGACAGGCGGCTAATGTTTGTGTGCTTTACATGCGCATGTGCTCCGAGAGCCTAAATGGTCAAATACACTTTATAATTCCGCCAATGCCCGTCTTGATGAGGCATTAATGTAAACGCAGTCATTTTGTCCTAAAGTGAACGTAAACAGTGGGATAAGAAGTGTATTTGTATCAAAATGTCAGACTTGAAGTGTACATGTTACCGAATAGAGCACTGTCTAGTAGGCCTATGTCGTAAAAAGGCTATTAACCAAACAAAAATAACAAGGAAACGAGAAAACCACTCACTACTTTTGGCTGAATAACTTGAGTAGCTTTAAAAGTATTAATGTAATAGAATAAAACAGTGACATTTTTAATAATAATATTTTTTTAATAATATCGACCCCTGATGGAGAGTGTGTTAATTTGTATAATAAATTACCAGGAGAGTAGAGATGATAAAATAATTTATAATTTTGCTTAGCCTTTATCATGTTTTTTTTTTTTCAAATGCCTGATAGAAAAGTATCAACTTTTGTAGAGCAATACTTCAGGCAGAACATTCCCACCAGTCACAAACTTCAGAAAATTGTGCATCATGTATTAGAATGAGAACACAACTATTGCTGGGCTTAAAAGATACAAGATCTAAATCAATGTGGAACATTGTATCTCAAAAGGAGTACAGTGTGGCCCCCCATGTGCTACTTAAAGAAATAGTTCACTCAAAAACCAAAATTCTCTTATCATTTACTCACCCTCATGCCATCCCAGATGTCTATGACTTTCTTTCTTCTGCTGAACACAAATGAAGATTTTTAGAAGAATATTTCAACTCTGTAGGTCCAAGTGAATGGATGCCAAAATTTTGATGCTCCAAAAAGCACATAAAGGCAGCACAAAAGTAATCCATATGACTCCAGTGGTTAAATCCACGTCTTCAGAAGTGATATGATAGGTGTGGGTGAGAAAAAGATCAATATTTAACTCAATTTTTGCTAGAAATTCTTCTCCCTGCCCAGTAGATGTGCATGAAGAATGTGAATCACCAAAAACAAAAGAAGAAAAAAGTGAAAGTTAAAGTGGAGATTGACTGAGCAGGGAGGAGAATTTGTAGTAAAAATGTACTTAAATATTGATCTCTTTCTCACCCAACCTATCATATCTCTTCTGAAGACATGGATTTAACCACTGGAGTCACATGGATTAGGCTACTTTTATGCTGACTTATGTGATTTTTGGAGCTTCAAAATTTTGGCACCCATTTACTTGCATTGTATGGAACAAAAGAGCTGAGATATTCTTCTAAAAATCTTAATTTGTGTTCTGCTGAAGAAATAAAGACATCCGGGATGGTATATGGGTGACTAAATGATGAGAGAATTTTCATTTTTGTGTGAATTATTCCTTTGAAGCCCGATGTGGCCCCTGTACCAAACAACTGCTCTACCCCCTCTATTGTGCGGGACATGACATGCCAAGTGACCCTGCTTTTTTAGTGGGTTTTCTTAATCTTTATAAAAAAAATTTGCATTCCTTGCATTGTTTTGAACATGTTTTATGCGCAACAATAACTCGCTCTGTCGGCATTAAGGGAAATTTAGACATTACACATAAACTGATTTTAATGTAATTATTTCATACATTACGATATAAAATGGGGATCATTGTATTGAAAATAACTTTTTTTATTTTTGAGTACTCTTTCCACCCCGCTCCTAAGCGGCAGTACAAGCTGTGATGAAAACGCAGCTTATTCGTGATTGGCCAGACTCTCTGATGACAATGATGACAAATGTTTAAAGGGCTGAGTTTGCAAAGGCATACTGCATATACTACTCTTACTACTTCTGATATGTCAGACTATGGCAGAAATAGGAAGAGTAGTATGGTAGTATGCCATTACCATGGTGTATATCCTGACACCCATATATGTAAAATTTAAGCATATGTCTATCTGAATTTTTATCGCATCCACTTCGTGTCACGGTCCTGTCACCTTGTCAGGTTGGGTTTTTGTCTGACGGGACCATAACATCATCGCCTCATGTTCTGTCTTGTGTTTCGTATCCTGTCTTTGAGTTGAGTGCACGGGTCCGGGTGTGAGTTACCACCGTGCGCCCTCTGGTGATGTCATGGTCCTGTCACCTGGTCAGGTTGGGTTTTTGTCTGACCGGACCGTGGCATAATCGTTCCCTGTCTGTCTTGTGTTTTGTGTACGTTCTTTGTGTGAGCGCACGGGTTCCATGTATGTTGACATTTTCTCCCTCATGTGTTTCAGGTGCCGCTGTCACGCAGAATCAGAGTTTCCATGGGAACCCTGATTGTTTCCATGGGAACGCTGATCATGCCAACTTTCAGCTGGCAAGTGGCACCTGTTCCTTGTTTGTTCCTGCCTATTTTAATCCCCCCTGTGTGTCATGTCCTTTGCTGGATTGTTGAATTTAGTTTATTGAATGAATGTCATTCAGTATTGTTGAATGTAGTCGGTAATGATTGTTGGATGTTATCATTATAGTAAGCTGTTTGATGTGAAGTAACTTACCTCACTCTCTCTGTCTAGTTGCTCCTGTCTCGTGTATCTGTCTCTCTGTCTAGTTGCTCCTGTCTCGTGTATCTGTTTGGTTACCCGTCTCTGCCTGCGTGTCGGGAATGTGGTTCCTCGCGTTTTGCTGAACTTATTATTTTTTGTCAATAAATCCTTAGAACTGTTCCTCTGCTATTGGGTCTCTCTGTCTCGCTCTCGATCTCTGACACTTCATCTGCAATAAAGAAAGCAAACATCGGCAATCTGCCATGACTGGTGTAGGTTCAGTACACAACGAGAAGCACAAAGTGTCCAAGCACTTTTTTTAACTCCTCCACTGCGACTGCAACCCGCAAATCTCGCCATTCGGTAAGTCGAGACGCAGTTCAAGTTGAACATGCCTATTGTTTAGCTATTCAACCCAAGGACATATAAGAGGTTGCTCTTCACCACCACAACTCCCTCTTTATTTTTAATATCTTTATATGAACAAACTTGAACTAATTAGTCCTGGGTGGGATTTGGAGTTTGAGTTGAGTCTTGTGTTCGAGCCCCTGCTACACAGTCAAATATGTTTACCCTTAAGGCTCCAGCACACTCATGGTGAGGTGCTTCTTCGTTCTTCGCTCAGAGCCAGATTTGGAAATTCGAAACAGCTGAGCAACGACATACTGTTTGCAAACATTCAGACAACTGCCACACTGCTGGGGGAGGCATTTAGAGGAGCATTTAAATATGAAGATGCTGATGACTACTAGATCTACTAAAATATCAACTAATATGACACTAAAATGTGTTATCAATTACTTCGTGCTTCATTCTATGAGTAGAATTAACATGAGATCAGTAAAAGAAACTGTTTTAACCACTCGATTTAAAGTAATATACGTACCTATATCTGCAGTAGACAATGTGTAATTGGTCTTGTTTGCATTCTGAATTCATGGTGCTAATGCACTAACATGCTATACCCAGCCATAAAATGTGCAGATTACACTCTGTTATTGTAGTTTATGATGACACTGATACGACTGAATAGATGGGTGTGTAAAAGTGTGTTAATGGGTAGAATACAGACAAAAGAATGATGATAGTCAAACTTTTGGCAGATAAGTGAAAGGTTTTTGGCTGCAGACGGCACATGAATGAAGCAGTATATCAAAAGTATCAAAAGTAGCCATGTTTTCACAGTTCTTGATAATATGAGTACAACCACCTCTATAACAATGTGAGTTTAATTAGAAGAAAAATATAGCAAAAACATTATTGCTTTAAAGTGTCTCTCTCGGAGTGTAGACATGTAGAGAAAATTTACAAACTAATTTCAGTGCACGTGTTTAGAAGCTTTGCTCTCCACCACAGCGGTAGAAAGAGTCTGGCAGACGCAAGATAAAAGACAACACACTCATAATATAATCCTTCACCAACAGACTGACAAAAGAAACAGATATAATTAGAAACAGGTCAACAACAGACACATACAGTAAATGCCAACATTCCTGTATAGACTCTGTAATTTCACACTTTCCTTTTTGCTATATACTGTTTATTTATGAGAGGAGAGTTACATCTGAAGAATCCCTGCTACAGACCACAGAGGTGAGATGGCCTAAAAATTTCCTGTAAAAGTAATTTTGTGTATCTCTGTCTGACAAAGGGAGCTTTTCATAGCTGTACAGTACAGTATATGGCACAGTGATACATTTATATTGTTTTTGCATATACAGTATTTGTACGTAGAGTGTACTCTGAAATGTGAAGGATCATAGTATAAATAGTATAAAACGTAAACCATTCCGGGTTCAATTCAAGTTAAGCTCAATAAACAACATTTGTGGCATAATGTTGATTCCCTCAAAAAATTATTTCGACTCGTCCCTCCTTTTCTTAAAAAAAAAAAGCAAAAATCTGGGTTACAGTGAGGCACTTACAATGGAAGTGAATGGGGCCAATTTTTTGGAGGGTTTGAAGGCAGAAATGTGAAGCTTATAATATTATAAAAGCACTTACATTCATTCTTCTGTTAAAACTCATGTATTATTTGAGCTGTAAAGCTGTTTAAATCATTATTTTTACAGACATTTCTGGGTTTAAAGGTTTGTTGACAAATTGTCATGGCAACGAAGTTGTAAAATTGGCTATAACTTTACACAGAAAAGGTTGGTAAGTGATTTTATCACACTAAAATCATGTTTACACACATATTGTTTATGTCGTGTGGCTGTACTTTTGAAATACTTTTTTTTTGGCCCCTATTCACAGTGCTTCACTGTAACCCAGATTTTTGCTTTTTTTAAAGAAAAGGAGGGGCAAGTCAAAAGTAATTTTTGTGGTAATCAATATTATGCCACAAATGCTGTCAATTGAGCTTAACTTGTATTGAACCTGGAATATTCCTTTTACAACTTTGGGGACATACAAATCTTCACAGATCCTCTTCACAATCCCATAGTGGGACTCTCTGTCAGTAAAGGATGGAGGAGCTTTGTCTAAGATAGACCTTTTTAATGGCAAATTATTATTTTTTAATAAAAATAAATAAGAAGTCAATTGCACTCTTTTTATGCTGAATTTAATCATAAAAAATATAAATTATAAATGTAGTATTGTTAATGTTATGGTGTAATGGAATGTAATGGTTGTTAATGTAATGGTATGCTGATATGTGTGTGTGCGGTCACAATATTTCTGACCAGTCTTTATAAATCACACAGAACAGAATAAAACCATTATAATGATGCTAGCGGCAAATAACAGGGTCCAAGCAATTTGGAAAAGTGGAGAAAATAACAAAAATGCCAAATTAAAAAAAAAAAATCTGTCAGGGGCAAGGTAATTTCATCACTAAGTACATAAGTTACTTTGTAGGTATTCCGTCCTCAATTCTGAGCTTTCTTTACCTACTTTTTTTAACTTCTCCTAGACCAAGGAGTCTGGTCCAATTCGCACAAAAACTCAAAATGCCGGAAAAACAATTATCGACAGAAATTTAATTCGAGATTTTGTTTCCCTTGACTCAGAGAATCAGAGGAAAAAAGAACTGATTCTAGAAATGGTTGCAAATATATTAGCCAATACATTAAAAGTCTGGGTCGGATGTGTGTGTGTGTGATCGGATTTAGAACCATCCTGTCAAATCCTGCCAAACCTGGAGTATTCCTTTAATTAGGTAAATGTGTTAACTGAGTTAAATAAATATGATGGGTAAAAGGGTTTATGTTTTTGAAGCTGTCAGTATGTTGATATTGTATGTATCCAATTGCATACAAAAATGTATTTGTGCCATAACCACACTGTACGTAAGTATACAAATGAATACTAATGACATCATATGCTTACACTTCTGATCAAATGGCAGACCTTTCTTACAGCACCTATTGCATCATATACATATACTTAAACTGTACATGCACAGAAAACCACATTGTGTGAATGCTTTCTGACCATTTCGCTCATACAATAGTTATATTTAATCAGTTCATTTCTTTAAATGTGGATGAGTTCATCTGCAGCCCTGAGGAATGCTTCTGCTGTCAGGCCCAAAAGCTCAACATCATCGTCTGTCTCGCCCCCCATCTCTTGTTTGGAGGGCATATGGCAACACATAGAGAAAGAGATTACACACTAATAATAGGTATAATCCAATCTTTCTAAAAATTCAGATTTTGCTTGAAGAGTTTGAGTTTTCACTTCTGTAATCCCTAGTGTAACTGCTGTATATATTATATATTGTACCACAGGGCTGTTGAATGATTGATTCTGATTGGTTGACAGACATTTAAGGTGTGCAAATATATTTCAGTAAACACACGGCTATGAACTAGTTCCAGGTCTTGTCCCCATTATTGTTCAATATCACTTCTGCAAATTATTTCAGTTACTTCAAATAGAACAGCAAAATAACCAAATAAAACAAAGACATTGGCTAAGCAAACCAGAAAAGAATGAGAAAATGTATTTTAAAATCTCTGGAATGCACCCTTGCGCTCCCTCTCTTTTGTTCTCACCCACACACACACAAACATACGCACACACATAAACACTCGCAGGCAACACACAGAGCCGTGATGTCAAAGCACCCACGTGACTTAATAAAGCAGTTTAGCAACTGAAAAGCTAAGAATGGCGAAGCTATCACCCTTCTACTGAGAAGTGTTGTTAAACTAACAGCTTGGCGATTTGAAGCGATGTTACTGACGGACACAGCTGAAGAGAGCCGCAGCAGATGCATGTACAGTGCATCCGGAAAGTATTCACAGCGCTTCACTTTTTCCACATTTTGTTATGTTACAGCCTTATTCCAAAATGGATTAATTATTTTCCTCAAAATTCTACAAACAATACCCCATAATGACAATGTGAAAGAAGTTTGTTTGAAATCTTTGCAAATTTATTAAAAATAAAAAACGAGAAAAAAAAAATCACATGTACATAAGTATTCACAGCCTTTGCCATGACACTCAAAATTGAGCTCAGGTGCATCCTGTTTCCACTGATCATCCTTGAGATTATTCTGCAACTTTATTGGAGTCCTCCTGTGGTAAATTCAGTTGATTGGACATGATTTGGAAAGGCACACACCTGTCTATATAAGGTCCCACAGTTAACAGTGCATGTCAGAGCACAAACCAAGCCATGAAGTTCAAGGAATTGTCTGTAGACCTCCGAGACAGGATTGTATCGAGGCACAGATCTGGGGAAGGGTACAGAAACATTTCTGCAGCATTGAAGGTCCCAATGAGCACAGTGGCCTCCATCATCCGTAAATGGAAGAAGTTTGGAACCACCAGGACTCTTCCTAGAGCTGGCCGCCCGGCCAAACTGAGCGATCGGGGGAGAAGGGCTTTAGTCAGGGAGGTGACCAAGAACCCGATGGTCACTCTGACAGAGCTCCAGCGTTTCTCTGTGGAGTGAGGAGAACCTTCCAGAAGAACAACCATCTCTGCAGCACTCCACCAATCAGGCCTGTATGGTAGAGTGGCCAGATGGAAGCCACTCCTCAGTAAAAGGCACATGCCAGCCCACCTGGAGTTTGCCAAAAGGCACCTGAAGGACTCTCGGACCATGAGACACAAAATTCTCTGGTCTGATGAAACAAAGATTGAACTCTTTGGCCTGAATGGCAAGCGTCATGTCTGGAGGAAACCAGGCACCGCTCATCACCTGGCCAATACCATCCCTACAGTGAAGCATGGTGGTGGTGGCAGCATCATGCTGTGGGGATGTTTTTCAGCGGCAGGGACTGGGAGACTAGTCAGGATCAAGGGAAAGATTAATGCAGCAATGTACAGAGACATCCTTGATGAAAACCTGCTCCAGAGCGCTCTGGACCTCAGACTGGGGTGAAGGTTCATCTTCCAACAGGACAACGACCCTAAGCACACAGCCAAGATAACAAAGGAGTGGCTCCAGGACAACTCTGTGAATGTCCTTGAGTGGCCCAGCCAGAGCCAGACTTGAACCTGACTGAACATCTCTGGAGAGATCTGAAAATGGCTGTGCACCGACGCTCCCCATCCAACCTGATGGAGCTTGAGAGGTCCTGCAAAGAAGAATGGGAGAAACTGCCCAAAAATAAGTGTGCCAAGCTTGTAGCATCATACTCAAAAGGACTTGAGGCTGTAATTGGTGCCAAAGGTGCTTTAACAAAGTATTGAGCAAAGGCTGTGAATACTTATGTGCATGTGATTTTTTTTTTCTTCGTTTTTTATTTTTAATAAATTTGCAAAGATTTCAAACAAACTTCTTTCACATTGTCATTATGGGGTATTGTTTGTAGAATTTTGAGGAAAATAATGAATTGAATCCATTTTGGAATAAGGCTGTAACATAACAAAATGTGGAAAAAGTGAAGCGCTGTGAATATTTTCCGGATGCACTGTAATCTCACACATGCCCGAGCGCTCTCGCTCTCTCTCTCTCTCTCTCTCTCTTACACACACACACACACACACACACACACTCATACACACACACAGTCATACACACACAATCTCCGCCTCTTGTCATGGCCGCATTACCACCTCAGTGTTTGCTTCATTTTTGCTTCAATAGCCAAAATCCCCCTAACACGTCTGCTTACGCAAACTTTGATTATAGTCCCAATAAGGGAAAAATGATAATGCAGCCAAGGATAAATTATGAGAAACAGAAAGATTAGTTCACCTCTGGATTGAATCTTCTTGTCCGAGTTGTTCGTTCTTTTGTCACGTGACAGCCGTTATGCTATGCATTGCTCACACAGGAAACAGAAATTATTAGTTCACCTCTTGAGTCATCTGGTTCGAGTCGTTTGTTCTTTTGTCACGTGACAGCCGTATACGCTACAGCAATGCATAAGAACGAACGACTCGGACCAAAAGAATTGAAAGGTGAACTAATCATTTCTGTTTCGTGTACAGCGCCTATGCGGTTTTCACGTAACAAATGAACAGAGGCTAACACAAAATGAACGAATCACTCTCTGAGACTACTCGTTCTTTTGAGTCACATAAAAGATTCATTGTTCATGAACGACCCATCACTAGTGGAGATGGACAGAGAGGAGTCTCAAGGGAAATACTGAGAGATAAAAGTTATATTTTAGTAAAAAAAAAAAAAAAATTATAATAATTTCATTGTTGTAAACACTGTTTTTGTTGTTTTCATCCCTTAAATGGTGAGTTGATTACCATTGTGATAGTAGACTAAAGGTTACGAACATGGTGGATGTTAATGGAGTTGATGTTTTAAATGCTTTAAAATCACTGTAAACGTGAGTTAAGGACTGATTTCAACTTCAAATAAATGAATATTTATGACCTAAATTGTTATTTTAGGTGGCTGAATGCAGTCATTGTGCATATTTGAACCTGATGGAAGTTGATTTAGTTAGAAAATTCCAGAAGGTATGTCATTTGCATATTTGTGATATTAATGTTTTTATGTTCTGTCTCTATTTTTGATGTATTTAAAGTCATTTTGGTGAAATATCAATTCAAAAGGAAAGAAATGCTAAATTATATTGTTTAAAGTGATTTAAGTTGTTTTAGTCACTTTAATAACTTAATTAGATATGTTGTACAACACAAATTAAAAAATGATGCATGAAATGTGGAATTAACACTGATGAACATTTTTTAATCTTGCTGAACATGTTTTAAATATATGTACTGTATATATACACAGGTCAGGTCTTTTGTTATCCCCTTGATGCATGAATGGAGTTTGATTTCTTCTGTTAATCGGATGGTGAGTCAATCCAACAAGAGAACCTAAGGAAGCTTCTAGTCTCAACACAAGGAATGTGTCACGGAGAAATTCACGGAGGCAGAGGGATGGACTCAATCGTGGGGTTTATTGACAGAGGGAATAGACAAGAGGAGTAACAAACAGGTGAGGCAATCCAGACACAGGTATGACACGAACAGCAGGTGAGTAAACTCCAAACAAGGCAATATAACAATATGCAGATGAAGGGAAAACTCACAAAGTCTTTTGATCTTTACAGGAAATACAAACGAAACAGGAGAATCCAAATGCTGGGGAACAAATGGAGGATGAACTAACACTAAACTCTGATGAGGGGAACAATAACAGGTAAGTATATAATTACAGGTAAGTCTAGACAAACTAGGGAGTCCGTAGTCTGACAATGGCTGTGTCTCGTTTCGAAGGCTGTGTGCTAGGTAGGATGCGTCCTCTGAAGGCTGCAGTATACCGAGTGTCCTCCTTTAAACAAGCCTCGTTTAAACGAGACGGCCTCCACAGGACAAACGGAAATGGAACGTAACATGGTTGCAATGACAGCATGCCACTTTTAACAAGAGCAAGCACTTTGAGTGAGAAGGGAACAAAGTCCCTCTGGAAGGAAATGCATGAGGTACATTTAAGGAGAGTTATAATGATGTAAAGAGAAAAGAAAATATATTTTACAGGTGTACTTTTAGTCTAATACTGTCATGTGTATTTTGTTGATTCATGTCTTTTATTTTGAAATGTTTAGTTCCTGTTTCCCTTGTCATGTGATTCCTGTTTTCCCTCCATGTTCATGTGTCATGTTTTCATTGGTTTATTGTTTAATTATCTTGTTATCAGTTCTGTTTGTTCATTGGTTTATGTTCCCCCATGTCCATGTATTTAAGCCTCATGTTTTCCATTGTGTCTTGGTCGAGTATTGAATGTAGATGTGAATGTAACTTTGTTGTCAAGTCAAGTCAAGTCAAGCCATAGTCAAGTCTAGTTTATGTTAAGTTCATGTTTTTGTTAGATCACGTTTATGGTTAGGGTTTTTGGATTTCACTTATATAATAAACTGCACTTGGGTTCTCTACACTTCGTCATCGTCTTCATCATTGCCAGCAGCCAGAACACATTACAAATACTTTATTTTAATTATATATTAATATAATTATATATATTATATACTCTGCACCCATCTACTGATGTACTTCAACATGGGAATTAACATTCCTTGCGTTTGAACATCATATTTACGTTTTTTTTTTAGACATTTCCGTTGAAGCAAAGAATTGTGGGTTATGAGTGCCCACGAAGGATACACCTCATTCATGCTCCGAATTCCCGTGAAAGAAGGTTGCATTCGAAGGCTGCATTTGAAGTGTCCTACTCGCTTTTCTGAAACGAGACAGCCTCGATGATGTATGCGGCCGACAAATGCGACCTCCGGAGGATGCAGCCTTCCAAACGAGACACAGCCAATGAGAACAGACTATGATTGTTCTTCTTCTTCTTCTTGTGTTGTTTTAATGGCGGTTGGCAAGCCAACATATGGTGTATTGCCGCCACCAACTAGACTAGAGTGTGAAGCATTAATAAGAAATATTTGGATGTTCCTTTCTACTCTGTTCTCTACATATTTTCATTTCTTCTGATATATTATTATTACTGTGCACCTTTACAAACACCTCTGCTAACATTTCTGCCTTTTCGACATTTGTCACAGCTATTCTTTCCACATAAAGAAATAGCTGTGACGCTTCTAACACTTCAATACTTAACCTATTGCATGGATTATAAAAATTAATCATCCTAACACTCTGTTCTCTCAAAAATATCTCTACTATAATTGATTCATATTCATCACTCACTTCTATAATCCTATGTGCAATTTCATTTTTAATACATATAGCCACCCCACCACCATTACCTGTCTGTCTATCCTTTCGAATAATTGTATAAACTTGTATCACAAAATCTAGATGAGATTTCAACCATGTCTCTTGTATACATATAACATCTTGGTTACTGATGTAACCTCTGTTCCCTGATGGAGGGAACGAGACGTTGTGCCGATGTAGTGACACTAGGGGTTCGATCTTGAGAGCCCCAATCACCTTTGCTTAAAATAGAAAAGGCCAATGAGAATTGGCGAGTGGAATTTGCATGCCACTCTCCGCCCCCGGACATATGGGTATAAAAGGAGATGGTGTGCACCACTCATTCAGATTTATGCTGAGGAGCCGATGTCAGCGGCCGGTTCAGCGCCACGGCAGGAGGGACACAATGTCTCTTTCCCTCCATCAGGGAACAGAGGTTACATCAGTAACCAAGACGTTCCCTGTCTGTCACTTACTTGACATTGTGTTGATGTAGTGACACTAGGGGTTCCTATAGGAAACGTTGCAGGCACTGAACCGTGTCACGAGACACCCTCGCCCCGCACTGTAGTGGAGAGGATGCCATTGAACCTGGGCGGGCATCTGCCGTACTGGATCGCATAGCCGAGGTGAATCGTCCTGATAAGCCACAGCAAGGGGCTGGAGAGTGCTAACCAGGCATCCAGACTCCAAGCCAGTGGCATCTAGGGAACAACTTGACTTACCGTGGCCGGGCAGGGTGGTTCGCGGCAAGGCAGAGCAGGTTCCCAGCCTGGAAGACAGCCCAGGGGGGACGTGCTGCTCCACAAGCCCGCAATGGTGGCCAGTGATTGGGGTGGGCGAGCGACCCCAGAGAAGGGCACACTTACCTGTTCGCCGGCTGTCTCTCGGAGAACGAGGGAACGGGAGGTACTCGCGTTCACCTGATTGACCGGAAACACTTCCAGCGCCTGGCCATCGTGAGTGCGCTGACCCAGGGAATGAAGAAACTGCTGTTTTACTGACCATGTGGGCACCGAGGCCCAGAGGGCACCCGCCGATATAATACTTACCATGCGCTGGCCCAGGGGCGATGGTGGGGCTGGAGAGTTCACCCAGGCCAGACCGGTCGTAGTCAGTCGCCTCATCCCCAGGTTAACCGTGCCAGAGCCGCCTCAAAGCCTGTCCGGGGTTCTTGGAGGCTGGCTGACGAGCAGGTGGAGCCAACTTCCCACGGGAGGATCTTCTTCTCTGAGACTGGCATACAGGCTCCGATGATACCGGAGCCGGGGGCCTGGCTCTGGCGAGAAGCAGTCGGAGAGCAGGATTTCGGAGACCTGAAGGTGGCTAAGTCGCGCAGCGGCAATATGTGCTTAATCACCTTGGTCTGCTTCCTCACCGTCGAGAACTGATGGGCGAAATCCTCGATGGTGTTGCCAAAAAGCCCCCCTTGGGAGATGGGCGCATCGAGAAAGCGGGCTTCTTCTGTGTCACGCATCTCCACAAGGTTGAACCACAGGTGCCACTCTTGGACCACAATTGCGCCATGACTTTCGTCGCCCATAAGGCAAGGTCGGTCGCAGTAAGCAGTTCCTGCATCAGCCCTGGGTTGGTTCTACCCTCGAGCAGATCTTTCATCTGCTTGGCCTGGTGGACCTGCAGGATGGCCATGGCATACAGGGTGGAAGCGGCTTGACACGCGACCGTGTAAGCCTTCGTCATTAATGAGGAAGAAAACATACAAGCCTTGAAAGTTGTACCAGGTGGCTGCACCCTCTGGGCATAAATGCACCGCTATGGTGCACTCCACCTGGGGGAGCTCCACATATTCATTAGCCGCTCTGCCGTCGAGGGTAGTTAGGATGGACGAGCCTGCGAAGTGTGTACGGATAGCTTTTTTTTTTTAAAGGTGTCTTCCACGACTTCGTTAGCTTCTTGTGCACTTCCAGAAAGAAAGGCCCAGAGCCCAGAAACCAATCATCCAGCCGTGAACGCTCAGGGTAGTGTGGAGGGTTCCACTTCAGCCTGATATTCACAGCCGCCCGGGCAAGCACGGCTGCCATCTCAGCATCTGCCTCATCCTGTGCTCTACTGCCTGTGGGCAGGAACTCAGAAGATTCGTCTGCTCCTGATAGCAGAAACCCACTCTCTGATACTGCGACCGAAAGCTCATCCTCGTTGCGAGCCGCGAACGACACATTAAATCTGCCCTGAGGCGGACCGCCTGTATCGCTCGACAGCTATTCCTTCGCTGAATTTGTGAGCCAGAGGGCTAGGAGGAAGGACATCCAGGGTTCACAGGTCGTGAACAAGCATGGGAGAGAAGAGCGCATGGCTTAACCTCGTGGAGGAGAAAGGCGCTATACACAAGCGGTACACCCGGCCAGCTGCCCCGTGTTACAAAACTTACCTGTTCGTACCTGAAAGAACACAGGACAAAACTGGCTCAACCCGGAGATTGTAAAATTTCACGATGGTATTAGGTGTTGCCCAGCCCGCTGCTCTACAGATGTCTGCTAGAGAGGTGCCATTGGCCAGTGCCCACAAGGATGCCACACTCCTTGTGGAGTGTGCTCGAACCTGCAAGGGGGCGGTCACGGACTGGGTCTGGTAGGCCAAAGCGATGGCATCCACGATCCAGTGGGCAAGCCTCTGTTTGGAGACAGCGTTCCCTTTCTGCTGTCCGCCGAAGCAGACAAAGAGCTGTTCAGAGTGTCTAAAGCTCTGCATGCGATCCAAGTAGATGCACAAAGCATGCACCGGACACAGCAACGATAAGGCTGGGTCTGCCTCCTCCGGGGGCAGCGCTTGCAAGCTCACCACCTGATCCATAAAAGGGGTCATGGGAACCGTGGGCACATAGCCCAGTCGGGGTCTCAGGATCACGTGAGAGTCTTCCGGAATGAACTCTAGGCACTCTTCGCTGACAGAGAATGCTTGCAGGTCCCCGACCCTCTTGAAGGAAGTGAACGCGGTCAGGAGGGCGGTCTTCAATGAGACGGCCTTTAACTCGACTGACTCTAGGGGCTCGAACGGGGCTCTCCGTAGGCCTAAAAGGACCACGGAGAGGTCCCATGAGGTAAAGAGGCACGGCCTAGGAGGGTTCAACCTCCTGGCACCTCTCAGGAACCTGATGATCAGGTCGTGCTTACCTAGAGACTTACCTTCAACAGCGTCGTGGTGTGCTGCTATAGTAGCTACATAGACCTTGAGAGTGGAGGGGGAAAGCACTGACCCGACTGCGCACCCCTGGGGGTCTTCACTACGGGAAGAACACCACTTAGCGAAGATACGCCACTCCAGGGAATACAGCTGCCTTGTAGAAGGAGCTCTGGCCTGAGTGATCGTGTTAACCACTGCAGGCAGTAGACCAGTTAGGTTGTCTGTGTCCCATCCAGGGACCAGACATGGAGATTCCAGAGGTCTGGGCGTGGGTGCCAGAGGGTGCCCCGTCCCTGAGAAAGAAGGTCCTTCCTCAGGGGAATTTGCCAGAGAGGTGCTGTCGCGAGGGGCGTGAGGTCCGAGAACCAGGTCTGGGTGGGCCAATACAGAGCCACGAGAATGACCTAATCCTCGTCCTCCCTGACACTGCACAGAACCTGTGCAAGTAGGCTCACTGGGGGAACGCGTATTTGCACAGCCCCCGGGGCCAGCTGTGTGCCAGTGTGTCTGTACCGAGGGGAGCTGCCATCAGGGCATACCAGAGTGGGCAGTGGGAGGATTCCAGGGTGGTGAACAGGTCTACCTGTGCCTTGCCGAATTGACTCCAAATCAGCTGGACCACCTGGGGGTGGAGTCTCCACTCTCCCCTGAGTGTCACCTGCTGGGACAGAGCATCTGCTGTGGTGTTGAGGTTGCCAGGGATATGAGTGGCCCGCAGCGACCTGAGTCGCCGCTGACTCCAGAGGAGGAGGTGACGGGCGAGTTGCGACATGCGACGAGAACGTAAACCACCTTGGCAGTTTATATAAGCCACTGTCGTCATGTTGTCTGTACAGACCAACACGTGCTTGCCCTGGATCAATGGCAATAGCCTCTGCAGGGTGAGCTGTACTGCCAGCAACTCGAGGAAATTGATGTGCCAACGCAGGTGAGGTCCTGTCCAGGAGCCAGCAGCTGCGAGCCTATTGCACATGGTGCCCCAGCCTGTCTTGGAGTCATCCGTTGTAACCACGATGTGCCTGGACACTTGCTGTATGGGAACTCCAGCCTGCAGGAATGCAAGGTCTGTCCAAGGGCTGAAAAGGTGATGGCAGGCGGGAGTGAGAGCCACGCGGTATGTGCCGCGGCACCATGCGTACCTCGTGACTCGGGTCTGGAGCCAGTGCTGTAGCGGTCTCATATGCATCAACCCGAGTGGCGTGACTGGCGCTGAGGATGCCATATGCCCCAGGAGCCTCTGAAATTATTTCAGTGGGACCGACATTTCCCACCTGGATAAGTTCAGGCAGTTCGGCACTGACTGCGCGTGCTCACATGTGAGGCGCGCTATGATTGACACCTAGTCTAACTCAATGCCGAGAAAAGAAATGCTCTGAACCGGGGAGAGCTTGCTCTTTTCCCAGTTGACCCGAAGCCCTAAACGGCTGAGGTGTGTGAGCACCAGGTCCCTGTATGCACACAGTAACTCTCGAGAGTGCGCTATAATCAGCCAGTTGTTGAGGTAATTGAGTATGCGAACGCCCACTTCCCTTAACGGGGCAAGGGCTGCCTCTGCGACCTTCGTGAAGATGCGAGGGGACAGGGACAAGCCGAAGGGGAGTACCTTGTACTGATTTGCCTGACCGTCGAACCTGAACCGTAGGAAGGGTCTGTGTTGAGGTAAAATCGAGACGTGAAATTATGCGTCCTTCAGGTCTACCACCGTGAACCAATCTTGATGCCGGATGCATGTCAAAATGTGCTTTTGCATCAACATCGGGGAGCGGTGCTCCGACCCGAGGCAGCCGTGCTGAGGGGACCCTTGAAGCACTTACCTTACTATGCGTGCCCGGCATAAGGCGGGCTGGTGACTGAGGAGGAGGGCCTCTCGGGCCTCTTGGGCCGTCCTCGAGACTCGTCACCACTGGCCGGCTGGGGGTGTGGTTTGTGTGATGCAGCGGCGCCGTTCGTGAGGCCCAGGCTGCAGGCGCTCGGTGTCCGGTAGCCGTGGGGACGGCGACCGTGAGCACTGGCGGTGTGACCCAATGAGAGAGGAAACTGCTCTTTTTTTGACAATGTGGGTACCGCAGCCCATACGGGGTGCGGCGAACAGAAAAGAAAAAGGGAACAAAAGATTTTCCTCTCGGCCCACCACCGGGGTATGGAGTGGTCTGGCTACCAGCTCCAGAGTTCCCGCAGACGTCTCGATCCTCGGGTGTCCCATCTCAGGGGCGCTTGGGAGCCCTCCTGGGGGTCTTCGCAGCTGGCCGAGAAGCGGGGGGGTGACCCTCTCCTGCGGGGGGCTCTACGCTGGGGCCAAGGGCTGGGCTCGGGCTGGGGCGGAGCCGGTTGAGTTTGTGTCGCCGAAGGGGGATGCCCTTGGTGAACAGATGGGGTGCGCACTCTTGAGCCGCGTCAGGGCAAGATGTGCTGAATGGCCTCAGTCTGCTGCTTCACCGCCGAGAACTGCTGGGCAAAGTCCTCGACGGTGTCGCTGAAGAGGCCGACCTGGGAGATGGGCACGTTAAGGAACTGCGCCTTGTACGCGTGCCTCATCTCGACCAAGTTCAGCCACAGGTGGTGCTTCTGGACCACAAGCGTGGACATCATCTGCCCAAGTGCACGTGCTGTGACCTTAGTCGCACTGAGGGCGAGATCGTTCACCGAGTGCAGCTCTCGTAGCACACCGGGATCAGAACTACCCTCGTGTAGCTCTTTCAAAGCCTTGGCCTGATGGACCTGTAAGAGGGCCATGGCGTGCAGGGCGGAGGCTGCCTGACCGGCAGCGCTGTAGGCTTTAGTCGCCAGAGATGATGTTGTCCTACAGGCTCGGGAAGGTAGTGCCGGGCGACTCCGCCAGGTGGTGGTGCTCAGCGGGCACAGGTGTGCCGCGACTGCACATCCACCTGGGGTATCGCGGCATAACCCTCGGCCACCCCACCGTCGAGGGTAGTGAGAGCGGAAGAACTGAAGGTTCGGGTTCGGGCAGCGAAAGGTGCCCTCCACGATCGCGTCAGTTCATCGTGCACTTCCGGGAAGAAGGGAACTGGAGGGGGGCGTGGCCGCGAGCGGCGCACCGAACCCAGAAACCAGTCATCAAGCCACAAGTTCTCAGGGGCGGGTGGAGGGTTCCACTCAAGCCCAACACTCGTGGCGGCCCGGGTAAGCATAATGGTCAGCTCCGCATCGGCCTCAGACTGGGCTGCCACACCTGAAGGCAGCAGCCCGGTCGAGTCCTCGGCGTCCGACATCACTATGGCACTCTCCGATGCAGTGATTGACATCTCATCCGGCTCACATGCTCTGAAAGAGACATTAGGCTGGCACTGAGGCGAGCTGCCGGGGAGTGGGTGGTCCGTGGGGGTTTACCTGGCAGAACCGTACCGATTGAAGCCCCCGAATCGCCTTCAGCGTCAACCAGGGCGGCCTTGTACCCGTAGGTAGAAGGACCAGCGGGGGGGACAGCTGAAGTGGCTTTCCCTCGAAAGAAGGAAAGCCGCGACCGCAACATTGCCATGGTCATGTTCTCGCAATGAGAACATGAACCATCCACGAATGCTTCCTCAATGTGATTTTGGCCCAGGCACGTGAGGCAGTGATTGTGACCATCAGAGGCGGAGAGGTAACGACCGCATCCAGGAACTGCACAGAGACGGAAGGGCATCTATAAAAAGACGCATCTTTAAAAAGACGTTCAACATCACTGTGCCTGCTCTAATAGAGGAAATATACTCTTTAGAGGAAATAAACTCTTTTAAAGCGCTGTCGAAGCGCCCAGGGGCGTAGTCTGCAGTGGAGTGCAGAGTGGAGAGAAAGCCGCTGGAATGCACCATATATCCAACAGCACACACTTCTGAAGAGGTGAATGGATCAGTAGTAGTATTCAGCTCGCTGAAATACAACCACTCGGCTCCAAAGAAAAAATCTGAATGAATCCGCATTCCAGCCTCCCTTTTATACCCGTATGTTGGGGGGAGTAGCATGCAAATTCTACTCGCCAATTCTCATTGGCCTTTTCTCAAAGATCTGAAGGTGTCTCGGGCTCTCAAGTTCGACCCCTAGTGTCACTACATCGACACAATGTCGAGTGAGTGACAGAAGGGGAACTATTATTTTTGTGTTGTGAAGAAGGTGTTTGTTTGGAGCACTTGCTGCTGCTGCCTTCCTGGACTTGAGTGAAAATGCACATCTGTAAAGTTCCGCTGCCGTAAAAGTCCCATTCAACAATCTTTCATTAAATTATGCATTTATTAACACTTACTGAATTAAAACCAGTAATGTAAAGAAAGGAACGTCTCCCATTGTAATGAAGTAAAATTATTTTTTTTTCATTCGAAATTTACTTAAGAGTAAAAGGTACACATTATTAAACCTACTCATAAACCTAAAGTATTTATTTATTTCTTTTAAAGTTACTCAAGTAAATGCAACGTAGTAAATGTAGCGCGTGAGCAGTGGCATGAGCAGTGACTTGCATTTGTGCAATGGCACGAGCAGTGGCTTGCATCTGAGCAATTGCATGAGCAATGGCTTATTGTACAGTAAAACAAGTCAAGTCAAACGCTGTGTGGACCTTTCCATTTGAATTACACTGTGATCTCCCATGTTCCAATGAAGTCTGAGTGCATGTGAATGGATGCAGTGAGGGCCCTCTGTAACAGGTTCTATACGTGTTAATAAGGAGGAAGCTAGGGACGGAAACTTCAGTCTCATACAGTAAGTTTTATTTTTACACTCAAACGATAAACAGCTTTTCAGCTTAACAATCACACAGCCTCGGCGGGTGCGTGTGCAGGGCTCTCTCTCTCCCCTCTACTGGCGTCTGGCTCGCTTTTAACTCCATCTCCACTCTCACTGCAATGACAAAGATCTGTTAGAGACAATCACTGACAGGTGAAGATCCTTACCATTCTCATCTCCCAATCTCGCTCTCCATTCACAAGCCGGTGCTCGACCACGGCCCCACTACCACACCCTCCAATTCAAATATATTGTAAACCCTTAAACTTGAATGTAGTGTGGACCAATGCAACTATCTCTTTTCTTATTCTTGTGTAGTAAAAGCCCCCAATGTTTTCACAGGCTCTGGAGCATCAGTATGGTGCACTTGACTGCTCAGCTTATTCAAATTGTGGTAATGGGCGGTTTATGAATAATCACTTATCAGAAAGTTTATGCAGTATTTAAAGAATGTAAGTTGTCTGAACTCAAAGTATGTCTGGATGCCATATTGGGAATGTTCAGTATATCTAAGAGGAAATTAATGCTTAATGATGTGCCTTAAATACTTCACGATTAGGGTATTCTCCATACTAGTTACCTAGCAACGTGAAGCTGTCACCATGCTATATAGGATGTGGAGGGTGACCAAACCCAATTTGAATTTAATTAGAAGAAACATATAAGCACCTCTTGCTCTCTCGCTTCTTTCACTCAATCAAGACACACACACCCACACCCACACACATACTTGCAAATGCAAATGTCTGCCTTTAGACTATTAAAAAACAGAATTTAAATAGTCAGAAATAGTAATCTCCCCTTTGCATTTTTTGTTGTATATATAATGCATAAAAATAATTATTTAAATATTACTATTTATATTTTACTATTTACTAATAATATATTTATATATTACTATTACCTATATATATATATATATATATATTGCTATATATTGCTTAATTTAAAACTGTTGTTTACATTTTTTATAATTGCATTCAACGGCCACATCC
Organism: Myxocyprinus asiaticus; assembly: GCF_019703515.2. NCBI lineage: Eukaryota > Metazoa > Chordata > Actinopteri > Cypriniformes > Catostomidae > Myxocyprinus > Myxocyprinus asiaticus. The sequence continues at coordinate 7,332,428 of NC_059354.1, read as the reverse complement.
TTCAAAGTACATGAAATCATTGGTTGCAAACCTCCACTGCCCATTTTCAAAACTGTTCCAAGGTGTGAAAACAGCAGTAAACTAAACTGATTTAGACAGGATTGTGTTTCAGTTGTACAGTAATTCAATTTTAGATGTCTACTGACCCAATGAACTGTAGGGCTTTACTGGTTGTTTAGATCAGTGTTACTATCAGAAATAATTAATAATTATTTCTGTAGTTATTAATCAATATTTAAATTAATTAATTGGATCTAACTCATTAAAACCTCATATAGAACTCCAGTAAATGTAGTGTGCTACGTTTAGGAGCAAGTTTGGTTATTAGCAATAAATAATAATTATCAAAGATAATTACTAATTATTAAAATCAATAGAACATTGATGAGAATCAATGTTAGCTTTTTTTTTAATCCTTTAAAATCAACACTTATCAATTGTTAACATCGATGAAACATTAAAATTAACACTAGCTTATTGATCATTCTAATTCAATCAAAGATAATTATCAATTATCAAAAATCAATAGAATATTAATAAGGATTAACATTGACGGGGCACCACCCTGAAATCAGGGACTAATAACCGAATATTAAAACAGTCTCAATATTAGATTGTTTTCTTAGGAAAATCGACATCCGAAGAATATCGATTTTCGAATAAAAAACAATGAATGAAGGTTTGAATCCGAGCACTGACATCCCGTCAGCACGACACAGGCGTATGCAAAACAAAACAAAACACTTCTCTTTGTAATATAAACAAAGTTTATTTATGCAGTAATAATTAATAATTAATACAATGCAGTCAATAAACTTCCGACTTACAACTACAAACTAAACAGTGATATGATTAGATATGGAAATAAAAAGAATCCTATAACACATAAGGTGTGTGTGTGACAGTGTGGTTAGTGAGAGAGAGAGAGAGAGGGAGAGAGAGAGAGAGAGATTATTAAGTGACAGCACGAAAGCTGATTTCGCGATAGCTGGAGATAAAGCAGCCGTGTTCGTCACTCAGAGACGCGGTTTTATGAGCGGGGCTCGTAAAAGTCCCTTGTTATTTGACTCTTTAATGGATGAACTCAGTTGCTGTCTCACCCGCGATGGCGAAAATGCACAACAGTCCAATTTGGTTGGACTACAATACAGCAAAACAAATTCGTGATAATTAATACCCTGAGTATTAATAATTAGTGGACATGGCGGTCCGTAAACTGTACAAGCAAAAACCTTGAAACACAAGAATAACACGCTATAATATTCTATCTCTGCCCAGACGTAAACCTCTTACTTGAATCGCATGAGGACACAGGTAGAATGTGTTTTCCTCCGTCCTTTAACTTTGACCCGGTTTCTTGAGGCTCGTGTGATGACGAGAGCTGTTTCCTCGCGCTGTCGGCGGCCGGTACGGCTGTTGATTCTCAGAGGGCGGTACGGCTGTTGATTCTCGGCGGGCTGGCGGAGAACTCAGAAATGTCGACTTGATTGAAGATGGAAGAGAAATCTTTAATCTCTTCACTTCTGTAGGCCAATGGATGAAGATGCGAATTGCTCGGCGGTCTCCTTCGGATCCGTTAGAGTGTTCGGTTGAAC